>NW_026067913.1:10557760-10562184 GCF_014885135.2 Alexandromys fortis | reverse complement strand
GGGGGAGAAGGGTAAGAGGAGGGGGAGGGAAATGGGAGGCTGGGAGGAGGCGGAAACTTTTTTTTTTCTTATTCTCAATAAAAAAAAAAAAAGGACATGGAACACCTGTTACCCTATCTGCAGGAGACAACAGAACAGTTGAGAAGATCAGAGTACCCCCTGGACCTCTCTGAAATTACCTGAAACTTAGCTCTCTCACATGCTACATGTTTTAGAAAACATAGCCACCTACCAATGATCTTTCACATAAATGTAAATATAGCTTTGCATGCACAATTTAAGGTTTGAATGATCATAATAATGTGGACATAATATAGCTCATTTTCTGGCTATTTTACTAAGATATCTGGGTTGTCAATAATTGGTTCCAGAACAAATGACTTCGTACACTTTTGTGAGACTTTCATTTTTAAAACAATTAAGATGCAGAATTGGTAGTTCAAATTATATGATTTCTATTCTTCCCCACAATGTCCTCTCAGGTGTTTCTAATCTAGATTCACATCCATACAGAATGCTTATCCTCCATTCAAATATTATTCTTTTTATTTTTGCCAATCTGATAGAAGAAAAGTCTCTCAAAGATGTTTTACGAATACTTTACTATAAAATTTCAAAGACAGAATCTTTTTTTTCCCCCATGAAAAGCAGAAGCCCATTTCTGTGGCCTACTTCCAGAGTCTCTGGAAATGGACCTCAGGAGTTTTCACCTTCATCAGACTCCATAGACATTTTTCATGAAAAGAAGCCAAGAGCCATTACATCCATAGAGTTGGAAGATCACAAGTTCTGTCTGTCTCGGACAGCCACACAACATACAAGGAGCTCAGGATCAAGAGACACAAGAGATACTTCCAGAAGCTGAAAAGGAAGATGGTTTAGAGAGGGTCATTTGCCCAAGAGAACTAACTATCCACAATGCAAAAAAAAAAAAAAAAAAAAAAAAAAAAAAAAAAAAAAAAAAAAAAAATCCTTCCCCCCCAGATACACTGAAAATTGAACAAATGTATATTATGAAGTGGAGAATACCAACATAATCAACTTGATCCGGGAAACCTGCAAATGACTTTACAGTTAAAATTTACTATGTAGGAAAATTTATGTTTTAGGTTTCCAACTGGTGTGTTTTAGGAAATAATTTAAAAGAACATGCTCAGAGAGATACAAGAGGCCATGTGTTAGCTTGGGAAGGAAAAGTCCAGAGCCCTTGCTCTCCCAGAGACTTGAAATCCACAGGCTGATGCTTCATTTGGAAACGCGAGTGCTCAGCAACCACATCCAGGTCACGCTGCCACATCTCGGGTGGCTCTTCCATGATCCAGAAGAAGCTAATTAGACCCTCCTTTGTTGCTTACTCACTACACAGCCCTGTTGTTAAACGTGTGTGTCACAGCTTCCTAATTTGTAAAATGGGAACAATTCCAAACCCACACACTAATTTTTGTAAAATCAGGGGGAAAACAGAAAATAGGCAGGTAGCTAGTAGGTGCTTATTTTGTTTTGTTTTCTTAGATATAGTTATGAATTAAAGTGATTTGAAGACCAACTTTCTTGGCGTAACATGGCATCTTCCCTGTGATCTCACAATTCTTTAAAATTCAAATAATTTGAAAAGACAATAGCAAAATTCATCTATCAAGCAAAATAGGATTATACCAAAAAATCCAGTATACCATCCAAAAGAAAAGGCTAGCTTATCAATGAAGGCACTAGAATATATAAAGTTTAAAATAAATAGATTCTGTGATACTTAAAACTCCTGCTACAGAAAGTTTGATTTAAAAGGCATTTCACGTAAAACAGGAAAGCTAATATTTCCTTCCTAAAGTAAATTAAATGTGAAAATAATGATGGCATTTATGTTGTATCATTACAGGATAAGATAAAATATTTAAAATATGATGTATATGACAGCCTTTTAAATAATTTGGTAAGTTAAAAATTTAGCAAAAGATGCTATTTCAACCGTATAGCAGAACTTTCTTTCAAACTACAGTACTTTTCTAAAAATTAATATTTTACATTAAGACAGCTGTTCTTAAAGTATAAAAATATATGCAGTATTATTTTAAATTAGACAAATTACAAATAAAAACTGATGTATTCAAAAGCCATAAAAAATTAACTTTACAAATTTAAAATTACTTTATTATTATTATTATTGCTATTATTAGTACTTAATATTATTTCTGAAATCAGTGGTACATATATATTTTTTTCAAATTGGAAATTTATGTTACATTTATATGTAAACCTGAACATCTAATCAAAAGAGCTTATACAATGTGTATGACGACCATTAAATATAGCAATGAAGTATGAGTCTGTAAAGAGGCTAGCATCTACTTTCCAAAAGGACCAAAGACCCTGAGCTATGCGCCTAAAGATGCGGTCAGAGCAGTCTATGTGCTCCCCCACCAAAGCCAGGACTTCTGGACACAAAAACATCTGTGCACACTTGGTAAACAAATATTTAATAAATAAATGCATGTTGTTCAAATACTGAAGCTTTTGATGGACAAAAATGTAATATCCACTACGGTTTTTCACCTCAGGTGGCTATTAACTTCTTAGAAGATGAAGCCGTCACTGGTTCAGTCCTATTTTTGTCCTCAAATGCAGCACTGTTACTGCTGCTCATGGTGCTTTTGCTTTTAATTGAGCTGGCTGAGAATTTGACAAAATTGGCTTCAATCCCACCCAAATGATTTTATCAGTTTTGCCCACAGACACAAGCTGCCTGGCTGGGCCTTCCTTTGATATTAGTACAGACATTTTAAAATATTTTCTTATAAATATAAAAGAAGTGAGATCATTTTCATAAAAACCATAGTATTATCTGCATGCTATTTTGAGCAAAGAGGAAGAGAATTTCATTTCAGTCTGGCAGTGCCAATCCTCATGCAAGAGGCTGACTCACACTGTCCTGGTCACTGGAGAATCCCAAAACTTGACTGCTGAAATCTTCAAAGTGGAAATGGCCATATCTATGGTGCATGGTGGAAGATGTCTACACAGTTACCAATTGCTAGTCTGTTCCACTCCCAGCTCACTAAGTACCAATGGAATGCACGTCCACAGAACACGGCGGACAACAAATCAAGACACTATTCCAACACCAAAACTAAATACATCGATAAAGGTAAAACAGTTCACAAATTCAAATCACACCTTAATGTACAAATCAATTTTCTAGTGGATTGGAAAATGAACTTCTGGTTTTCTCAAGGTAATTAGCTCAGTTTAAAATGTTTAAGAAATTATATAGATTTATGGTATAGATAGATAGATAGATAGAGACAGATATTTAAAAACATACATTTTTCAATATAAGTATCTAAAATCAAATCTCAGTTCTGTTTTGAAACCCTGGGCAATTTTCTCTATGCTCAATGTCCTTACTTATAAACTGAGAGAAAAGTAGGTATCTACCTCTTAACTAGTTTTGCAAATTAAATGTATTAAATATCTAAGTAGGAACTTTAAAATGCCTTGTGATAAGGTAATATCTGATATTAGCTATATTAAGAATAATAATCAATATAATTGACTATAATTAATACTAACGGCTACTGTTATTTGGAGCTATCAGAAGTAATTGCTACTGATGATATGCCAGTGGTCGCCTCAGGAGGTTACATGCTGAATTCAAATGGCATGGTTCCCAATAAATTCTTATCCAAGGATCCAATGGGAGATTAGCAATATCTAAAAGCCCTCTGCTATTACTTCTAAAGAGACGTAAAATAAGGATTTCTTGTTTCTGATAACACCTCGTGTAGGATCATTCACCAATATTCACACTTAGATTTAGATTTACAAATGAGTTTAAACAAAAAGCCAACAAATCAACCAAAAGATGACCAGACAGTCACTTTTCCAAGTCCCTTAACCAAACTCTGGACCTGCCAGGTGATGGATGGTGCTGCCTAAGCAAATTCTGAGGCGTGCACTGCAGGACAGGGAGAGAGAGAGATGCCACACACAATGAGAGAGCACACAATACGGGGAATACGGGACAAACTTGGAGGACAGACACAGGAAGGCGACACAACATGGTCAAATATGACTTTTGGCGGGGAGGTGGGGTTTTAAACAGGGTTTCTCTGTAGCTTTGGAGCCTGTCCTGGAAACTAGTTCTTGTCGACCAAGTTAGCCTCGAACTCACAGAGATCCGCCTGCCTCTGCATCCCAAAGGCTGGGATTAAAGGCGTGCACCACTACCCAGCTTCAGTATGGTTTAACTTGACCTCAGTTCTAACTTCTGGTCAAATTTTCCTCCAGGGACTCTGGTCTTGGTCTTGCCCATATATACATATACACATACATGTATATATATGTATGCATACATAAGATATGTGTATACGTGTATATATACCCCTAAGGATATATATCATATATATCTCCTATATATCTCCTATATA
>NW_026067913.1:10526799-10557743 GCF_014885135.2 Alexandromys fortis | reverse complement strand
ATATATCCCTATACCCAAAAGCAGTGAGAGGGGACAAAATCGAAAATTAGAAAAATGAATGAACACTTTTGGATTAAAAGATGTACTATGAATATGTCTAGTTAAGATATATCCTTGTCAGCCTTAATATAACCATTTGCTAGTGGGAAAACAGGTTCCCCTGAAATTTACAACGAAATAAATCTTTTAAAAACATTTTTAGTTCTTAAAATAGTATTACCAGGAAAAACAAGTGAACATATTAAAATGAGTAAGAGTAGGAGAGTTCTAGAATAATCTGGGAGTGAGGCTGCAACCACCTTTCCTGTGTCCATGAGCTCAGCTGTAAGAGTAAAACCCCACTAAGCATGGGGGGGGGGGCGGCAGAGACACGCCCTCCCATGGAAGAGCTATGGAGGATACCTTCACTTCAAGCTTACAGCCTGCAGCTCTGTGGCCAAATCACATTGTTTGCACTTGAGAGAGCCCAGTGTTCATCGGGAACTAGATGTTATATTAAGGAGCAACAGGACTCCAGAAAACCCAAAAGGATACTCACCTAGCAGCTTGAGCAGTAACCATGGCAAAGGTCAGCTCCTGGGTATCTCAGGGTATAAGAATGCCTGAGAGGCTTCCAGCTGTGTGAAAAGAGACCAGGGACAGGAAAACAGCAGAGCATAAAATCAAAAGCACAGGAGGTGAAAATCTGGGCCATCAAGAGCTAAAGTCAGTGAAAAGAAAGAACTAGAAAAGCCTTGGAAGTATCGTAGACATAAGACACACCTAAGCAGGAAGGATTCACACACATCGATAGGACATGGAACTTGTGATATCAACAATAAGTATTAAAGGTATAGATTTAAATTATTTGTAAATATTTTAAACTTACCAAGAAATACAATTAACCTAATGAGTATGTAAAATTATTTTTCAAAATAAAGAAAGCTTAAGATGATAGGAAAAGTTAAATATTTTTAAGCTACTCTTACTGATTCAAACCAAAGCTGCCAACTCTTTGACTACCGACTATATTAAAAGCGCCTCCACATTTCCCTACAGTCCTCAAAGAGTCTCAAATTCACAGGTGAATGGGGAAAAAAAAAAAAAAAGCCAGTAACCAGGATCGAACAAACATTGGCTGCATTTCTTATTAACTGAGGTTTCTTTTCTTCAAAACAAATTCTAACCTCTGCATCCTGGACTTTCCTACCGCTGCATTTCATGTGTAAATTTTTATTGTTTAAAAATTAAGCTGAGATCTGACAAGAAAAAACATTGAAGTGTCTTTCACGGCATTTCAACGAGGGCTCCGCTAAGAACCATAACCGATTACTGCTGCAGAGACTCATTCAATTCAACAAATATTTATTCAGGCCCTACCATAAAATGTGCTCAGGAAGGAAGGCCTTGCTCTCCTGACTTTAAACCCAGGACCAGTAAAAGGCAAGCAGTCCAATTCCTCAGAGGAGACTCAGACCCCAGGGTTTGTTGCTTACTTCCTGCAGACAGGCCAGCATTTCCCGCAGGGCTTCCCATCCTCGTAAACACTATCAACTCTCTTCACAGAACAGTTCTTGGAATAATGATTATGCATCCACGGTAGAAATAAAAACTGCTCAGCCTCAATACAGCAGGTCCCAAATACAGATGTACATACTAACATTACAATTCTTTTTCTAGGGACATATGTAGAAGACAGGATGGGAAATAATTCTACTGCCTTTCATATCAAGCATCTAAAGCTAGCAAAGACACTTGCAGCTACAATGCCCACTCATTCCAGATAACTCACCCAACAGAGACTGGGAACCTCTGGGTATGTGTCAACGTTTTCAAAATCAAAACACGTCAGCCTTATCAAAATCAGCTCTCGCCTATTTAATAAGTCAAATACTTGTTTCCAGGAAAAGAAGGACATGTCAAAGGTAATGTTTATACATTGTATACCTTTAAAAGCCTAAGAATTAAGGGAAAAAAACTAATGTGAAGTAAATACAAATAAAATAGGATGACATCTTATTTTAAGCAATTATTTTTCAAGAATGTCTTGAACATTTATAGGAAAGTATGTTTTTCTATATTTTTAGCAATGTGAATTATGATATAATATGGTATAAAGTGAATTAGATCTGTTCTTGTATAAGAAAGATAGGAAAATTAAGCATCAAACTCTGCATTTCTGAAGTCTGTTATTATCCATTGTGCATCTGTATGAATTTTCTGGAGATCTTTTCGATGTTATCCACCCAACAGGAAGACTTGGCTATTAAAGGCATGTCCCTCTTATGACCCAATTACCTATAGCACTTGATTTCCATGCAAAAGACAAAGCAGAAACAAATACCTTTGTGTCCATGTTTTTCAAAAGAAAAATATAAAATATAAAGAACCTTTGTGTTGCAATCAAAACTGCAACTAATTTCTAACATCAGTCCTTAGGATACAAACCAACAACACCAAAAGAAGTTCACGGAAGATATATATGCAAGTAGAAAACTGTACCACCACACACATGTAAGAGGATTTTAAACACAGTCAAAAACGAAAATAGAATCCTAATTTCCAAAAGCAGATGCTTGTAAGTTTTAACTGAATTGTTAGGTCTAGGAAACTACCACTCTTCAAACAACTGCATATGTGACCTCCTTAGTCTCCAAGAAGAATAAACACTAGGACCCAGCAGTCCACTAAGTTCAATTATCTTCAACTTAGAAAAAAAAAAAAAAAGAGCTGATTTGAAGTCAGTAAGAGCCTAGGGCTGACGAAACTGCCTCTTCGAATTGTAGAACATGTATATATCAAGCTGGTGTTGATCTGGAAGCTTCATCCCTACTGCCCAGTTTTCATAGTGCTGGGAAGGGACTACGCATGCTTGAAAGGAAAATGTAACCACCCTCTCCAAGCTGTGAACCCTGCAAGTTTGAATGACCTGCATCTTAAGATGCTCACAGCAGTCAACTGAGGCACAAACAGCATGGGAGTACCCAACCACTTTCTGATTGGATTTAAGGTTTACTGCTATTATGTAGCTAATGGAATGTAAACAGTGTAAAGCTGACACACAAAGATACTTTTATACCCATAGAGTAGTGTATCTCTCTCTACTCCTTAGAGAAGCTTATCTTTGCAGTAGAAAGACATTAACACAGATATGGGGTTTGTGAAGATCTTTTCCCATTCTGTAGGCTTCCTTTTATGCCCTATTGACAGTGTTCTTCGCCTTTCCAAAGTTTTTAGTTTCATGGGATCCCATTTATTAAATGTTGATCTTAGTGTCTGTGCTATTGGTGTTCTGTTCAAGAAGTTGTCTCCTGTGCCAATGTATTCAAAGCTATTCCCCACTTTCTCTTCTAGTGGGTAAAGTGTAATTGAATTTATGTTGAGGTCTTTGATCCACTTGGACTTGAGTTGTGTGCAGAGTAATAGATATGGATCTATTTGCATTATTCTACATGCTGATATCCAGTTATGCCAGCACCATTGTTGAAAATACTTGAGGGCTGATCTCTAAAATATAAAAAAACTCAAGAAACTCGACATCAAAAAAATCCAATTAAAAAAATGGGGTACTTACCTAAATAGTGAATTCTTAACAGAAGACTCTCAAATGGCAAAGTAACACTTAAAGAAATGTTCAATATCTTAATCCATCAGGGAAATGCAAATCAAAATGACTTTGACATTGATTCCATCTTAAACATGTCAGAATGGCTAACATCAAAAACACAAGTGACAGTTTACACTGGAGAGGATGTGGAGCAAGGGAAACACTCCTACAGTGCAGACTTGTACAAACACTTTGGAAATCAATATGGTGGTTTCTCAGAAAATTGGGAATAGATCTACCTCAAGACTCAAAAATACTACTCTTAGGCATAAACCCAAAAGATGTTCCATCCTACCACAAGGACACTTGCCGAACTATGTTCATAGCAACTTTATTTGTAATAGCCAGAACCTGGAAACAACCTCAATGTCCCTCTACTGAGGAATGGATAAAGAAAATGTGCTATAGTTACACAATATAGTATTACTCAGCTGTTAAAAAATAATGACATTAGGAAATCTGAAGGCAAATGGATGGAATTAAAAAAGAAAAGAAATCCTTCTGATGAGGTAACCTAGACCAGAAAGACAAACATGGTATGTATTCACTCATAAGTAGATATTAACTGTAAAGTAAAGAATAACCATGTTGAAAATCCACAAGCCTAGAGAGGCTAGGTAACAAGGAGGTCATTTGAGGAGATGCATACATCTCGCCTCATTGGACTGGGGGTTGGGTGGGCATGGGAACTTGAGGGATCTGGTTGGGGCCAGGTGGAGCGGGACAGTGCTGAGAGAGATGACTGGAAAGAAGTGCTTTATGGAGTTGGGTAGAAGCTTGATGCAAGGGAAACTCCCACGAGTCTATAATGATGGTCCCAGCTAAGCCTCCTGACAGCAGTGGATCCATATCCTGAACTGGAAAGCCCCTGTGAACAGACTAATGACCACCCCAGTCGTCATCAGTGAGCCTTCATCCAGTGACTGATGGAGCCAAACTTTTGGCTCAAGTTCTACACTCAGAGAGTCCTGTTGAGGAGAGGGAGGAAGGATTGTAAGAAACAGGGGGATCAGGAACATCACAGGAAAACTCACAGAAGCCACTAAACTAGCTAATGAAAACTCACAGAATCTGAACCAACAACCAGGGAGCCTTCAAGGGACCAACAACTGCAGGTATGACCATTTCGTAGCTAGGTCTATATCTGGCAGTCCTGGCAATGGGAGCAAGGGCTGTCCCCAGTGCTTTGGCTGGCTCTTGAGAACCTATTCCTCAAGCTGGATTGCCTTGCCCGGTTTGAATGCAGCAGCGGGTACTTAGTCTTATGGCAGCTTGATATGGCATGCTTTGCTGTAGCCCATGGGAGGCCTGTCCCTTCCTGAGTGATTACAGAGGGAAGAATTGAAGGGGGGGGGGGGGGGGGATGGGAAAGGAGTAGTGGGGGAGACTGCATTCAGGATGTAAAATAAATAAATAAATTTTTAAAATTTAAAAGTAAAAGAAAGAGATTAACACAGATCCACAACTGGCCTAGGTGCAGAGACTAAGTAACTGCAGAGTGTTCTGCCCTCAATGGGACTTCTATATCATACCCCTCCTCCTAGGGTTTAGGAATCCTTGTGAAAGAGGGGGTAGAAAAACTGTAAGAGCCAAAGGTGATTGATAGAGAGACAGCTACAAGAACACAATGTTCTCAGGACACAATAGGGCAGTTGTACATATGAACACACAAGAGGTTCTGACAGCATGCACAAAGACCTGAGCAAACTCAAGCCAGAGGGGCCAGGTGGCCACAAAGTACAAACCCCAGGTGAATAGCTCTTGGTAATCCATAGCTTCCGGGAGATGGAGAGTTTGTTTTCTTTAGGATTGTGACATCTACTAGGTTTAATATGCTCCAGGGAATTGTCACAACCTAAGAGTAGGTAGGCAGAAGAAATGAGACTTGGTGGCTTAATAAAATAAGGCCACAAAGTCATCGGATGAGCGTGGACTGGGGTAGATTTGTGAGGAATATAATAAAAACACAGTGCATGAAATCCACATAGAATTAATAAAGATATATATTTTAAAAGGATAAGTGAAGTTTAAACCAATAACTTAAACATTAAGTTCTAAAACCAAATAAACTTAAGAAGCCTTCTCGCACCTAAAGTACCCCAAGGGTGCCAAACACGTTTTACTTAAAACACCAGCACAGAAAGACAGTGCATCAAATGAAGAATCAAAACAAAGCAAGTACATTTTGCTGAGTACATTTTTAACAGAAAGAAAGCTGGTAAGACATTTGACAAAATGCTAATGGTCTTTAACTGAGTGCTGTGCTAATCTGAATTTCTCACTCCTCCTGCAGTCTGCAATGAATATGACACATTCATCGTCTACTGTTGCTGTAGCCCACTACCACACACGTGACTTCTCTCATGTTTCCTGGGATCAAATGCACCAAATTCATGCTCCCCCAAACTAAGATCAGCATGTGTTTTCTCTGGAAACTCCAGAGGAGAAATCTCTAGTTGTGTAGCATCTTGTTTTGACCGTATTCATTTGGCCTATTTTCCAACTCTCAACGCTCCTATGACTATTGTCACGTCTCCTAATAGTTCATGGCTCCAACTTCTGTTTTCCTCTTACAACGGCTCCAGCATCCCTTGGTTCTTAGCCCACCTCCTTCACCTGCAAGATCAGCAACAGAGAACCTGGTGCCGTGTGCTGTTCACATAGCCTGCTCTACTCTCTCGGGCCCATCCAGAAGGGAAGACTCTTCACTTTTAAGAATCCGTACAATTGGCTTTAATTCACTAGAATATCCAGAAAAGAATCCCTTCCTCAAAATCCTTATCACATCTGCTAGTTCCCTCTTGTTAAAAAAAAAAAAAAAATAGCATTCACAGGTTCCTAGGATTAGAGTGAAAACATTGTTAAGGGCTATGATTCCACCTACAATACCTTTCCACAATTTTGAAAATAAAAGAAAAAATTTAACTGCTTAATTGAAGTAAAATTACAAGTTTCCATCTGGAAAAAAATAAATGGAGATGACTATGCAAAATCAAGTCCCCTTTCAAGCGGCCTTCAACAGCTAACCTGCCTTTTCTCAAGAGCCACATTTCATAGCCTGACTTCCAAACCCGTAATCGCTAATACTACTTCAACATGGAATTTGTCAACAGAAACCACACATGCAGCAATAGGCAAAAGTCATGCATGTCTTTATCCAAGCTGTGCCTGTAAATATATAAAGAAGATCATTGTTCCTGCAGAACAAGACAATTTCCAAAATGTTATATACTTTTTTTCCAAATAAAAAGAGACTTCTAAACAATTCAGTGTATTTCTGAGCAGTTTCTCCCTCTTTGCTGACCTTGCTCTCTTTTATCCAGTGACAAGAATAATAAAATAAATGACAACTCAAAGGTACCGGAGTTTATATTTGTGTTATATTTGTGTTCTGTGTGTAAGCAGTTATATTTGACTCTTGTGGTAGCTGACAAGTGTACTGAATCTGAAAGACAGTTTTTTTTATTTTAGTTAAGAAGAGCAAAAATAAAGATCAGAATAAGCAAAATTATTTGATATTTGAGACAAAAATGTACATCTCTATTGCAGTATTTTGGTTTTATTTCCATTCAAAATGAGATTACCATTCACTCGTTTATGATATGAAGTATAAACTCTGTTATCTAGAAACTTTTGGTCAAAGACAACATTCTGAGCCAGAGAAATGGCGCAGGAGTTAAGAGCATGCACAGGTGTTCCAGAGGACCTGAGTTAGATTCTAAGCAACCCTGTCAGGTGGCTCACAGTAATCTGTAACTCTGGCTCCTGGGGAATCCAATTTCTCTGGCCTTTGTGGGCATCTGCACACACACGTACACACACACACATGCCTATACACAAGCAAGCACACACGTGAAAACAACTCTTTATAAAGACCGTTCTAAAAAGAAAAAGCAAAGAAATACTTTAAAATCTATTTGTTTTTAAGCTTGTTCTAGGAAAGTTCTATAAAATGAACTTTTATAATAATCCGATGCCTTTCAATGAAATAAATTCTGCAAGTTTTAACTTTACGTGTAGGGAGGTACTTGGCAAAAACAGCCTCGTGGGAACAAGGCTTTGCTTTTGACTCTTACGTTTTTACTTGAAACTCTAGATATTTTAATGGCAAAAAAAAATACAAATTAAAGGAATCCTGCAACGACAGAAATAAACAAAAACCACCAGGAATAAGCAGAGCAAAACAATGTGCTATTTAACTCGATGTGCTGACTCTTAAGGATGGGGGATCTAAGCACAGGCTTATGAGAGAGCCGTTCACTAGAAAGCGCCTAGGACATCCAGTCTAGTACAGCCAGACACCCTGCTGCTTTGGCTTAGCCAAGGACTACCATGAGGTCATGGCAAAAAATGAGTGCTCATGTAATTTATCCCATTGTACTGAAGCTTTCAAAGTCCCGAGTGCCAGCTGAAAAGATGGCTCGGTTGTCAAGGGCTCCCTTCAACTGCCCTTTCCGAGGACCAGAGTTCAGTTCCCAGTATTCACATTAGATACTCATATTTCTAGACCCAAGGAATCCAACCCCCCTGACCTCCACTGTTCATAGCCTGTGAGCATACCCACACTCAAACAAATCCATAAAAAGAAACAATAGTTCCTGCACCCTTGCTATTGTACAGTGTCATTGAAGGCAGGAAACCTCGGAAAGGAATCTAACGAAACTCTGGACCTCATTTGGGTGTAATCACGTCTTCCTACAATGTAGCTACAGCTACAGCCTATGGAGTGTACATGCAGGCTACAAGGGAAGTGCCAGTCTTAGTCTTACACACATTCAGAGGAATATAAGGCAATTTGCACTCGGAATAACGGACACTATTAATGAAGGGTGATCCCCAGCTTGTGGCTGACCGTACAAAGGAGTTTGCCTAGGAGGTGTTCACTCACTGTTGATAAACGCAAGGTATCAAATGCAAATTCATACACACACAAAAGAAACTTGCAGAAAGAATGATTCGTTTCATCGATTTACAGTGGCAGCCTAGGTGTTTTACTTCTACTAGCCTGAACCACAAGATGACCTGTAGAGCCTGACCCCAATCTTATTCCGGAAGACCCCTGTACCAACATCTCATTGGAAGGAAGAGTTCTGAACCAACAACTTAGTGATCTCACACAAAGTGTCTTCGGACCTCTGGATGAATGACTGTGGCATCTGACATTTTAAAGACGGATGAGGATTAACAACCCACAAAATATATTTTGTATTTTTTGTTGTTGTTATTATCATTAGGTAATGATACTACACTCAAAATTAATTCTACTGTACATAGATAGGTTACAGAAAAACAAACAAAACAAAACAAATATACTATGGGTAACTTCATGTATAATACATTGGAGGACATCTTAGAGTTGAAGAAAATCTCTAAACCAGGCAGCCATCTCTCTAAAACACTAACACCCCAAAGCGAGACTATTTCTAATGCCCTGTATTAGTGCCAAAGGCATGGGATGGAGGTGTTCTGCCACTCAACGTCCTTGTAGGGTTTACCTTCAAAGTCACTAGGATTCCAGGTGACCATTAACTTGGATGTGAATTCCAAATGAGAGAAGCTTTCTGGGCTAAAAATAATTGAAACTAACATACATGTCATACCACATTACTAAAGTTAAAGTACTTTTAAAGTCAATTTCAACCAATATAATAGAAAAATGTAATGTGCGCACGCGCGCGCACACACACCACTTGATAATTCCACGACTTCTGTTCAAAGCTATGATATTCCAGCAAGTGAGTTGAGGACTAGTGGCTGGAAGGAGGCAAGTTTCTACTCAGTAGCTGCGCAACTGGGGGTAAATGATTTAGCGTCTCTGGCCTTATGTTAAAATGGAGATAAATAACCACAGTAGAGAATTCTGCTCTGAGGACTGAAAATGACAAACATCAAAAAGCCTGCCACAGACAAAAGGCAAGTTTTGTTCCTGGAAGCTTTCTTCTCTGCTGGCCATTGGGCCTTGAGAGAAACCACTAACTCAAGGTCCTCTGCCACTCCGTGGAATTTTCCAAAGGAGGCTCTGGAACTTTGTCAACTATGACCCAATGCTCCAGAGACAAGCTCTCCCTCAATCGCTACCAGGCAGCCCTCGTGGAGCTGCTCAGAGCTCACACATAAGACACTCAAATTACAAAACAGCCTGATGGGTCTGTAACCAGCCACTTCGCAGCCAGCTCCCCTACTGCTTGTTATTCCCCCATTCCTTAGTGGGGCCAATCCTGTTGACAAAATCCACAGAAGAAGGTTTGCAGGTACTTCTTTCCCCTGCCCCTTAGTTCCACTACTATCGAAATTCCACTAAGAGTTGTACTATCAAAATGGGTGTGGGGCTGTTAACCAACGCAACTGAACATTATCACCAAAACTTAACTGTTGAGGGAGTATCAGTTCTTATCATTAAAAAGCCAGATACTGGGCAGTATGCTTGCAATTACAGTGCTGGGGAGGTGGAGATGGGTAGATCCTCAGAGCTCCTTGGCAAGCCAAGTTAGCCTAGTCAAGGAACCCTGAAGGGGTCCCACTGAGAGACCTGGTCTCCAAAACAAATTGTGAGCCAGCAAAATGACTCTGTAGGCGTTCTACTTGCTGCCAAGCCTGTCAGAGTCTCGTTGTCAGAATTCACAGAATGTGAGAAGAGTATCAACTCCTCCATGTTGACACAGCATGCATGCCGCCACATGGAGAGAGAGACAGAGACAGAGACAGAGACACAGAGACAGAGAGAGACAGAGACAGAGACAGAGAGAGACAGAGACACAGAGACAGAGAGAGACAGAGACAGAGACAGAGACACAGAGACAGAGACACAGAGACAGAGACAGAGACAGAGACAGAGACACAGAGACAGAGAGACAGAGACAGAGACAGAGAGAGACAGAGACAGAGACAGAGAGACAGAGACACAGAGACAGAGAGAGACAGAGACACAGAAAGAGACACAGACAGAGACAGAGAGACAAAGACAGAGAGAATAAATAAATAGATGTAAAACAAACTCAAGGTGAACAGTACCAGAGGAATAACAGCAGAGGGTAGCCTCTGGTCTGCACACACATGTCCATGAGTACCTGCTCAGACTTACACGCAAATATCAAATTTGTTTAGAGCCTGAAGTACATCAGCTTACTCCTGCTTTTGGCCATGGTTTCACTCCAAACAATGCGCATGGTCATGTGGTCTTGACATCTGGTTCCACTATGCTGAAGGTCTAAGTGGAGTAACCCATCTCTAAGTCATTACAACTTTTCTGGCCATCCATGTTTTTTGTTGAGCTTGCCACCGCAGGAATGCTTAGCAATCCTTCTAGGCTGCTAAGTACCAACATCACCTTTGCATCTCAGAATTTATAGAAATCAGTACTAAGGAACAGACTTCTTAGCTGTATGCTGAGAAGTCTCCTGTTCTACCCAATAATCCGCTTTCTATAACAAAGAAGTCACTCTGGCATCTCACAGTTCCTCCGAATCTTGAGCCAAATGTTCCAAGGCCTTGATAGGTCACGCTCTCTCAAGCATGGTCATGACATCCTGATTCTCTGAGAAAGATGCTGCCAATTTTAGTGAAAATAAGAACTCCTGGTACTACTAAGAATCCCTCCTGGACCCCAGGACTCAGGCCTACGGTCTTTCTTTTTCCATTTCTTTTTGTTGTTGTTGTTGTTGTATTTTTAAAAAATTTCTGTCCCCCTCCTCTACCCACTCAAAAGAAGACATTTTTGTGTCTTCTTACTTTTAAAATCTTCAAGGCAAATTTGCTCCCCAGGTCGTCTTGGGTATGTATTCTTCTACTGGATAGTGGTCAACTTATCAGGGCTATCTTCTTGAAGGAAACTTTCTTTCCCTGTCCTAAATGCTAACAACTGCCAATAGCCACAAGTCTTGGGAAAGCATTGTGTGCCCAGCTCTCCTTCCTCACTGAACTGGACTGGCTTGGGTTTGCACATGTCTGGTGTACCCTGATGAAGCTGTAGTAGTTTTATACTTGTAAATTCATATTTATAGCTAATCTGCTGTGTCCAGAAGTTGATGTTTCCTTATAGTCAGTGACCACCCCAGCCTCTATCTGCACTTCTGTGGTTATCCCTGAACCCTGAGAGGAGTTGGTGGTATGTGTTCCATTTGGGGTGAGTTGTCTCTCACCTCTTACTTTCTCAGCATTGGTTAGTTATGGGTCCCTGTGTTAATCACCATCTACTGCAAAAAGAGAATTCTTAGATGAGGTCTGGGAGATGAAATTGATCTACAGGTATAACATTAAATCATTAGGAGCCAGTTTAATAAGATGCCTATTTTAACAGTATAATAGTGGTAGGTTTTCCATTCTATGATCTGTCTAGGCATAATTTCTTAACCACCCATAAAGTGAGATTTATAGCCACTCAAAAAGAAAGTGGATATTTCCATGACATTGATGCCATTATTGAACCAGTAGGCATGGTTTTTCCAAACTAGTCATTATTTTAATATGAAGGCTTTATATACATATATGTGTATCTGTCTGTGTGAGTACATGCACTGTGTGTGCTGGTGTCCCCAGAAGCAAGGTGGCTCCCCTGGAGCTGGAGCTAACAGAGAGTTCTGAGCACTTGGATGTGAGTATTCTAGAGTAAGTATGACCTCTGGAAGAGCAGGACACACTCCAGAACACTGAGCCATCTCTCCAGCCTAAAGGTTTGTTCTACCTTTCATTGTTTAGGGCAAGGGGATGGTTCATCTAAGTTTGGGTATTCTAAAAGGCATAGATATCAGATGCCCCTAGAGATGGAGTTACAAGCAATATTAAATCACCCAGTGTGGGTACTGGGAACAAGACATGGGTCCTCCCCAAGAGCAGAAAAAGCTAACTTCTGAGTACTCATTCAGGGCACCATTGCCAATAGTCTGCAATTAAAAGTAGGGGTGCATTTAATTGATAAAAGACATTGAGAAACATTTTTCTTCAATGAACATTTAAGCAATGATAGATTAACTAGCTCAAATAGTTAAAATCTCCAGAATTTAAGCCAAATGAAAAGTAGGCCTTGCTTCTCTAGTTATGATCATCCATTTGAAACCAAGAGAACGATTCGATGTCACTCCCGTCATTGTGCAATTAATATGACTGATTGAATGACTTAGCAAAAGGCTTTACCTTTTTGGTACATTCAAAACCAACAGTTTAACCTAATGGAAAAAAAATTCTTTTAAATGATCAATTGAAAATAATTTAATTCATAAGAAAGTCTAAAATGTACACTAAGATGAAAGTGGCTGAATAAATTTCAAACCAAATACAAATTATTACAGGCCATAGTGATGGCTCAGCAGTTGAGAGCACTCGGTGTTCTTGAAGACCCAGGTTCGGTTCCCAGCAGCTACCTGGAGGCTTACAACTGTCTATAACGAAGCTCCAGGGGATCTACCACTGCTGTCTATGGGCTCTTGTATACACAGAGTACACATACATCTGCTGAGGCACACAGTTATACACATCAAATAAAATAAATATTTTCAAAATACATTAAGATCAACTTGAATCATTTAAAAATATAAAAAGCAAACTATGTTAATGGTACTTAAATTTGATCTTGAACAAAATTGGTCTTTACTTGATTCACAAACACACTTTTGTTTACAACATCTCAAGCGTGGTTTTGATACTTTCAGACTCCTTCTCATCTGTGCTTGCTCCCGGTTTGTTTGTTTGTTTGTTTGTTTGTTTGTTTGTCTGTTTGTTTTTGTGCAGGGCTTTTAGCCCAGGCAGACTATGTAATCTGAAAAAGTTTCTGCTAGTGTTTATTCACCAAGATTGTCCTCCAAATTGTCTACCCAGAACAAAGGCGATGACCAGCCAACCAGCTGGCCATTAGGTCCATCCCTGTATCAAGGGTGCAGTCCAGAATCACAGCCACACTTAAGTCACGGCCTATCGTTCGTTCAGTCTTCCAAGTGAGCTCTTATCAAGGAAGGCATGAATCACCCGTGTGGGAAGACAGCACCTGGGTAACACCTATTTGAAGGGAATAACATTGATGCACTTAGGAAATAATTCTGGCAATATTTCTGCTGTGCAAATTTCCTATCTGCCCAAATGGTCAAATTTTCAGTTGCCTGTCTCAGTTTAAATTTCTCCCAATGTGACTTGGGACTGGGACCTAAAACAGATTTAAGGAT
The DNA here is from genome assembly GCF_014885135.2 of Alexandromys fortis. Taxonomy (NCBI): domain Eukaryota; kingdom Metazoa; phylum Chordata; class Mammalia; order Rodentia; family Cricetidae; genus Alexandromys; species Alexandromys fortis. The sequence continues at coordinate 10,544,006 of NW_026067913.1, read as the reverse complement.
GACAGTGTGTGTGGAATGCAGGAGCCTACGGTGTTTACAAGTTAGTAAAACCTTCTGTGCGCAGCAGGCTCCTCTTTGGGCACTAGCAGGAGCCTGCATCTGTTCTATTAAAGAGTTTCTCTTATATTAATCTCTAAGTGCACCACGTGATCTCTCACTGGGAAGGCATATGACTTCTGCAATAACCGGTTACTTAGGTAAAAAAAAATTCCCAAATACCCAGAAGTCTATTAAAAATCTGTTCCTTAAATTGAGCCTTCACCATCTATTATTTCAGTGATTATTTTTCCTGAAGTGAGTTTCCACTGTCAAGGTGTGCCACACATTGCCACATCCCTCCAACATATACTTAGAAGAAATAACAAAACACAATTGGAGCTTTACACTGATAGATGAAAAAATATGGTGAAGCAGGCCGTGATCATAGCACATCTAAAGGAGAAGTTATTAAAGTTGAATACAGGGACATTTTAAAGAAAGGAATGGCATATTGCTTGACTGAGCTCCCAGTAAGCATCAGGGGCATTACAGACACACCTCAGTTCATATCTTTCGGGTGCTAACAGGCTTTGTGGGGTTCTGTCCCCATTTTATGCACAGGAAGCCTGATGCTTGGGAGGAAATCTAAGTAACAACTACAAGAAGGAATGGCTATAGTTCCTGAGGATTCCAATGCCCTGGTCTTCCGCAAGAGCAAGCAATTCCTCTGTCAATTTTTAAGAGCAACACTAAAAAAATAGGACCAAAGAACAATGAAACGTTGAGCCAGATCTCCTGGCTCTATAATGATAAAAATAAATAAATATCTAAATGGGTAATCAGTGAAGAAAGAGAGAGAGAGAGAGAGCAAAGTAAAGGATAATAAAAAATTGATGCAGATTAGATAGCACTACAACAATTAAAGAGATAAACATCTAATCAGTCTTCTCAGTGAGGAAAGATTAGATCCTAAAGAAGGGTTAATATCCAAACACAGAAGGAACTCACATATCTCAGTAACAAGAAAATCACCTCTAAAAATCAAAGTATGGGCAAAAGAAAACATACAGTGGATCCACAAATATATTGCAAAAATATTTACTACCTAACCCTCAGGGAAGTGTAAATCTGAACTGTATTGCCTCAAACCTGTTTGAAATAGCTACTACCAAAAAGACACAATAAACAAGTATTGGTAAGAATGTGGACACAGGCACTACATACACTGTTGGTTGGACATAAATCAGTAAAGCAACTCTGAAAATTCCATAAAGATTCATAAAGAAATAAGAATAAAAACATCATCTCAGGTATGATTCCAAAGAAAATTTCTCTCTCTCTCTCTCTCTCTCTCTCTCTCTCTCTCTCTCTCTCTCTCTCTCCCCACACACACACACACACACACACACACAGAGAGAGAGAGAGAGAGAAAGAGAGAGAGAGAGGTAAATGTCTTTTGAAACATCAGTAACCCTAGGTCTTCCTGACTCAGAGATTACAATACTTGGTGAATGAAGAAATGGTAACTCTTCAATGTTTCCTCTCTCAGGTCTTTGCTATTTAATATGGGCTGTTTATTTCTACTTTTTTTTCTTTTCGGTTTTTCAAGACAAGGTTCCTTCCTTGTCCTGTCCTGGAACCCGCTCTTGTAGACCAGGGTGGTCTCAAACTCACAGAGATCCATCTGCCTCTGTCTCCCAAGTGCTGGGATTAAATGCCTGCACCACCATCACCTGGCCTATTTCTACCTTTTTAACTGTACTTGATTCCCAACTCCCCACCACCCATCCCCAGCTCTAACTGTCTGAGGGCTTCATGAAAAGCAAGGTTAATACTTTCTCACAAAGCCTTTGTGGATGCCAATTCCTAAGCAGAACTCATATGGTACTGAGCAAAGAAACTGAAAATGTCCAAGGTAACAGTAAGATCCAAATAAGCAATCTTGTTATCCTATAAATTCAGCTGTAGGAACACTGGGTACAGAAAAAAGCATGATCAAAATAAACTTTAAGATAATTGTATTCCACAGCAGGCTTCAGTGGTCTCAAGATTTAATACTCACGATCCTTCCAACTAGTGGAACCAGTGAGGGATATATGTGTGTGTGTACTCCATATGTACATACACACATGCCTACATACATACCTACATACATATATATATACATACAAATAGAGAAAGCGCCCTCGTATGTATGCATGTGTATATACACACATATAAGAAACTTTTAATTATTCCCAACATAAGTTAGAAAAGTTTCAAACAGTAGTGTATATGCTTCTTTAGTGAACAGGATAACGCTGCCTGTGGAGCCTGGCACTATCAGAAAGACAATCTGTCAGGCACATTCGTGCTTTTCACTACGCCCTTCACCGTGACACTCATTCCTATCAAGCATTTCATGACACCCATGAAAAAGTGGCCACCGACAACTAAGGAGAGAAACTCTTGAAATCGCGCCTGAATACAAGCAGTAGATTCAGCAAATTCCTCATCAGTCAGGGCTTTAGTCAGAACAGATGCCAACGTACCAGGAACGGGTACATTTTTTCCTCTTTTTCACCAAAATAAGTTGAACAAAATTCCCGAATGATTGCATATTTTAAAATCTATTTTTTAACAGTATTTGCCAACACTGTTAAGTTGCTGTATCAACTGTCTCGCTTCAACCAAATACAACCTTTTGCAAGTTTGGGAGAAACTTCTAAAGAGGAAACTGTGGTCTGGACAGGTTAGTTGTTTCTGGAGATAAAGTGCATTTACAACATTTTTTTTTGCCTTTCTATCTATTCAAACTACATGATATTCTATAATTACGTGATGTCCACATAATTCAAGAGATTGTTTATTTAGTTATTTGGTTCTGGTTTTAATGTGAGACCAGTAAAGTCAGAAAAAAAAACATGATATAGGATTTTCTGTTGCCAAGTAACATCTAGTGGTCATTTCATTACACGGTTTTAATGTATTTGCCAATATCAGAAGGATTTATGGGAAATTTTTCATATATTTTTATACATGAGAACTATTTTGCCTTTAAGTGAGCCAATCATCTTCCTAGTTTATAAGTCCTATCATTAGAAGGCCATGACATCATGCCCTCTTTGTTTTAAATTGTGTAACACCCTGTATCATTAAAAAAAAAAGTTTTAAGAAAATGAAAGCCCGTTTTCACACCTGGACTACAGAATAAGACTGACAAAACCGAAAGGTAAGTCAGCACTTTAACAGTATCCTACACTTCAACTTCTATTTGTGGTAATCGCTTGTGTGAACCAAGGGGCCCACTACTCCCAACACATTAAAAACAAACATTACGCCGGGCTTGCTGGTGCACACCTTTAATCCCAGGAGCCAGAGACAGGAAGACCTTTGTGAGTTCGAGGCTAGTCTGGTAGTCTACAGAGTGAGTTCCAGGACAGGCAGAGCTGTTGTTACACACAGAAACCCTGTCTTATCACCTCCAGCTGGACTACACCTTATCTACCCTTAATGCAATCTGAGTTCAGCCATGCGATATGGATTATGGTACCAATTTCTTGATGTGGGTGCTTTATGTTTACCTGCAAATGCAGCTTGCTCGGTTTTGTTTAACTTGGATGCACAGTGCGAATACATTAGTCTTTGAGGAATTCTGAAAGGACGAGCCTTGGGCAGCTCGTTCAAGTATAGCAGCTTCTAATACTTGCCCTGCAACAGACCAAGGATAGTATGGCTGAGCCCTGCAGCATGCTCTCATTAACACTGCAACGTTCCTTCACATTTCTTTTGCTAGCAAGATAACAGTGTATAATGGGAACTTCTGATGATTGACGGGTGGTAGCATCTACCGTACGTACACATACTTACCAGGCAGTGACCTCAACACTTTGCACATATTATCTTCACACGCGAAGAATTGTTATAGAGCTTATAACCATAAAGTCATACACCTACACATTCTATAGTGTTTAAAAAGTTCATTTTAAAAACCATGCATAAAATGATAAAAAACTTATATGCAATAATCTCGGGGCGGGGGGGGGGAGTAATAATGATTGGCAAAATAAAGTTTGGAATCTTCCTTAATAGTTCAGCATAAGTTTGATAAGACCAGTGCCATAGAGTTAGTTTCTCATTCTATGATGAAGCACTATGACCAAAAGCAATTTGTAGAGAAATAGGTTTAAGCTTACACTTCCACATCACAGTCCATCTTAGAAGGCAGTCAGGGAAGGCACTCAAGCAGGACAGGAACCTGGAGGCAGGAACTGATGCAGAGGCCATGGAGAGGTACAGGTTATTAGTTTGTTCCTCTGTGGCTTGCTCAGCCTGCTTTCTTATAGAAGAGCCCCCTGGGCCATCCCTAACAATCATTAATTAAGAAAATACCCTATAGGTTTGCCTACAGCCTGACCTTATGAAGGCGTTTTCCCACTTGAGGGTCGTTCTTCCCAAATACCTCTTGCTTGTGCCAAGTGACGTAAAACTGAGCAGAACTTAACCTCCACTAAGTATGGTATTTCAGGGGAAGTTTTAAATTGAGTAATTTTCTAATCTAATCTGTGCAGGCACCACCACTCAACACACTACAATCGTGTTCTTTCACATATCTTGAACTTGGATCTAAGGGCTTACATTAAAGCTTCTAGTATCCAACAAAGTCTGTATGGCTTTCTGTTTTCCACGTCAGAATTTCAAAGATTATTCTTCCTGTGAAATCTATGACAGACACAGTTTACACCTTTGGGAGAGATATCTCTTTGTACTAATACAGAAATACCAAGCGAAGTGACTGCTCCGTGCTGTGAGACAGAATACACAACAGAAACTTTCCATCTTGAAGTCCACATTATAATGTCTAAGGCAATACTTCAGTATGTGGATGCTGGGCCTAAATAACCAGCTCCTCATATGTACTTCAAAACTACGTATGAATTCATTGCACGCGTGTATACGTTACACAAAAACACTGGGCACCCAGGCTGAGCATCCCTAATCCAACATCTTCTGACTGGCACTTCTCGAGTACCAGTATGACACAAGAAGAAAGTTCCATTCCTGTCTCCATGCGACCACTAACAGGCGAGGCGAATTTTTAAATACTAAAAGAATAAACAAAATAAAAATTGTCTGTGTAAGCACGGGTCTAATCCCAGAGCTATCTCACTATTCCTGTCATAAATATTACCACATCCAGAAGAACCCAAAGTCCCAAACTCCTCTTGTTCCAAGACCTTTGTACAAAGGATACTTAACCTGTTCAGGACACAATATACTATATAACCCCAATGAAATCAAGGTACATAAGCTGCTAGGCTTGAAAGTAAACACTAAATTGGAAATGCATGTTACTATGTTTTTTAACAGTCACCTACTAAAACGCCAAATTCTATACTTTATCATTAAGTCAGAAATTAGTAGTATACATTATGTCCAAAGATAAAATTAGAACAAAAATATACACCAAAGACTCTCATTAGTTGAAGAGGTTTTTGTTGTCTACACACCCCAGGGGTGATCCACCAGCTAATTACTTCCAGCTTTCTCAATCTGTGTGAAACTGGAATGGCTAAAATTAACCATAAGGGTTAAAAGAGACACCGTAACTGTTAAGAAAACAATACATAATTAAGAATGTAAAACAATGGCACACAAAGTAATGCTACTATCAAACCAAGGCTCTAACCTTGTTACTTTGGTAACTATTTTCCACTTAAAAGTTCATACTTTAATTTCCTCAGTCAGGAAGACCAGTGTTAAAGGTAAAGCTTAGGTCGGCTGTCTTACAGATGCTATCACACTAGTAGGGGTGTCCAAGGGGGAGCTCTGGTTGTCCTTTAATAAGATTAAACCCAAATGAACAGGAAGCCACATAATTGTACTGTACACCACTCAACGCCATGTGAGTTCTAAATATTCGGGCACACCTGTGTGCGCATGCATGCTAAGGTATACAGGCACACCTGTGTGTGCGCACATGCTAAGGTTTATGGGTGCACCTGCGTGCACACACATGCTAAGGTGTATGGGTACACTGTGTGTGCAGACATGCTAAGGTATACGGGTGCACCTGTGTGTGCACACATGCTAAGGTATACGGGTACACCTGTGTGTGCACACATGCTAAGGTGTACAGTCACACCTGTGTGTGCACATGTGCTAAGATGTATGGGCGCACCTGTGTGCATGTGTGCTAAGGTAAATGAGTACACCAGTGTGTGCACACATACTAAGGTGTACATGTGTACCTGTGTGTGCACAGGTGCTAAGGTGTACAGCCACACTTGTGTGTGCATGCATGCTAAGGTGTACATGCACACCTGTGTGTGCACACATGCTAAGGTGTACAGGCACACCTGTGTGTGCACATGTGTTAAGGTATACAGGTGTACCTGTGTGTGCACACATACTAAGGTGTACAGGTACACCTGTGTGTCCATGTATGCTAAAGTGTACAGGTGAACCTGTGTTTGCATGTATGCTAAAGTGTACAGGTACACCTGTGTGTGTATGTATGCTAAGGTGTATGAGTGCACCTGTGTGTGCATGCATGCTAAGGTGTATGGATACACCTGTGTGTGTACACATGCTAAGATGTACAGGTGTACCTGTGTGTGCACACATACTAAGGTGTACAGGTACACCTGTGTGTCCATGTATGCTAAACTGTATGGGTGCACCTGTGTGTGCATGTATGCTAAGGTGTATGGGTGCATCTGTGTTTGCGTGTATGCTAAAATGAATGAGTGCACCTGTGTGTGCATGCATGCTAAGGTAGGTACACAGCCTCTATGAATTCAATCTACGTCATCCTCTGAGATGTTGCTACCTGTTCCATGATAATTCCTTCTCATTCGATGTAGTCAACATTCCTTTGACAGGACAAAGTAGAAGGGTCTCAGTGAAAACAGAAGCCATGCATACTGATTAAGGAACAGATCTTTATATATAACCAAGTTACAATGGTTTACACATGCAAAGTGAAGACATTAAATGAGTAAACACTGTGAATCAGACTTTACCTCAGCTTCCCAAAAAGACAGAGCTAATAACATCCTATATATTCCTACATTCTTCTGTGCAAAGAAAGAGATCACCTCAGATTACACTAAACATCAGGTAAAAAAAAAAAAGTATTAGGAACTTTTATAACTCAGTAAATGATAAGGATCGAACACCTTAAAAGAACTTCTGTTGAACTGCCATCTAATTTCTTCAAGAATAAACACATATCTGATATTTTCTAAACCTACAAATTAAGGGAAAACTATATTGTTAAGATCTACACATTCATAAGAACTTCAAGCCAAGTTTCTCAGGTGCAGCCACTCTCCTGTTTAACCCTGTCCACCTCGGGAACTCTTCCCCCAAAGAAGGTCCCATGAATAATACCATTAAAATCTAAGGAACTGTCAGTTAACACTTCCAATGAGTTAAGCTAGGAACATCTCTGCAGTACTCAGGGGCTCCGGAACACAAACTAGATTAAAAATACTCCTAATACTGAAGCAATAAGAGGGAAGAACTACGAAAATCAGGACAACCTTCTCTTTAAAAGCCTAAATGCTAAACTGCAATGGCTTCAAACCCACCTACCCCAAACACCCATTTTAATATTAGTATTCTCATTCATCATTCTCCCTGTCTGTTTCTGTCTCTGTCTCTTTCTGTATGTGTCTCTTTCTCTCTGTCTCTCTATCATCCATTCTCACAGTTAAGGTCTTCATAAAATATAGTAGAAAATATGGGAAAAGCACAAAAGCCCCCACACACACACATAAACACACACATAAACACACACACTTACTTCCACGCAATCAAGCTGCCCACTCCTGCTGCCACACAGTACAGAATCCTCTAAGTCTTATTTCTGCCTGGAAAAGTAACATATCCCAAAACCGATATAGAAGATACATAGATAACGAATGATATATAATGATTGAGTTACATGATATATATAAATAAATGAAGGGGTGGCAGATGATAATAGAGGACAGAGACAGACAGTGGGTGATTGATGTCGAGATGGATAGATGATAGAGTAGCTAAAAAGACACACGGTCTAGACCCAAATATCTTGTATATTTTACTTATAATATTATGGATACACATAACATAAAAATTCACATTTTGAAATCTTTCATCCTTGCCATAAACATTTAAAAAAAAAATCATGGCCAGGAAAACTTTTCAAACTTTTCTTTTGGCAAGAAGCTACAGAATAAAGGCAATAAAGACAGGATTCCCCTTAGAAAGCACCAGTGGGACTGGTGTCCTCTCTTCCCAGCATTCCTGCAGCTCCCCCCACCCCCACCATCTTGGCTCACAGCTAAGCAGTTCCTGACTGGACTCCAGTTTTCTTTCGGCCATAACATTTTTGCCATTCTAAAACACCCTGCACACAGCTAACATGCGTTTCAGATATGCCCTGGCATGGTTATCTCTCTTGGGAAGATTACTGAGTATTTTTACAATGTAAGTTTCTAATCATCTCAAGGCTTTTCTTCTAAGTGAACCTTGCCTACACATCCTACTGATGATGTTCCAGCCTCCTGAATCCCATCGGTCCTCTTGCCTCCACCTCTCCCAGGTACTGGTAACAATCTCCAGGTAGCAGCACCCTGAGTCAACTGGAATTCACTGTCCAGCCAAAATCCCAACCCAAACCCTTCAAACCATGCATGTTGTTCACCCATTCAAAACTTCATCAAGGAGAGAGACAGAGGGAGAGTTTATGTGGGCCAAACAAAGTTTGTCCATGTGAATCTAGCCCACTCTCTCATTTTCTTTAGAATCCACTGTTACAATTTCATGGAATCTAATGGCCTCTGTGTGCAACTTCATCACATGCGGTGTGTATGCGCCTGTGACAGAGATTTTTAATTAATTAGTTAGTGTCCTAACGGAACTATTTAAGGCTAGAGTATGACAGTCAGAGCTTAAAGTATGTGTTTATTCACAATCTCGAGGAAGAAGAGGGCTGGACTCAGTGCCATTTTTAGACTTCAAGGAAGCTACAAGCGGTTCAATTACTCCTTTTAATTAACAAAACTTCAAGGGACTCACTGTTACTTGAGTCCGGGCTCTAGAATTTTCACTTCCTGGATTAGCGAGGGCTCCCCAGCTTTCCCCACTATTAATACTGCTCAAAAACTAGCGCATTTCTCTCCAAACAGTTTAAGAAAATTCGTTCTTGGCTATTCATTAAAAGGTGAGAAGTAGCCAGTCAGTCCTCAGGGGCTGAAATCCAGCACCTTTAAGTACCTCCTCTCTCCTCCCCAGAAACCTGGCTGTTAACACTGTGAAGAGTGGCAAGAGTGGCTCCATGGGCCTTCCACCCCGCCCCCGCCGCTCCCCCCCCCACACACACACACATTCAATGGCCTCTTTCCATGAAGTATCCTTCTGGATGACTACAGAGATAACCTAAATTAAAAAGTGCGCTGGAAACAGTGATGGGTGGCCTAGCCCAGCTTTATGGGCCTTCCCCAAACAGTCTGGTGGCCGCTATCCAGAGTTCCCCCACAGCCTCAAACTTAAGAGCAAAGCCAGCACTGGCTGTTCCTGGAACCCTAGACCCTCGCTGCTCCAGTCTTCCAAGATCAGGGCGTGGAAAATGAAGCCAGATTTACAGAAAGACTGTAAATTTCAGGTTTTATTGTTGGAAAATGTTTCTGAGCTCACACAGAGGTGGTACTCAATTCAGGGAGGACTTGGGCAGTGGTGCACCAACTGCTCGGTTGTTTTCACAGCTGGGCCTGCTCAATCACCCCCTTTTTTAAAAAGCACTATTGACAGGTGAGAAATTCCTGGCGTCGAGGTCACAACCGGAACTCCTCAGCATCAATTAGAGCCCAAAGAGGCTGATGGAGTAGAAGGGAGGGGTGCTGAAAATGCACTGGGCTGACCCAAGGGAACTCTGGCGCTGGAAAGCGGATCTAGCACCAGGTAGGCTCTGGTCCAGGGCAAAGAGTCAGGACAGCCAGACAGCCTCAAGAATATACCCGAGCACGAGGAGAAAAGTGCAAGATTCCTTGAACTGTCACAGGAGGAAGGGAAGTAAAGGAGGAGAGGAGGCAGACGTACCAGCGCAGAAGGGCTGGAGATCAGTCCTGAGAGGACTGCGGGGCAGGAAGAGCGGTGCTTGGGGTGAGAGCATGCAACCCGGCCACCGCCAGGCTGCATGGCGCGGGCGAGGCCGCCTGCAAAGTTGGCGGGCCCGGGGGCACCTTACCTTCTGGTCCACGATGGAACAAGCCATCTCGCGGACGTGCGCCAGGCTGTAGTCGCCAGAGGAGTCCTGCAGGAGCAGCACCGGCTCGCGGCTCAGGCCGATCTGCAGAAGGAACGAGATGCCCCCCGCCGGGGCCGCCCCGGGCGCTGGGAAGGGCGAGGGCCCGGAGCCGGGGACCAGAGCGGCGGCAGCGGCGGCCACAGCGGCCGCGGCGGGCAGCAGCGGGCTGGGCGGCCGCAGGAGCGGAGGGGCGCTCATCGCACGAGTGAGCCCCAAAGTTTGGCAGACGTGGGACGCGGCGACGTTGCCAGCGGCGGCCGAGAGAAGGCAGCAAACTTTCCGGGAAAGTCGACGAGCGGCCGGGGGCAGGCGAGGGCGGGAGCCGGAGCGGCGAAGATGGCCGAGCGGAGCCCGGGCCGAGCGGAGCGAGCGGGCGAGTGCGCGGCAGAGAAGTGGGGGAGGCGCCCAGCTCCAGCCGCCGCGGCGCGCTCCGCTCCGGGGACCGCGGCGGGTCCGCGCGGCCGGCGCCGGCGGGGCGGGGCGGGACGAGGGCGGCGCCGCCGAGCTGACAAGGGGAACCGGAGCCCGCCCGGCGGGGAGCCGCCCCCTGCGCGCTGCAGCCGCTCAGGCCCACTCCGCAGCCCCGAGCGCCGGACCCGCCCATTCGGGGCAGTCCCGGCCACCTCTTGCCAGCGCTCCCACACTACGCACTTCCACCAGCCAGGCGACTTTGGGTGCACCCCGGAACGCCAGGCCCGGAGCCCACTTACGTGGGACTCTTTCTGAGAGTCCTCGAGTTTGTTAATGGGTAGGCGGCCAGTCCGCTGAGGTAGCTGAGGTATTTAAATCCGTGTGTCTTTTCTAATAGTCCATCTTAATGCATCAACCCCACCAGCTCCACCCATCATCTCCTTAAGGGCAGGCAAGACTAAGGTCTGAATAAGGCTCTTGCTTTCTACTTTGTGTTTGAACTCCTGTGTTGAAGCCTCTTCGGGAAACTGTTCTCTGTTTCTGTCAACCTAAAACCTGCTTTCTAGGAGTGGTTCCAGCCCCACACCCGCAGCATCCACAGAATGGTCAGTCTGCACTTATTTTAATCTAATCATACTGGTGGCTGGGCAAAGAGAGGTACTCCCCAGCCCATACACCCTGATTCTTTGCGTATGTAGATTTACGGGTGCCCTATTTGGGTTAACAAGCAGCAGTGATAGTTGTCAGACGCCTTCTGAGAATTCTTAATAAATTCCGAAGGGGCTCCATCTTGTCAAGCCTCCTTGTCACACTGGCTTCCCCAGTGTGTCCTCTTACATGCATGAGAAGACACAAACCGTTTTGCGTGTTTTCCTTTACAGTGCATTAATTAATTAATTCTGTCTGGTCTTGACTAACGTTTCTCTTCTGGTCCAGGGCATTGGAAGATAGTTTTCTACAGGGTTGTGTTGTGTCTCAGTAACAGAATCTTGAAATCCCCAACTACATAAGTTCACTCACTGTTCTAGAAGACACTCTGGGTTGATGCTACAGAATACTGTTTGAGTGGGCAGAGTGGAAGTGTCCCTAAGTTTACAGGGTACGTTAACTAGTTTTACCTAAGAGTGGCCAAGTGGGAGACGTCTGTGTTTTCTGTCACAGCTCTGAACTGAGAGCTTTTCTGTCCCAGAGTCAACTGACACCAGCTTCCCATGAAGTCCGACTAGGTTCTTGCCATAACAGATTACACTGAACATATAAAAGTAAGTCAATAACATTACATAACAGATTACACTGAACACTGAACGTATAAATGTAAGACAGTCAATAACATATTACATAACAGATTACACTGGACATATAAAAGTAAGACAGTAAATAAGGTTAGTTCCAGCAGCAACAACTGTCATAAGTAACAGTGATTTAGTGGTTAAGGGCAGTACTGTAGTCAAGAGCCTGAAGAAAGGCTCCATACTTTAGCCAGTGAAGAAAACAAGATTTTTCTGGTATGTTTCCAAGTGAGCCAAGGCCTGGTTGATGGAAAGGGACCAGTCTTAAGAAAATCTGAGGTAATGGCCTTCTAGTCATAAGGAACAGAAAAGACCCCAACAGAGGACTGCAGTTGGCTTGTTCAAGGCACAGGAGCAAAGCGATGCAAGTGGGTGAGAGGAAGCTGGGGGGCGGGGCGAGAAACCAGCCCTTCAAAGCTATGGTAAATTGTTTCTGTTTCATGCTCAGGACACTGCTGAGCCACGGGGATGATTATAACAAGAAGAAAGCCAATGTGATTAACATGTGCTCAAAGATAACGCTCTGGCTTTGCAGGGAACAAATTCTAAGAGAAAGGAATAAAGCCAGAGGCACTGGATAGGCGACAAGAGCCATCATTCCCTTTCCAGGACCGTTGTGATGGTGGTGAGGATGCTAAGAAATGAAAAGTTATAGTTTCTAATTCAGAGGCTGAACTGAAGGTCTTTGCTGCTTAACCAAATTCATAAGTAGTGGGGTAAAAGAGGTGTCATGGAGGACTCCAAGGTTTTCAAGTAATTGGCACGTTGCTGCTGATAACGGAGACATAAGACAGCAAAGAAGCAAGTTGGGGAGAAAGAAGATTCATTCTCTGAGCATTTAAGTTTGAAATGCATCAGGCATTCATCTGGTAATAACTGGAACTGGATTTTTCAGCCCCATATTCAAGAAGAGTCAGAACTATATGTGAAATCATTTCCAAGTTGTATTAGACAAGATCTCTTGAAACAGCTTGGCATACTCGTCAGTTACACGAGATTTGTAGGGACATGGGTGAACCACGTTGGAAGAAAAAACTGTGAATAACTCCTTATGCTATATCAGGGATGTGAAAGATTCTTGTAAGTGCTAGAAGTAGTGAAAAGGAAGAAAAGACAGAACCAACCCGGAGAATTGAAATCACTTTGAAGAAACTTAGCCATTACAGAATGTAGAAGAGTAAATGAAGCAAAACCAGGAAAAAACAAATGGTAAAGCTACCAGAACTCTCCATAACCAACAGAAACTCCCCATAGTGCGGGTTGTTACAGTTTTCCCTCCTATGGGGAGCCGGGGTTGAGACAGCTTCTCACTCTGCAGGCAAGGCTGACCTGAAACTGTGATCCTGTTTCCTCCTCACAGGAGCTGGGAACTCAGCCATGGGCCACACCCAGTGAGTATGGAAATTGTTATGGTAGGCATCTGCGCAGACGGAAGGCTGTCAGCTGCTACTAACTTTTGCTGAATGGCAAAAGAGTGAATAGCACATCTTGAAGAAGTCTCTGGTGACTTCAAAATGATGTATCAAAGACTTAGAGGGTTTAGGAGAGTATCAGGGGTTTCCAACGCTGGTAGGTATTTTAACCTTGGAAAAGGAGAGAGTATTTAGAAACAGAGCAGGAGCTCATGGAAATAACTGGATTTTTTAAATGACAACTTATAAGTTAGAATTATGGCTAATGTTGCTGGGACAACCTGGCGATGCTAGAAACATCTTTCCAGAAAGTTCAGAGCCTTCATCATCATTCCACCAAAATAATGATCAGGGTACACAGTCCTGCAGGTGCCTTTCAAAAGATGTTAGGTGCCCAGATAACCTTGTAACTGAAGATCAACAATAGAAAGCAGTTTGAACATAACCTGATTTAAATGGAGGTCAGATTAGGAAAACCATAAACTTTGTTCAAACAAGATTGATAACAGACAGGAAATTAAAATTTAAAAATTTGCAGTTCTGAGCATGAAGGAATTTTATACAATCATCTGAATATTTACAACTTAAGAAGGAGAAGATTAAAGGAATTGTGCAAAAGTCTGAACTCAGAAATGTGAAGCAGATATTATTGTAGCCTATCTTTCCTGCATATATTATTGAGCTCTAGACGCAGAATGCATAACAATAAAGCTAGAGAAAGGGGTGCGTGGATGGATAAATGGATGGATGGATGGATGGATGGATGGATGGATGGATGGATGGGTAGATGGAGTTTTATTTTGTTGGTGTCTTAACAAATAAAGCTTGCCTGAAGATCAGAGTGCAGAACTAAGTCACTAGTCCCCAGCAGTGGTGGCACACATCTTTAATCTCAGGACTCAGGAGGTAGCTTGGAGAAGAATCTCTGTTAGTTCAAGGTGCCCAGGGCTACACAAGATTGAATCTGTCTAGAAGAGAGACAGAGCTCCCACAAAGTGGAATCCCATGCCTTTAATCCCAGCACTAGGGAGGTGGAGACAGGAGTGATATGACTGGGCGGAGAGAGGAATATAAGGTGGGAGGCGACAGGAGCCCGATGCAGTAAGAGGTTTGGTGGAGACAGTTGCAGTTTGTGGATTTTCCCTGCAGTCTGCGGATGCAGTCTAGGGAGACAGTCTGAAGACAGGATTGCCTCTTCGGTTTGTGCAATGGTAGAGGTAAAAGGTCACTCTAGTGACTGGCCACACTGGTCCTCTGATCCTTCGGTTTTCACCTCTAATATCTGACTCTGGGTCTTATTTATTATGAATGATTAGAATTCATGCTACATGTGGATGGATACGCATTTTTTTATTGCTGCTTGTTTTAGAGTGTTCATATACAATTAATTACTTTCCAACCCAGATCAGATATAGATAATGGTACAACAGGGCCCCAAAGGAAAATAAGGATCCAGTGTGTGCTGAGTGGTTTTAGGCCAACGTGAGACAAACCACAGTCATCTGAGAGGAGGGAAACTCAACTGAGAAAATTCCTCCATAAGGCTGGGCTGTATATAAGCCAGTAAGGCATGTTCGTAACTAGTGATTGATAGAGGTGGGCCCAGCCCATTATGGTGGTGCCATTCATGTGCTGGTGGTCTTGGGATCTATATGAAAGCAAACTGAGCAAGCCAGGAAGTACTACCCCTCTCCATGGCTTCTGCATCAGCTGCTGCCTCCAGATTCCAGCCCTCTTTGTGCTCTGTCCTGACGTCACTTGACGATGAACATCAATATGAAAGTGTAAGCAAAGTAAACCCATTCCACCCCTTTCCTTACCATGCTTTTTTGGTCACGGTCTTTCATCATAGCAATAGTAACCCTATCTAGGACAAATGGAGACCTAAGTCACATAGCCATCTGCCAGAAATTTGGTACTGAAACCAAGGGCCTATTTAGATATTTTTTTTCAACTTGACACAAGCGAGACTCATCCAGAAAGAGGGAACTTCAGTTGAAAAAAAAAAAAAACTGCTTCTAGCAAATTAGACCAATGGGACAGTCTCCCTGCGTTTTCTTTACGGCCAATGTGGGAAGACCTAGCCCAAGTGCAGGTGTTTCACTGAGCAATCCATGGGAAGCAAAGCCAGTAAGCAGCACTCCTCTGTGGTGGCCTCTGCTTCTGTCCCTATTCAAGTTCCTGCTCCAACTCCTCAGTCATGGTGTCTTTAGCACAGCAATTGAAGCTAAGCTGAGACAAATCACAAGACAAAATAGGACATTTTCATGCTCACAACTTCAAGGAGAAGAAAAGAGGGGAAACTTTAAGTTCTGAACTTAATCGTTTCTCAAGGAGAAAAACTGATTTATTCTTTAATCAGTTTTCAAAAACTCAAGGAAAGGTCAATATGATCCTAGAGTCACATATCCCAGAAGTGGCAGGAGACCGCTGCCGACAAGCTTCCAACTTGCACATCACAAGTCTGTTTCATATTCTTCCTATTAGGTTCCCATCAAATTTTATTTTATTCAGGAATTCTTAGAAAAATTCTTCTTAAAGTCACTTTAATCAGAGGTCTTATTATTTGATTTCCAAAAGTTAAAAGTTCCAAGAAGAGATGAATGTTACCCAGGTTTATAAATCATTTTGACAAATAGTTTGGTCTCTAAAGAAGATCTTGCTAACCATATCTGAGTGCTATTAACATCCTGTCGCTTAATAGTCAACTAATAGGAACTTATAAATTTTCATTTTAATGTGAGATTAACACCTGAATATGCTTATGATCCCTCATATATGAGGATTCTGATTTATGCACAAAATGTCCCTTTCTTATGCATCGATGAATAAAAACTTGTTACATGGAGTAAAAATAGGTTTCATATAAAGGAAAGAAATGTTGTGCCATTTAGGATTTAATTCTGTGGAACTGTCTACTAAACTGCTTTCTGAGTATCATGTTTGCCTTGATTGATGCTTCTGAGGAAGGCATGCTTTAATCTGAGATCAAATAGATATCCACCAATATATTTTATTATCCATTAATACTTTTACTATGGTTTTACTTGTTAGAAACTTTAATCTGTTGGAAATTCGAATATATAATCTAATTAATTTCTAGATCTATTTTCCTGAAAGAATAGTGTTAGGTAGGACATTTTATTTTAATTTATAGTCATAAGTAATACACCCAGCTTCCAGGAACTTTTTACAAGCACGCTTTAACCTGTGTTTGTCTCATTTTTGTTCTCTTGAATGAAATTTAAAATTTCTTGTTCGAAATGTAAAACCTTTTTTGGTGTCAGTGCTTTGCTTGTTTTTGAGACAGGGTTTCTCTGTAGTCTTGGGTGTTGTAGAACTCACTCTGTAGATGAGAGTGGTCTAGAACTCACAGAGATCCCCCGTCTCTGCCTCCGAGTACTGGGATTAAAAGCATGTGCCATGAGATTTCAGACTGGTGCTCCAATGTGGGTCTCTGTCTCTGTCTCCTTTCATTGCCTAATGAAGGCAGGTTAATATTCAGGAGGATGCCTATATGATTTTCTTTGGGTTCTCCTTCTTATTTAGCTTCTCTAAGAACCCGAATTATAGGTTCAATGTCCTTTATTTATGGCTAGAAACCAAATATGAGTGAGAACATCCCATGTTCCTCTTTTTGGGTCTGGCTTACCTCACTCAGGATGGTGTTTTCTATTTCCATCCATTTGCCTGCAAACTTCAAGAAGTCCTTGTTTTTTACTGCTGAGTAGTACTCTAATATGTATATATTCCATACTTTCTTCATCCATTCTTCAATTGAAGGGCATCTAGGTTGTTTCCAGGTTCTGGCTATTACAAACAATGCTGCTATAAACATAG
>NW_026067913.1:10384613-10526661 GCF_014885135.2 Alexandromys fortis | reverse complement strand
GGGAAAGGGGAGGCGGCGGTGGGGAAGAGACAGAAATCTTTAATAAATAAATAAATTAATTTAAAAAAAGTATACAAGTAAAAAAAAATAAAAATAAAAATAAAAAATAAAAGCATGTGCCACCATTGCCTATCCAACTGTTAAAACCTTTTAACTGTACACATTTTACACATATGCCAAACACCCAAATTGACCTTCTCTTCTCATCCTGTTGGTTTTTGTTGGACTTGATTCCCTAAACACTGTCCTGTCCCAAACAGTGAAAAATGACTCTGCTGATAAGAAATTTTATTTGCTGTCTCTAAAGCATGAAGAAAGCTGTTCAGAATTCGCTATAGAAATCAGACAGAAATCCCTGCTCTAACAGTGTGCTTTCCTCTGAGTTCAGGGCATTCACAAGGCTGTGGCTTAGACTCCTCAACTATAATTACACATACAATTTTTTTTCTTTCAATCTCCTTTATTTACGAATAATTGGAGGAAATACCCGTGTGTTGGGGGGGGGGCGTTACCTGGGTGCAATTGCTTTTTGTTGGTTTTGCATTTAAGGTAGAAAACAATAATCTTTAAAAAAAAATCCAACCAAGTCAAAAACTGTGAGGAGAAAGACCTGAGGGGACAATGTATACATTCTGGTCTCTGGTCACAGAGGCCCATCTGAGGGGCCAGCAAGGATAGAGTTGGGGAAAGACGGAGGGGGAAGCAGACATCACACTTGGTTTAAGAGCAGTTCCTAGTTGTCCACTATGTTCAGCGAGTCCGGTTTTAGCCCATGCTTTTTCAGACCCAGGCCAGCTGGCCTTGGTGAGTTCCCAATAGACCATCCCCATTGTCTCAGTACACATACAATTTTTACTTAGTAAATCTAATATTCAAATTCAAAACCTATTAAAAGCAACACACTTATTTTTTTGTTGTAATCTAATACAATATGCAAGGCCCCGTTTCCAGGGCTTAGAAATTTTCTTCCAAGTGTGTTTGTTCTTCCAAGTTCTTCCACATGTTTGTCATAGCCAAACATTTCTAACATGAATACCAGTGCTCCCAATGTGCTCTATAGCTCAGTTTGCTCGCTTTGATACTTATAATTTTGTGAAATTGTGTATTCTTTTTTTTAGCACACTTTTAAATTTTGAAAACTTAATAAGGAATAAAGTAGTTACAATTAATTCAAAATTATTTGGGGGCCCCTCCCTGGAAAAAACATGTATTTTAGCTGAAATTTCTTGAGTATGGTTCAATGCTTGATTTGGAAAATAAAAAAATTATAATGGAAAGAACCTGGCAGATTTCTTTTTTACTAAAAGAACTAGGAAAATAGTCTTACTGCTTTGAGAAAAAAATAATCTGTTTTTCTAAAAGTGTTTGAATACCTCATTTCTAAAACTATTACTAAAACATTTCGCCAGTTTAAAAGTCTACGCAATTAAAATGAAGCCATTCTTCTGCTATTGAAGCCATAATGGACTCTTGGAATAAAACTGTTCTGCTCTAGTTTGAAGGCAGAAAACATCCAAGCATCGTCTTCAGCCCGCCATGTTCAAGAGCTCAGTCACAGAAACCAGCTTTAGATCAGACACTTTCTATGGGACTCCTTACTGGCTTCCAGATAAGGTCGGCTCCTGTGACTCAGGCTTCCTCACTTGGCGTGTTTGTGCCTGTGTCCTGTCAAGACAGTAACAACTCCTTGGTGTAGTCAGTCCAGCACACAGCACGCAGTATTGGTTTCACTTGTTCCCCAGGCTGGTAGGAGCATCTTGTAATCACCTTCATATACCCATCTTCAAGTGTGTGCAGAACCCAGTACCTATCTAGTGCATTGTGTTCTTACCTTTGGTAACACGGCAGGGATTCTCTACTGAGTCATCAGTGATCTGAGCTTAAAGTTCATAGCATCACTTGGTGGCCCAGCTTCCAGAAAAAGTAAGACAGGATGCGTCTGCTGTCTTTTTATTTCTGTGAAGACATACGTCTTTTTTTTTTTTTTTGGTTTTTAATTATAACATTAACACGTCCTAATTTAGACTTTGAAAAAAAAATCAAGTCTAAATTAAAAGTAAAATGTTTGGTAAATGACAGATTATGTTTTATTTTTTTTCATTGTGCTCATATGCAGAATCATTGAAGTATTTTTTTATAAATTTTTTGGAGGGGAAGAAGTTTACTTCAGCTTACTGTCAGGGCAGAAACCTGGAGACAGGAGCTGAGGCAGAGCCCATGGAGGAACACCGCTTAACAGCTTGCTGCTGCTGACTTGCTCAGCCTGCTTTCTTGCACTGCCCAGGACCACCAACTCAGGACCACAGTGAGCTGGCTCCTCTTACAGCAATCATCAATCAAGAAAATGTGCTTTAGGATTTCCCACAGGCCAGTCTTTTGGAGGTCTTTTCTCAGATTAACATTCCCTCTTCCCAGACACTTCTAGGTTTGTGTCAGGGCGGCCCAAAACAAGTGACAGGAGCGGTTACTCTCAGGAACACCGTTAGCTCCAGGATTGCTGCGCCTTCACAAAGCTTGGTACTAACATGGGAGACGACTCCTGAAAGCCGTAGCTGTGGAGTCTCCTACACATCTAGCAGGCAGGATAACAGGCAGACTGCTCAAGAGTCTTTTCTCCAACCCAACTGTTACTATTTCTGTTAACTGGAGGCAGGGGCCTTGTGAAAAGCCAAGTTTCACCAACTTCTTGACTTTTTTGAGTTGTTTACTCCCTGAGCCTTGTAACTTTATAATCTTAATTTCTCTAACATAATGTACTAAGGCATATTTTTTTTCAAAGCAGTTTACTATTTTTCAGAAATATCATTTGGGATGGCTGCAGAATGGTGTCGACTCCTTGTAGTGGAGCATCCTACATAAAGTAAAGACAAGGAGCAATGAGCACCCTGTGTCTATGTAAAAATACTTATGAAATACAGTAAATTCACTGTAACTTTGTCAGAGTTTATATTATTAAATAAAGATTTAGACAGTTGCGGGGGGGGGTATCTACTAACAGAAATTTCTACCAGTTTTTAAAAATAGAATCATTTAAAAAAAATAGGGAAATTTGTTAAAATTATGATGTGAAATGCATTAAAATGACATAAAACCTTAAAAATTATTTTAATTAAGACATTTCATAAATATATAAATTGAATATTCAAATCAAATTTGACACCTTAGGAAAACATCAGTTCTGCTGTCAGAATTCAAAATGGTGATATATGCTATATTTGGAAAGTGGTGTGTGTGTCTGTGTATTTTATGACAGAAATTCATTAACTTCATAAGTGTTTGCAGCCTTAGTTAATAAAGCAGCAATACATAATGTATTTGAGTATAAGGAAAGAATAACAAGAAGTAAAAAGAAAAATAGAATATAATAGAAAAAGCTAAAGCCTTAGTATATCAACATTTACATTAAAGGTTTAAGAACTAGAAATTTTAAAAGAGTTTGTGAGACTAGATTAAAATTTTAACAACTAGGCTATGGAGATGGCTCAGTAGGTCAGAGCACTTCCTGCACAGGCCTGAGGGGGTGAGTCCATATCCCCAGACTTTATATAAAAAGCTGGATGTGGTAGCATCCATCTGTAGTAACAGCACTGATATGGCAGAGTTAGGAGATGAGAGTGTCCTGGGAGATGGTGGGCCGGTTAACTTGGACTCAGCAGTACAGCAGGAAAAACAAGAGACACTCTGCCTCAACCAAGGTGGAAGGTAGAAACCAACTCCCAATATCTTGTCCTGTAACACCCACTTGCTCACTGTGGCACATAAGAACACACACATACACACAAGAACTAAGCCACGTCAAATACAAAAATATAGGAAAATTGGAAGCAAAACAAGCACAGATGCACATAATGTAATCACTAATAAAAAAACCAAATACATATTAATACATTCATATTAAATAGTACAGCCTTCAGAGTGAAAATAGTTTTCTAAGGGCATACTACATACATTAACAGGGTCAATACTCCGAGAAGCATAGCAATCAATCATAGAGATATGTGCTTCAAACAGTCCAACTACAACATCCAATAAAGAGCCTGCAGTGTCAGCATCCTCATGTTACCAATTAATATTAGAGTTAAACAGAAAATCATCAAATGCACAGCAGAGATAACAATGCTGTCAACCAATACCAACTTCACAGTCCCAGAACACATGCCCTGGAAGAGCAAATATACATTCCTTTTAGGCACTGAAAAGACGTTCACCAAGGTGTATCTCATCCTGAACCATTAAGCAAATCTTAGCAATTGTCAAAGAATTGAAATAAGATGGGATGCATACAAAGCCAAGAGACAAATGACATCTCTCTGGTGTTTGCAATCCTAGCTGTAAAATTCACAGTCTGTGACATGATGCTCACTTCCCCACATTTCCACCCTGACCTTTGGGCCACTCACAGGTGTGTCCATGCAGCAGGACTCTCAGCCACTGTGGAATTCTTCCATGCACCTCGCTGCCTGCCCTTCAGTTCCCAAATTTCTTGTTTTGTTTTCCCTTCTGGTAGCATTTCCCTTCTGTCTAGAGAGCTTTCTTTTTCCTAGGAACTTTTAGAACAGGTCTCCGACAATATTTGAACTCTTATTCTGGCCGAACCTTCACAGTTTTTACTGTATGTGGACTCACTATCGGCATTCCCACTGTACAAAATCTTGGCTTGAGGGATGTGTAGTTTTATGGATACTCCTTTTTTTGTGTGGGATGATGTAGGCAGATATATTCACCCTTTCAGCTTCTGGACTGCACCTCATCTCCTCTCCATAAGAATAAAAGTGTCGCTGGGCAGTGGTGTCACAAGGTTTTAATCCTACTACTAGGGACACAGAGGCAGGAAGATCTCTGTGAGTTCAAGGCCAGGCTGGTCTACAGAATGAGCTCCGGGCCAGCAGGTGTTGTGGAATATTTATTTAACTTGGCATTTAACATTTAAATATTTATAATGTGTTACATTTCTTTATGATGAATTTAATAATGTAAAGATGTTGCTGCTTCACCTTACCTACCTAAGGCACCTGACTATCCTAAAAAAAAAAAAAGCTGGATGGGCAATAGCTAGGCAGGAGAGGGCTAGGCATGGTTGGCAGACAGAGAGAATAAACAGGGAAAGAAATCTAGGCTGGAGAAGGAGAAGAGAACGAGGAGAAAGAAAGCAACATAACTTGGATCAGAAACCAGGCAGCTGCCAACCAGCCACAGAAGAAGGAAAGAAAGGAAAGGTAGGAAGGAAAGAAGGAAGAACGGTTAAAAAAAAAAACACAAGGCAAAATGTAGATAAAAAGAAACATTATAATAAGAGTTAGATAAGGCAGAGCATTCGTTACTAATAAGTCTCCATGTCATGATTGAGAACCTGGTTGGTGACCTAAAAGGAAGCCTGGTACAGTCAGGGCTACACAGAAAACCCTGTCTTGAAAAACAAAAACAAACAAACAAACAAATGAAAAGATCTAGGATCCCAAGAAATAAGATCCAAAATACAAGGGATACAGCAACAGAAAAATCACTTGTACTGAGCCAAAAAAAAAAAAATCAAATGAATGAGAAAAAGAAAGCCAATGGATTCCAAAACTGTGAAGAATCTGATATTGAAATCTGATAATAATTTAAAAAAAATTTCAAAAATCCATCAGTAAGCCACATTTGTTAGAATAGTGAAAAATTAAGAGACAAATGAAGGTATAAGAAATAATAAAAAGGAGGTTATAAAGGGGGTTAATAAGGGCAGAGTTGACTGGATAGAGCAGTGGATATGAAAATGGATTGAGTACTATATGAATCTGGGCAGCCAAAGGAAAATGGGATAAAAACATAAAAATCAGACTGCTGCCATGGTGTGTAGAGATGTGTGTGTCACACTGAGTTTGAGAAAGGGGAGGAGGATACAAAACAGTGGGATGGGTAAATTATCCAAAGAAACAATGGCTAAGAAAGTCTAAATTTAATGAAAAGGGAAAAGCTCCATAAATGTATGAATTCTGTTCGGGATGAATCTGAAGAATTTCAAACCCAAATTCGTTAAACTTCTGAAAAGTAAAGACCAAGAGAGCATGCTGAAAGGAGCCAGCAAGAAAGGACTGCAGCCCTACTAGGACAATCTGAATGACAGAGGACTCTTCCAGAAGTGGTGAGAGGCCAGAAGGAGCAACACTTCTTAACAGTAAGACCTGAAAGGAACAGTCACTCGAAAAGTCTCTGTTCCTTCCAAGTGCCTTTCAAGAATGGGGGCGGGAGACACATTCTCAGGAAAAACCAAACCAATGAGATGTCTCAGAAACCAGTTACTAAAGGATAGCTAAAAAGAAATTCTCTAACCCCATAAAGAAATTGTGGCAGAAAAGTTTAACTTTAAACCAGAAGGAAGGACATAAATTATATTTTATGGCTGACATAAAAACTATAAAACTTTTCAGTGTGGTAGCTGATGTGTTGAGAATATGGATATAATCCTTTTTTTAAAAGGTGGGGAGTAAAAGTGTTTAAATAGAAGTCCTTTTACATGTAAAGTAGGGAAATACCAGTAATAGCAAATTGTACATATAATGCATATTATATTATTCCACATGTATATATAATTGTAATTTGGTGCAGATAATATATATATAGTAGCCTAGAACAACTAGGAAATCATACAAAGTAATATCCTAACGAACACTATAAGTGGTTAAACTGCAGTCTACTTTGTTAGAACAGCAACAACATATTCCAAAGGAACTAGTGGAATTGTGACCATATTTTGCAGTTCAGCACAATTATCGAACAGGTGAGGTGGCTTGCTCTTCTCTGACTGGAGAAGTTGGGTTGTAGATCCTTCTCAGTGTCATTCCACCACGGGGAATAATTCCAACTCCCATCAGGCACTGATAGAAGGCTATCCTAGGAGCAAACAGGAATTAATTTGCAGGCACAACCCCTCACTGCATGAGGCTCAGTGGCCTCAGTAAGGGAAAATGCTTGGTGTTATACCCTGAAGCAGAAGCTCTGAGAAAACGCAGGAAGTAGGAACACAGAGCATCTGCTCATGCACATATAGGGAAGAGAAGTGGACTCTGGTGACCACACTGTGTGGGCAAACACGGAAGATGAAGTCTGTCAGGAAAGAATGCGAGATAGAATATGACGAGCTTGGTGGGCCTGTGGCACAGCTGACCAGATGCACGATTCTGGAGAAAGAAATCCCAGCCTTGTGTCTTCAGAACATTGGTTTTAAGTTAGAGATTTAAAGGAGAGTGTGAAATTATTGTGTTCTAATGAATAAAAGGATTGTTATTTTCAGTTATTGTATTACTGGGTATGGCGTGCTGATTTATGGTACCACCCACATACTCTACACACACATACATACACAAACACATATATCTGTCTGTGTATATATGGACATACGGAACATGCAGACCTTCCTAGCATGCTGAATTCCTTTAAACACAATCAAGTGAGCCAGGCTCAGAAAATACTCATTTCACATTTATAACTCAATGGAGGATGGAGGTCTATAATTCTAAAAAAAAAAAGAAAAGAAAAAAGAAAAGAAAAACATAGTAACTTCTGTTGACAGATGTCTTAGTTATAAGCCTTAGTTAGGCTTATATTGCTATGAAGAGACACCATAACCATGGCAACTCTTGTAAAGGAGAACATTTAATTGGAGCCACCTTACAGTTTCATGGGTTTAGTCCATTATCATCATGGTGGGAAGCATGATGCATGCAGGCAGACATGGTGCTGGAGAAGGAGCTGTGAGTTCTACGTTTTGGTCCATGGGCAAAAGAAAGCGAGAGTGAACCACTAGGCCTAGTTTGAGCTTCGGAGACCTCAAAGCCCACCCCCAATGACAGACTTCCTCCAACAAGGCCACACCTCCTAATAGTGCCACTTCCTGGGGGCCGATGGGGAGGCATTTTCTCTCAAACCGCCACAACAGATAGAATGAATATGATGAAGCTGGTGATTAATTGCCACTGAAAAGCTTCAGTTTGGGTTGTATATAAACCTTGAACAGTGAGTGTGATGTACATAGACATGAGTCACACTAGTAGCAGCTGCACGCATGTAGTATGCTTTCCAATATCACATCTTGAACATAGTAGGCATTCTTTGTGAAAGTACGGTCATGGTGACCATGCTGAAGGTTTGACAATACTTCTTTAAGAATCATTTCTGGATTTTAAGCACATGAAATAAATGTGCATATAATCAAAGAAATATTTTCAGAATAAGTTTTACAAAATAGAAGCACAAAAGCATAGATAGTATATATTTGTTGGCTTGGGCTATGTAGCATCATTTGAAAACCTCCTTGTATTTGGCTATTTACAGCAAAGTGAATACTGCTTTCTCAAGATAGAACCTAAAAACTTTACTTCCCTGTGCTCAAAGTAATAAAGGACCAGATTCTCCAGATTCTTCTCCCCATATAAATTTTTAATTTGGGCACGGTCAAGTAAGGAAAGGCTCTGTCCACTCATGTATTATTTCCTGCAGAGTTGACATAGTGATTAGTAACTTTCTTCCATGAAACAGTTCTGAAATTGGCAATGCATTATGGGTACCTCTCATGAGCTCAACCTATTTCCCCCCTCGCTCTTTCAGTGAAAATACAAGCTGTCTAGTATCACTAATAAGTACTTTTCCTTCCCCAACTAGACAGAATTAATATGTTTACAGCAAAAGGTTCTTACTAACAGAACAATTTGTTATTAGAAGTAGAAGGAACCCTCAAGGAATGAGTATCTTGGATTCAATTTTTGACAGGTTGTGTTTGAAGACTCCATCATAAAACTCCTACAGCTAATAAACACATTCAGCCAAGTAGCAGGATACAAAATTAAAATCACTCAAAAATCAGTAGCCTTTTTATATACAAATGACAAACATAAAAAGAAAACATAATCAGACAAACAATCCCATCACAATAGCCTCAAATAAAATAAAATATCTTGGAATAAATTTAACCGAGGAAGTGAAACATTTATGCAATGAAAACGTTAAGACACTGAGAAAAGAAGACAAAGAAGACGACAAAGATGACAAGATATTCATGCTCATGGGTTGGTAGGAGAGAGGGTGTGAAGATGCTTCAAGCAATATGTAGATTCAGTGCAACCCAAAGCAAAGCTCTGATGCAATTCTTTACAAAAACTGAAAGAATCCTCATAAGCTTCATTTGGAAATGCAAATATATATATTTGGAAAATATATATAGTTAGTTAGTTAGTTAGTTAGTTAGTCTTTGCATTTATATATATAATTGTGAACAATAAAAGAACAACTGGATGTTGACAGAGTTTTCTGTCCCACCCAGTCCCACAGCTGTTTAGTCCCAAATAAACACACAGAGGTCTACATTAACCATAAACTGGTTAGCCTAGAAGCTCAGGCTTCTGACTAACTCTTATACCTTATATTAGTGCATAATTCTTGTCTGTGTTAGCCATGTGGCTTGGTACCTTTTTGGTGAGGCAGTCACATCTTGCTTGCTCTGTGTCTGTCTTCCTCTGTGTCTGGGTGATGACTGCAGACTTAGCTTTCCTCTCCCCACAATTCTCCTGTTCTCATTGCCCTGCATCTATTTCCTGCTTGGTCATCCCACCTATACTTCCTTCCTGGCTACTGGTCAATCAGCATTTTGTTAAACAAGTACAAGAAACAAATCTTTACAGGGTAAAACCATTGTCCCACAGCAACTGGAGATATCACCTTCCCAGAGTACCAGTTATACCACAAAGAGGTAACTAGAAACAGCACGAGAGTGGCATGAGAACATACTCATTATTAATCAAGGGACTAGAATGGAGGACCTACATATAAACTCATACTCCTACATGTTGTCTGAGGTTTTCTGTCTCACCCGGTCCTTGTCCTGCCCAATTCCTGCAGTCGTTAATTTCCAAAGAAATCACACAGAGGTCTATATTAGTTATAAACTGATAGGCCTAGTAGCTCAGACTTCTTATTAACTCTTATAACTTATATTATCCCATTATTCTTGTTTATGTTAGCACGTGGCTCTGTACCTTATTTGGTGAGGCAGTCACATCTTGCTTCTTCTGTGGTTAGGTCACAACTGTGGAAATGAGCTTTCCTCTTCCCAGAATTCTCCTGTTCTCATCGCCCCCCCCCCCCCCGTCTCTACTGATTGTCCTGCCTATACTTCCTGCCTGGCCAATCAGCATTTATTAAAATACAATTGGCAGGGTACAGACCATTGTCCCACAATACCTATAGTCACCTAATTTTTTATAAGCACCTACAGTCACCTATTTTTTTTTATAAAGAGATCAACAATGCACATTGAAGAATCTTCAATGAGCTGTTTTGATCCAGTTTGATAGCTATATGTAGGGTAGTAAAACTGGGCTCATAGCTTTTACCCTGAAAAAGACTCAACTCCAAATGAATCAAGGACCTCAATGTAAGATCAGATGTCCTGAATCATCTGATAATGGATAAAGTATGGAATGTACTTGAAGTCATTGGCACAGGAAAGGACTTTCTAAAAGGACCCCATTAACACAGGCATTGAGGCCAATAGTTGACAAATGGAACCTCATACAACTAAGAGGGAAAGAACACCGTCAGTAGATAAGTGTTTCATTTGGAATCCGCACAGAAGTTAAAAATCTAGTATTTGTTCTCTAAGAAGAATAATGGAACAGAAAGCCAAGAGTAATGACCTGTGACTGACTGGAATTTCACTGGGGACAAACACAAATTTTCTTCCAGTCTGAGCTTCATGGTGAGTTCCAGATCAGGGTGGTTTACAGAGTGAGATCTTGCTCCTATAATGAAAAAAGAAGTGGAACACCAAAACTTTATTGTTTCTCTTTCTGTTACTATCAGAGAATACCTAAAGTGGAATACTTTATAAAGAAAACAAGTGTACTTCACTAACAGTTTTGAGGGGTTCCATTGCAAGATTGGCAAGTTCCTATGGTTGATATCTTATGGTGTACATACCTCAATGGCAAGAATGAGTTCTGAACCATAATGAGACAGGAAGATGAAGGTATTTAAAGGCCCCAAAATAGTCTTTTTATAACTCACTTTGTGGGAACTATGATCCCAAAAGAACAGTATTAATACTTTCAAAGGATAGTGCTCTCAATAGGACACAAGCTCTAGGAAACATGATCAAATTGGCACTACAGAAGGTACCCAGAACAAGCAAAAATAAATATATACCTATTTTAATTATCTCCCTTTTTGACTCTCTGGAATAACCTGGCTGTTGAAGGCAAGAAGTGGAGAATAAATGACTGCTTTCTGAGAACCATATAATGGGCACAAAGACCCTGTGGGCTACAGGGGGACTTCACTACTTCTCAACATGCTGAAACTTTGATAGGAAGTTTTAAGTTCCAAACTCAAAATGGTAAAAAATGCCAAGGTGATAAAATGATTGTGCTAAAATTAGTTCTCATCTCTGCGGGGCTGATGAAACTGAAAATTAAATGTAGTCTAATCCTATGGTTTCTGAATTACATCATTTGAATTCAAATGGTGCTGCGCCCTTCCTGAAAGTTAGGACCTTCAGTGGGATTGTACTTGGTGAAAATGGAAAAACCTGAAGGCGCAGAATACTTTGCACGCTCAAGTTCATTAAACATCCCTTATTAGGAAAAAACACATTTTCTCTGGTATCTCCCTTGCCTGGTAAGTACTTCTGGCCTGAGGTAAGTACTTCGCTAGGTAGTATTAGTTTCCTCACAACCTATTTCCTACATCCTGTAGTTTCTTGCATGAGTCATGTAAGGATCCAACATCTTCAAAGAATCACTATGAAATTAAGGCCAGAAAGTAAGGTTTGTCCATAAAAGTGAATGAAATGTTTTCCCAAGCTATAATGGCCAAGATCTGGAAGAGTATATGGCGGATAGTATTCTGAAAGAAGAAACACTTGAAATTTGAGTTTAGGAAGAAAAACCTTGCCTTCAAAGAAGAATAAAATTGTTTTCTAATTTACATTGACAGCTACAACTGCAAGAATATACATGGGATAAGTATCCTGAGTTGGGACACTGGAAAAAATGAGATATTCTCTACTGAGGTAGTTTTAAATACGTGCTGGGGGATGAGATTCTAAAAAGCAGACAAACATGAGAATCTTTGAAAAGCATGTGGTGTGATCTCTGAAAATGGGAGGAAGACCCTGGTGGGATAACAGCCTGGTGAACGGCACTGAGCCCACACACTCATCTGGAAATGCCTTGTTCTTACTAAGGTTTTGGGGACCAGTACAAGCAAACAACACTAGCTATAACCCAGCCTGATAAGAGTTCAGGATGGTACTTCCCAGCAGAGCTCTCCAGTGAGTTCACATCAGAGCTCAAGCAGGCCGAGAAACCTTAATAAGGAGGAGCCTGTGATGATACCTGTCTCAAGTTGGTGCGATCATCCAGAAAGCAGATACTGAAGAAAGGATTCCTCTGCTGGTGATGTGTTTTAAAAGGTATTTCCCAAAAGAGATCAGTAAAAGAACCAAGAAAGGCATAAAAACATGGAAATCAAAAGGCAGGATGGGGTATAAGAGAAGCCCAGCTTCGGATTGGTCCTGCAGGGGTATCATATTTGCTTCAAGTCAAGGCAGAAGAGCAACAAGCAGCGCTTTTATTTTATTTATTTACGTAAGATTTCTGCCTCCTCCCCGCCACCGCCTCCCATTTCCCTCCCCCTTCCCCAATCAAGTCCCCCTCCCTCATCAGCCCGAAGAGCAATCAGGGTTCCCTGACCTGTGGGAAGTCCAAGGACCACCCACCTCCACCCAGGTCTAGTAAGGTGAGCATCCAAACAAGCAGCACTTTAATACTTTGCATCCAGAGAGAAGTAGCTAAAGTCACTCTTCAGGTCAAAGAACATAACCAATTATTTTGTTCTCTGCATCTGCAAGGAAAGTAGCTCCATTACCCTAAGATGTTTGCATGAGAATTAGCAGTACTGGATACTACGTTCAGACACAATCCTAGAAGGTGGGAGAGGACCACACAGAAGTTATAAGAGATTCAAGCAGATCCAGGCAGAACACTGACAAAGTCCTCTGTAAATATCATGGGGATTCTTGTGCCTATTGCTGACATTCTGTCCTAGTTACTTTTCTATTGTCATGACAAACACTATGACTAATAGAAGAGAGAATTCATTGGGTTGACAATTTCAGAGACGGAGTCCATCACCATCATGGCGAAAAGCATGGGAACAAGCATCATGCTAGTGTTGTAGCTGAGAGCTCACATCTGATCCACAAGCACAGGGCAGAGGCAGATCTAACCGAGCATGGCATGAGCTTTTGAAGCCTCAAAGCCCCAGCCCAAGTGATGCACCTTCTCTAGCAAGGCCAAATCTTCTCATTTTCCCAAACAGTTCCATCAACAATAGCAGCTGGACCTCAGCCAGAGACCAGAAGTGTTGGTCTGGCAACTGATTGACTGAGGATTGTAGTAGGGCTTGAGTTTATTTGAGTCATCCCATCACTGTGGTCCCCTGGGGAAGGATCAGATGCCAGTTCTGGAGCCTTGGAATCTTGGTGACCATATATACTATTATATGTTAGTGCTCTGACTTTTCCAATATTAGTGAATTTTATTCAGTACATTAGAAAACACCAAGATGGAGTGTAAAAATATCAGAGTAGAAATAGACATCTCTCGACTCTCAGCCTTGAAGTTTGACAAAGTAACTAGGAAGAATTTGGCCATTTGTTTCTGAAAAAGCAAAAGAGACTTTCAAGTGTAAATCTTTTATACAATATTAGATTGAAGATTACTATGGCTGTCATGTTGTTCATAAATTCCACATGCTAGAAGAATATGTATTGATGCTTATCAACTAAATAGCTGAGCAAAATAGCAACCTTTTTTCCATGTGCTTATAAAATTTGGAGTGTCTACTTTGCGGCTGGATATTCGACATTTAATGTCTGCCTTTTCGTGGTTAAGTTCATATAAAATGCCTTGCGTGTCCAGCAGACATGGAGCTGTGAACTAATCAACCAGAGGCATTCACACAAGACAGTTCAGAAGTGAACTGTATGCAGAAGGCTTTCTGTTCGTTTCCTACTGCATCATCCTAGATATAATGGAGACAAACTGTGTGTCTGGAAAATTCTGTGCTGAGTTCTTGTCAATTCTTTCTGGAAAGCATATGGATCTCATTTCCCCTGCCTACTTTTCTCCACTTTTTTTTTTTTGGATAAATAGGAGTAGATCCTTTTGTCTCAAACTAAGGCTTTTAACTATATCTCATAAAAGTAATATATTTGAACCTTGTCTTCAAATATCCTATAATAATAAAGCATAAAATCACAAGCTTTCAAAACATTCTTTATGTTTAGAATTTTCTATAGCACTCCAAAAATTCTTTACTCTACCTGCCTATCTCGCATACTAAAATAATAATGATATTTCGGGGATATTCAACATTTTATGACCATGAGCTTTTGGGGAGGAAAAATATGGCAAAAATATTTTTGATATTTAATGGGATGTAGATTTATTTTCAAATAAATATTAGGGTGCAATTTGAAGGACCAACTTTGGAACAAACACAAAAGCTTACTCATTTACCCTTTGTAACTTGAATTCGACACTCAAGGCATTTAATTTTCTAGTTTGCCTGACTCTCTGGAGTCGTTAGAAATAATATTTCACTCTGGTGTCATTTCTGTTGCTGTGACAAAATGCCCTGACAAAAAGCACCTTAGTGGAGAAAGGGATTTATTTCAGCCAACAATCCCAGGCTATAGTCCACTGTTGTGGGGAAGTCACATCAGGAACTGCAAACAGCTATCCGCATCTCACATTCAAGAGCACTGAGGAATGAATGCATGCATGCTCAGTTGCTTGCTAGCTGCACTCAACTTAATTGCCCCAGTCTTACACAGTGCAGGAATTTCTTCTGTCTAGGGAATGATGCTACTCACAGTGGGCTGGATCTTCCCATGACGACTAATTTAATTAAGACAATACCCCATAGATATTCTAATTTTATTGTGTGACATTATTCTTGGAGAGATAGAAACAAATGTCTATTCACTTCAGAAAGGGAATTAATGGCAGACCAAAGAAAGGATATCACCAAAGTACACCTTGATAAACCTGAAGATTGTCTTTCCAGGCCGTTCAGTTGATCCGAGCCTCATCCAGGCAGTTCATCTGCTTTGCCCCTTCCAGGCAGCTTGACTGGTCCTAGCCTCTTCTAATCAGTTCAATTGGTCTCAGAGTGTCTTTTTAGCAGTCTTGACTGCTTATAGAAGCCTGGGGAGGGAGGGGTCTTGTGCATCTGGCCAATTTCAGTGCTTTCTTGAAGATTCTGTGCTGTTTATTCCCTGAGGCTTAAGGAGGCTCCACTTAAAACTTCCCGAGTCTTAACAAGGTTCTGTGTAGGATGGGATGCTTCCCTCGCTTTTAGAACATCCTGTCTTAATGAGCTTCGCCCAAGATAGAGTATATAAAATTAGAAGAAATTGCTATACACCTGCCCACAGGCCATCCCGATGTAGATAATCTCTCACTGAAATTCTTCCCAGGGGATTCTAGTTCATGTCAAGTTGACAGTTAAAGCTAGCCATCTCATAGGCCAAAACACAATTCCCTTCTCAAAATGACCAATGACCATAGCCTCTTTGATCATCCAATGCTTTACTCCCCACCTACTCTTTACCCATAACTACATCAGTAACAATGATGGCACTATGCACTATGTGCCTTGGATTATTTCCCTGGGGTCATAATGATATCGGCATATTAGCTATTCAATTAAATATGTTTTTATTCCCTGGGGTCATTCCAGTTGTCAACTAACTTTTTTTCAAGACCCAAGAAGAAAATGTATTATACTCAAAAGGAGAGATGAAAGAAAAATTCCTAAAGAGATTATATGCAAATCTGTTGGCAAGCCCAATGGAGAACAGAAAATGATGGATTGATCCCCATCAGTTACTATCAACAGGAAGTTACTACTGTACATGGACAGAGATAGGTATATTCATATATATGACTAAAATGCATACTGACTTCAAATGTGGACAGAGATCAGTAAAATGCAGTAATTCGAATTGACAGCATTCATTTGAGTTTTCTGCGATGTTAACTATGGGTCAATCCTATTCAAAATATGTGTGTGTGTGTATGCACATGTGTGTGCATGTGTGTAAAAGAGAGAGGGGATGGAGTCAGGGAGAGAGAGACAGACAGACAGGCAGACAGAGAGAGAGAACACACATACACACACAGAGAGAGAGATATTTCACGCTAATAATTTAACAGCACACCTGAGAACTTTAGAAGAGAAAGAAGAAAATACATTCAAAGGTCAAGAAAATCAGTAAGATTAACAAACTTATCCCAAATAACCAAAAGACACAGAGAGAACATCCAAATTAACAAGAGTAGAGATGAAAAGAACATAACAATAGACATTGAGGAAATCCAAAGAACCATAAGGATATACCTTAAAAATCTGTACTCTGCCAAATTGGAAAATATAAAAGAAATGGATAATTTTCTCAGTACATACCAGTTATCAAAGTTAAAACAAGAACAGATAAGCAATTTAAAGAGACCTATAACTTCCAGTGAAATAGAAGCAGTAATTAAACACATGCTCCAAGGCCTGTCACTCTCTGCAGAATGTCTGGCTGTGGGTCTTCATATTTGTTCTCATCTGCTGCAAGAGGGAGATACTTTGACGGTGGCTGAAAAGGCACTAATCTATGAGCATAAGAGAATATCATTAGGAGTCATTTTATCGGTACTTTTTTTCTTTTTTAAAAAACCAGTATTATTTGGATTGACCCTAGGTCCCAGACCTATCTAGTTTCAGGTTCTCAGTCATCAAGCAGTTCCAGGTACAAAATCCATACCATGGAGTGGACCTTAAGTCAAATTAGCTGTTGGCTAGTTATTTCTACAAGCCACAGTTGTCATGGATGGTTGGTTGTGCCATGATTGTCATGGCATATAATACAGGTAGTAGACCATTATCACTAAAGGGTTTGTGGCTGCTTCGTTGTTTCATTTCCCTTTTGATGGTGTGCAGAGCACCATCCAGTACCAAAGACACTAGATTGTAGGGGTGAAGGTGGGTCCTAGTAGAAAGAAGACAAATCCTTATAAAAAAAAAAAAAAAGAAGGAGTGCTTATTTTTGGCTCAATTTATCAGCATCAGCCCAAGGTCAACTGGAACATTGTTTTAGGTCCAAGGTATCCAGGCCAAATTGCATGGAAGTATAAGCCTGATCGTGCCCTCTACTTCCCCTCAAACCGGAAGCAAATGTGGGAAAGAGGTAGAGACAAGATACATCTTTCTAGGACGTGAAGTAAGTAACCTTCTTTCTCCAACTAGGACCTGTCTCCTGTTAAAGACATCAGATTAACAATCCACCAATGGTTCTCTTGCTTAGTTCAGAGTTCTCAGGGTGTAGTAACTTATCAATGTCCATCAGCGGGCAATATATGAGCACCTGATATATGAGCCTATTTGCAGATCTCATACTCATACTGTAGCATCAATCGTGTGTTAGTAACTGAGATTTCAACCTAAGAAATGACCTGAATGGAGCTACTTCGTAGAGATCGTTCAGTATCTAAGAAGGCTGCGTTGGCCATTACGACTGGGAAGACACAGTGAATTATGGAAAACACGGCAACAAGCAAGGCACAAAGCTGAGTGATCATATTTTCATCTGAACACAGAAGCAAGCAATCAGGAAGAGTGATCAGGCTATAATCCTTGAAAGCTTCGCCTAGTGACATACCTCTTCCAGCAAGCCTCCACCTTCTAAGGTCCCATAAGTTCCCAATTAGTGCCCCCAACGAAGAACCAAGTGTTCAAACACATGAGCCTATGAGGAAGATCTTTTATACAAAGCACCACAGGTATGAAGCCAGTTTGGATAACAATCACCCTGGGGGGGTTCCGTTTTCCCCATTTGTATTTTATATTTACCTTTCAAAGCAGTTTGAGTTTTTGTCACAGAGAACCATCAAAAGCACAAGTCAACTCAAAGGAAAGAACTCAAAATGACAACTGATAAATATGTGCAACGTAGACCCTCCCCATTCCCTTCACCAGGGAAGGCCTGTCTGGCCTTTTCTGCTGGGGTGGAGAAGCAGTAAGAAAACACACCCACCCTCCAAATCCTGAGTCTGTATGTGCTGACTAGACAAATTTTGTTAAAATGGCTTAGACGCTCAGACTCTAAGGAAAGGTAGAAAGGAAAACACAGAAAAAATCAAATTAAAACGTAAAACATATCAATTATCTTCTGTTACAACACACTCTCCCATCTCATTCTTTGCTGGGTTCAAACTGAAACCAGAGGAGAGTATGCGGAAAGTGTGCTTACGTCTGTTACTCTGGGCAACTCTTGGGATTCTTGGTGGTACTTACTTAAATTATATTGAGAGTTTTCAAAGTCTCTTCACCCGTAGAAGCTAAGCTAATTTTACTTGGGGCAATCACACTTATCCTTCCAACAATAACTCCTTTCACTGAGAGGACTTTCTGAATGTTGTGGAACAAGACACAAGTGATTGAAAGTGTATTTTACATACAGAATTGAATTTCAGTTCAATTGCAGGGGCTCAAAATAAGGATAGACTAACTCTGACAGCTTGATTTGAAGTTTCTCCAACAAGGTTTTATGTTGAGTCTCTTAACCATAGTGCAGGTAAGTTAAAGATAAAGGAGTGTTTGCACTGTTCAATTTCCCCTTTCAGAAATCCAACCATTAATAAATAATCACTTTTAGTCCACATTTGCCCTGTCTTGTAAAAACTGAATACAGCTGGTATATATTAGGAAAGTATTTGATGTTAATGAATAATTTTATATGCATTTTTACAGAAAAATAAAAAAGATACATGTGTGCATGTGTCTATGCCTGTGTGTGTATATGTCTAGGTGCCTGTGTATGTATGTATATATATATGTGTGTGTGTGTATATACCTGTGTGTGAACATCTTTCTTTAAATGTGTGTGTATGTTATGTGTATGTCTTTCTAAGTGTATAAAGATGTACATGTATATTTGTGTATATGCGTGTGTGTGTTGGGAGATCACGAGGAATAAACAAAAAAATCATGTTTAGAAATGAGTGTGCTTCAGGGAAGGGTTCCAATAGAGATAAATAGAAATAGGAATAATTTGCAAAGTTAACATTCAGGAAACAATCAGACATTTCTGATGATAAATGTTCTTCTTAGAATAACATGTTTACTTCTTGAAAAAAAAGTTACCTATTTTTGCTTCAATAAAACTTGTTTATCTTGTTCTACAGCAACCAAAGGCTCAGAAAGAAATATTTTCTCAAGAATGTTCTGTTCTGGAAAACAGGGTCATTTAAACAGTTGATAGCTGCTGAAGGCTCCAAACATTTGCAGCCTGTACACAGATCAAAGGACTCTGAACCTTTTGATATTCATATTCACCACCAGTTCTGCTGCAAAGAGTACTTGCTTGATTATATTTTTGTTAAGAAATATTTGTATTACTTAACAGCTGAATTGAAATAAACATGCATTTTCCCCTGACTGAATATATACAGCTTAACATTTCTCAGAAGGTATTTGTGTGTGTATATGTGTGTGTGTGTGTGTGTTGTGTTTGTGTATCTTAAATGAGTTTGGTACATTATGTATAATTCCTTTCTTAATATTTTCTGTGTGTATATCTTAAATGAGATTGGTACATTATATATAATTTCTTCCTTTGTATTTCATGTTATTAGGTTATCCAAAATTCAGTGCAGTAAATAAATACACATACTACTTAATATGTTTTCCAAATATTTTCACCTATGCAATATGTGTAAATGTGTGTATGTATGTATGTATATATATATTACTGTATTTGCCAGTTTAGTGTTACCATAAGAAAATACCATAAGTAATTAACCTATAAAGAAATAAAAAGATTCTAGAGTTAGAAGGTTGCAATCCACAATAGGGCAGCCCTTGACTTTGGGACCTCAGATGAGGAAGACTTGTGGTAGGCTCACACAGCAAAGCAAAACTCTTTGTGCTCATTAGCC
Organism: Alexandromys fortis; assembly: GCF_014885135.2. Classification (NCBI taxonomy): domain Eukaryota; kingdom Metazoa; phylum Chordata; class Mammalia; order Rodentia; family Cricetidae; genus Alexandromys; species Alexandromys fortis. The sequence continues at coordinate 10,506,637 of NW_026067913.1, read as the reverse complement.
TGAAAGCAAAGCAAAAAGAAGAAAAACAAACAAACAAATACAGGAGACTCACAAACCCCTTGAGGGTGTGTTCCCTATGACCTAAAGACTCCTGGAAGTCCCCACCTTCTTAAGGTTCAGCATCTTCCAATAGTGTCATGTTGGGACTAATTCTTCAGCCTATAGACTTGGAAAGACTCAAACAATGAGACTGATCTTTTTACATCCGCTTCTTACCCACCCTCCATGCTTCTTTTCTCTACTAAGAAGACAGAAAAGGGGGAGAAAATGCCCAAATCTGCTTGATGGAATGGTTAACAGAATGGCTTTGTAAGTAGCTCTAACTAGCACCTAGTCTGCTCTCATAATCAGCTGGGGGTGGGGGGTTGCTTCTATGAGCCCAGCTTTGGTGTCCCACGAGACAGTCAGTTATCTCTTTTGCTAACACCAGTAGCTGGCAGTGACACAGTATTTCTTCAAAGCCTGTGCTCTCTGTGCTACATTGTTGCCAAACTCTCCCCACATTAGAGCTCAAATATCATCTACCTACCAAAGCCAACATTGAATTTTAACTCCTGTGGGAACTTATAACTTAGGAAAGGAAGGGGAGCCCTGGCCAATTCCATCTCATTGTGCTAAATGCCACCTCTAAATGAGTCAGGAACAACAAAGTTCCTGGAAGTAGTAAGTGAGTTCATTAAGGCTACATGATCACAAATTAAAGAGAAAAAAAAAAGATTGTATTTCTATATATTAGCAATGATTACATATGCACTAAAATAAAAATATATTGTCTACAACTGATTAAAATAAATTTACATATACGTAAAATAATGAATAAGAATTGTATACCGAAAACTATGTAACACTGGTAAAGGAAAGAAATCTAGATAAATGGAAAACCAACCATTTTATGGTTTAAAGTTTGATATTGTAGCGCTATTATTTCTCTTTATATACAGTTTATTTATATATAAAATGACTAAAATCATTTCACTGTTTATATATATGTGGAAAATCTTTATAAAATATTTTAACAGAGTCAAAGAAATTGGATAATGAAGACAATTTTAAACATTAAGAAGACAGTGGTAAGACTCAGTTTTCAAAGTCTCAAGATACATTTTATGCATCTAATAGCCAAGACTGCACGCTACTAGTAGATGTAAACAAGCAGATCAGTGAACTGAAGACTCTGGAGAACCAATATGCCCGGCTGGCACCTACCAAAGTGGTAGAGAAAGTTCAAGTGACTTAGAAGGAAAACTTTGAGTAAACCACAGAAAGCAATTGAACTACAAGTTTATAAAGAAAATATCCTGCCATAAACCTCATATCCTGTGGGAAAAATGAATTTGAGTTGAGTATCAACTTAAATAAAATGCATTATCTATAAAAATATATAAAAACAAAAGTTTTATAAAATAATAGTTTTTTTTAAAAAAAAAAACATACATTTATACAATGAATACAAATTATATCCATACATTAATACCTCCCTTCAACTCCCCAGTAGGGCCCCATGCTTTTTCTAGACCTCATGTCCTCTTTTTATTTATTTTTGTTATGAATAACACCACGCCCAACTAATGTTGCCCCTATGTACATGATGGCATGGCCATCCAATGGAGCCTGGGCAACCTACCAGTGGCCACATCCCCGTAGGAAATGTCTCCCCCTCTCTCATCAGCCATCGAAAGCACTAACACCTCTGATGCAGATCCAGCTTCAGTAGATTCTCCCTAGTCTGTGTTGAAATTTTAACTGACTTGATCTTGTACAGATCTTGTGCAGGTAAACACAGCTTCTGCGAGCTAATGTGTACATCCACCACATCATATCCAGAAGTCAGCAACTCATAGCTCTCCTCTCTACCCACATTCTGAAATGTTTTCTGAGCCCTTCATTGAAGGAGGCTGTATATACACGGCCCCCTACAACTGAACACTCAGGGTTCTTTATATTCTACCCTTTGATGGGCTGTGTATCTCTGCATTACCCACTAATCATTGCAACAAGAAGATTCTGTGATCAAATGAGAACAACACAAATCTATGGGTATGAACACAAATATTTAGAATGCAGTTTGACCACACGACCATGTACCAAAACAATAAGAGGTTCTCCCTTAGGTCTTGTGATCTCCTCAGTCATGAGATTTTGACCAAGTTTACAGTACCAGACATAAAATCTCTCCTATAAAGCAGGCCTCATGTCCAAGAGAAAGTGGTTCCTCAACCCCATAGCCTTAAGCCACTACTACATCAATAGTTACATGTTGCCAGAGTTCTGTGTTATAGTATGTATCATCTAGGACTGAGGAAAACCAGTGATATTTTCTACTCTAGAAACCTACAAAACACTTTTGGATATAAGTTAGATAAGGCAGTAATTTTTGGTCTTGATACTAAATATACAATCCACAATAAATAGGGTTTCGTACAATTCTAAATATTTGCCCTGCAAAAGACTCAGAGTTTGCAAAGACAAGTAAAAGACTGGGTGGGGAAAGTATTTCCAAACTACATGTGCTCAATCTGGCTGACTTTGCCTTCTGCTATAGGAAACATAGAAAGCCCCCAAAGTAGATTACTTCAAAAGGGAATTGAAGTAACATTCTTAAATTCTGGAGTGACTTCAGAGAGATAAAAAAAAAAAAAAACAAAAGTGATTACAACTCTGCTTTGGATTAACTAAATATGCCTTTTAATGTTCTTTCTTTTTAACTTGCAAAACTATTTTTTTTACCTGATATTTAGAAGTTGGGATATAATTTGTTAATGTAAAAACATTCAACCTGGCCAGGAATGGTGGCACACAACTTAATTCTTTCACATATGAGGCAAAGACAGGAAAACCTCTATGAGTTTGAGTCCAGCCTGATCCACAAAGTGAGTTCCAGGACAGCCAGAGCTATACAGAGAGACCCTGTATCAAAACAAACAAACAAAAACACAAAAAAAATCAAACTGTAATGAACAACTGAGTGTAATTAGCTTGTCCCTGGATTTAAATCATACATCATGACTCCCTGGTGAATTTCTACATTTATGTTACACATAAGTTGCTCACACACAAAACATATATGACTGAAATCCCATAAAAATTGTAGCTATGAGATTTTGATTGGCATCTTTCTTTGATCTTCTCCAATGTAATATTATATAGTTTAATCATTTCCTTTACTTTCTGTCTGTCATTCCCCTTAAATGGTAAGCTAAGTTGATTTGGCTCTGTTTTAATAAAATGTATTATTATTCAGTCCTTGGTGCTTTAGGATAATAACGACTGACATTGGTGTGCCCTTGGGGAATGAGAGTTGAAGGGAAGGGGTAAATGATGGAGTGTCTCCATCAGCCTAGCATTTCTGAAAGTCCTGGCTATTTTAGAAGTGTTGAGCTGTACATATTTTTAATGAAAGCATGTATATGGAGGGTGATACAGTACTTTTCAGCTCTCACAGATACCTTCTTTAGAAAGAACAAACATCTTTCTATGTAGGGAAAAATCACTCTAATTTTTTTTATCTAACAGAGGTGTTCTTCCTTGTTTCTTACCACAGATGACAGAGAGAAACTTCCTTCCAAGAATATTGAAGAAATCCATATCTATAGTAAGTGGGAAGAATCATTATGGGATTAATTATTCTTGGAAAACAAAGGAATGATTGTGATGTCTGTCTCCACATGTATGTATCTGCATTCATACTTCTGCCATCCACGAGTCTGGCATAAGAAAGGAATAAATAAAATGTAAATGGAAGCCGATTAGAGAGTAATTGTCATAAAACAATAGTTTCTCATCCTCCAAAATTTATATTTAAAAATTGCTAAATGTATCTTTGTTCACCAAGCACTTTAATTAACACCTATAACATGGTGATTATATTATTCAACATTTAAGTGCTTAATTTGCAATCTGGAACTACAGGCATTCCCTGATAAAGATATATTTTCATTTGTTGCATTTGTATTTTTAGTAGAAGACAAAAATAAGCAGATACTTATATGATAATACGATGCTAGATCCATAAACACAAGTTCTCCCCCCCCCCTTTCCATTGCACTTGAGACTAAAACACAGTAACCATCTATTGTTATGAACTGAGCTGTTGGGTTTTTTTCACATTGTGAGATGTTGGAAGTAGTGTACCTGCCATCTACTGGAAGTCTGTGGGAGGTACATTTCCTCAGGAACAACTCCAGTCCCACAGAGAGAGTTGAAAGAGTCTAGAAAATGCTACTGGTGCTATTTGAGGAAATTATATCACAGGCTTTGAGGTCTTTTAGCACTATTAAAGAAAATTAAAGAAAAAAATGACCTCATTAATCACTGGTACAAAATGGACCTGCTTAAGTTTGAAAGGGAAAAAGGAAAGAGTGACTCACCTTTGAAATGTTAAAAGTTCAACAAGGCCAAAGGGAAAAGAGCAGCAAATATTCTTCCCAGCATTCTCAGTAAAAGGCATGCTCTGGCTTCGGTGTGTGTGTGTGTGTGTGTGTGTGTGTGTGTGTCCCCGTATATGTGCATGAGTGCATGTATGTGCGCACGTGTGTAAATGTGTGTTTGAGTGTGCATGTGTGTGAGTGTATGAGTGAGTATATGTATGTGCATGTGTGTGTAACTACTGTGTTTCAGTGTGTGTGTGCATGCATTGTTTGAGTGTGTGTATGTGTGAGTGTGTGTATGTGTATGTACATGTGTGTTTGTGTGTATGTGCGAATAACAACTATTGCAGGAGGCTCTTGGCTCATGGGGCAGCTAGGGCCCTGAGTTTCTTTAGTGACATCTGTTGAGCATCCATGGCCTTCATTAGATTACATGACTCATGCCAAGTATAAAAGTGGGAGGGAACAGGATGTGGAGACTGCACTGGAGTGGTGCAGAATTGCGAAGCATGAGACACCAAAGTTAGTTCTTTAATTGCAAGCTTTGGGGGATATATTTAATTCCTCCTACTATGCTCAGGGTCAGAGAGCTCCGGACCTTCATGTAACCTCCACACCTACAAGGCTAATTAATGGACTCCTACTGAAATCTCATCAGTCCATTTTCTTACCTAAATAGTTTTAAAATAACCTACATAAGGACTTTTTTCCCTGAGATGAGAGAAAAAAATTGGATTGCCATTTAATTTCATTTTTATGAATGACTTTAAAGTAAAATTTAATGTCTTGTACCTAAATAAAAATCCCATATGAGCTGCGTATTTTCAAATCTCTCTGTCTGTCTGTCTTTCTGTCTCTCTCTCTCTCTCTCTCTCTCTCTCTCACACACACACACACACACACATACACACATACACACACATATACAGAGAGAGCTTGAGAGTCTCAAGCAGAATGATAAATGCTTTTACTGAAGGGCACACTTAGCAGTGTGCATACTCATCATTTCACACACTCACCCAGCAGTGTGCACACTCCAGTCGTTGCACACACTAATTAGCAGTGTGCACACTCCAGTCATTACACACTACTCACTTAGCAGTGTGCACACTCCAGTTGTTGCACACAGTCACTCAGCAGTGTGCACACTCCAGTCATTGCACACACTCACTTAGCAGTGTGCACACTCCAGTCGTTGCACACTCACTTAGCAGTGTGCACACTCCAGTCATTTCACACACTCACTGATATTTCCACTCCCTCACATTACCTTCAATGAATTGTAAAATAAACATCTGATTTGAAACTGAACCAGGAATGTCCTTGAGCCACTGTCATGTGAGCAAAGGGGAAAAAGTTAAAATCTAAAATTATGTGCTAGAAGTGTCCTTGACATTGAGCACTAGGAGTATCGACTTGGACCTGGAAATTCTGACAAGGAGATCACTTTCCACACAAGGTCCAGCCTTAAGCACAGCAGCGAGAAGACATTGACAACTGTTATTTTCAGATTTGGAGACACAGTTAGGACAAGTCACACAGACGGTTCCGACGCTAAGTCATGAAATGGTCAGACTTGAATGTTGAGCAATAGGACAGATTAGAGACACAGAAAGCCCTCTACCACAAACATCTGAAAAAAAACTGGGAGAAAACCACAAAGAGCAATATTTAAAATGCCTAGCCAGACTCATAAAAAAAAAAAAAAAACATCAAGTCCTCAGGAGCTAAAGCAAGGAGAAAAGAGACTGGCTTAGGAAAGCAGGGCTGCACGTTGACAGCCTGTCAGGTTGTGGGTGGGAAGAGGGAAGTATTAGTCAGTTCTGCAAGGTAAATGAAGATGACAGATCACAAAACAAGGCTTGGGAGCTGCTTGAGTTGGAGAGTAAGAGAGTCAACCTTTTACCTGGCACATAAGCTGGAACTCATGCAGGACTGTGGGCTCAGTCTATCAACCAGCAAAGCCATTGGGGGAATTCTATTGACCTAATATGGGATCTATTGACCTGATATTTAGATCCACTAAAGATTATCCAGTAAGGAACAAAGATCAGAATTAGACCACAGGAACTTCAAATAGTAAATTTGAAGCATAAACACAATTAATTTGATTGAAATAGAGAGGAATAAAAAAATCTAAGAAAGTAATACAATATTATCTAAAGCACATATAAAAACATTCTATCTATCTGTCTGTCTGTCTATCTATCTACCTATCTATCCATTCATCAACCCATTTCAACATGTATGTGTCTGCAGGGTGGGGGGTATATATAGAGAGAGATACCTGGACACTTTACTCTTAGACTCAGGTATCACATAGGAGCAGGAGAGGTGGTTAAGGGCACTTTCTTCTTGAGCACCCACACCAGATAGCTCAGGAGCATCTGTAACTCCAGATCCAGAAGAGCCAATGCTCTTTTCTGATGGAAGAAGATACACACATATCATGCAAGTTAGAATCAAATGGCATTTCCACAAATAAAAGTAGATTACAATGACTATCTCAAGATTTCAGAAAGAACTTTCTCACTAATGTTCTTCATGAAGAAAGCTGTTGATTCAGCAGACTATAGAGATAGAGGACTAAAGAGTGAGCAAGTGACTCCTCGGTACACAGTAGACAAGTCCAAATGACCTCAACATTATTATCATGGAACAATAACAACTGTTAACCTGAAAAGGGGAGACACAGCAAGACAAATTCTCAGCAAAAATGACAAAGGCTCAGATAACCTTGACTGGTACTAATGTCCTAAGGCAATTCTATATCTGAGTGTCTTCTGAGTCACAAATTTCTCTTGGATAGTGTGTCAATTGAATATGATATTTTCAGAGTAGCTATTTGAAAGTATGAAAATATAATACTTAACCTATGTCTTGTCTTAGTTTTCTATTACTGTGAAGAGACACCAAGACCATGACAATTCTTTATTTTTTCTTTTTCTTTTTCTTTTCTCTTCTTTTTGAAACAAGGTTTCCCTCTATTGCTTTGGAGCCTGTCCTGGAAATCTCTCTGTAGATCAGGCTGGCCTTAAATTCATAGAGATCCATCTGCTTCTGCCTCCAGAGTACTGGGATTAAAGGCATGCACCATCACTGCCTAGCCTACTTTGACAACTCTTAAAAAGAAGCAGATTTAATTAGGGCTTCCTTACAGCTCAGAGGTTTAACCCATTTTCATCATGGCAAGAAGCATGCCAGCACTTAGGCAGACGTGGTGATGGAGAGTACCTGAGAGTTTTATACCCAGATTCACAGGCAGCAGGCAGAGGGAGATATTGGGCTTGGCCTGAACACTTAAAACTCCAAAGCCTACCTCCAGTGACACACTTCCTCCAACAAGGCCACAACTCCTTATCCTAGTCAAGTAGCACCACTCCTGAATGACCATGCACTTAAATATATGAGCCCTTGAGGGCCATTCCCATTCAAACCACCACAGCAACCACCCCAGCAGAGGGGCTGGGAAACACGGAAGCATGGCAAACGAAGGTGGGAACTGGAAAGTCAGCAAAACGTTATACATAACCTCAATAAATGTAAATAAACTAAGGTGACAGCTCAAAGACTATTGAGTCATTGAAACTATTTTCCAATTGTTTGAAGCAGATCAGTCGAAAGCATAAGGAGACATCAAATATTTTCCTCATAAATTACCTTAAAGATACCTTGAAATTTAAGAAGTATAAATAAAATTTCAACGAGTCATGGTGAATCAAACCAGATAATTCTAAACGTTCTCTCTTTCAATTTACCAAATTAATAAAAATTCATGAAAACACAGGAATTTAAATGGCACAATTAAATATGATCTACTTGTTACAAAAAAAAAAAAGAAAGGAGAAAGAAGAATCAGCCGTATTTAAGCCTCTCAGGATTCCTAGTAGACGTTACTGAGATACCATGGGGCATTCTATCCTATACCCCTAGGTGTTCAGGTTGTGGGGCTTGAACACATCAGTTTCCCAAGCCAAGAAACAATGGCAACTGACTGGAAATCTGACTGGAAACAAAAGCACCAGGAGTCAGTAGGAGAGAAAGGGTTACAAACATCACCATTTGTGGTCTTGGGGGATAAGTGTAGAAAACAGCATGTCATCTAAACATATTTATTTAGCTTTTGCTTGTTTTAAAAAACTCTGAAAAATAATCAACAGCTTTCTCTCATCTTACCTGTAATTTTATCTGAGAAATCTTTGGATTTGGGAGTACAGTGGGGTAGCAGGCTCAGCGAGTTCCTGATTTTGAGTGGGGCTTTTCAGTGGGCTCAGGTGTGTGGGCTGCATTCCAGGAGAATTACTGATACCTTTCTGGTATGTTTGTAGTAGTTCGTCATTTTTCTTGTTCTTGTTCTTGTTGGCGGTGGTGTTTTTTCCTCTTAAAAACTCTCTTATCCTTTCCTCTGTTACTTCAATGTGATTTCTTTTTTCTTTTCCTTTTTTTCCTTTTTTTGCAATAAATTCTCTGAATTAAGTGACTTACTTGACATATTAGGCACAGTTGTTGCTTTCCTGAACAGACCATAATGTTGTAAGGTCCAGGCATGCTCTAGTTTCTTCAACATACACACACACACACATGCACGCATGCACACACACTCTCAAACACACACGTCCACACATGAACACAATCTTTCACTGTGGATTAAAGAGCTAAATGTTAAAAGAAAAATGTGGGACAAACAAAACCGGACAACTTATTCTGATCTTCAAGTCTTAAAAAAAAAAAGAAAGAAATTCTTTCATAAGACAAAACAGAGTACACTTCAAAAGGAAACTATTGATGAATTTGACTATAGCAAAATCCAAAATTCTATTCATTGAAAGACTATGTAAGTTGAAAAGATAAGCCATAAATGGGAGAAGACATTTCTAATTCATATAAGAATAAAAGAAAAACACATCAATAATAGAAAACTTTCTAGTGAAAAATGAAAAACAAGTTTCAAAACCGCAGAGAAGAACAACTCAGAGGAGAAGAGATCCAGGAGGCCGGCGCATCTACTGTCGTCAGCAGACTCACAGATCTGACAAAATGTGAATTGAAACTACAAGGTCCTTACTTCAATGAAGTAGGAAGTCCAAAGTGGGAAAATGCCAAGTACTGATGTGATCTGAGTCCAGTGGGAAAGAATACTCAGCACCTGGGACTGCTGTAAGGGCACACAAGACTTTCACGAGCAGTTTGACAGCAACTAGTAAACTTGAGAAAGCAGGGTGCCCTTGACTTGATGAATCTGCTGCTAGCAGACATTCCCAGAGATGCTCACACACTGTTTGCTCTTACCAAAGACTAGCGATGTTGAAACGTGAGTATAGGTCAAGTATAAAAACTTGGACATTGAAAGTACAAACAATGAGTATCTCTGCATAGTGTAAAAGAAAAATGTCAAAGGACTAAAGACCAGGGCTGCTGTACATTGTGATGCAGTATAATGTACTAACAATGCTACCCTAAGAGATTATGAGAGACAAGCATGCCTATGGAAAAAGGTCATGAACATACAATGAAAACATACTCAATAAATATAAGAATATTCAGCTCCATGAATAAAAATTCTATCTATGGGGGTAAAATTTGTTAAGTGGACAGTGACATTGAAAAAAATCTTACCTGGGACCTAAAGTGACATAGGTTCCTTAAACCTTTAGTATTCACAGTCAGGAGGTACTAATGCATTTTACTCTGTGTTATAAGCAGCTAGTGTCAAAATAGGAAAGAAGGCACTCAACTGAAGATACTGTAGAAGTTCAGTAAAGAAGTTGTTCCATATGAACGTGGCTTAGGAAGCCAAGAAGATATGGTACACACTTTAGGGCAATGTAAGGTAGACACCACTCTTAGACTGAAAGCAAATGATAGAGGAATTGGTAGAATTGTGAACGAATTAAGAGAGATCGGGGCCTGCATCTCCTGGTAGAGAACTATGGTCGCTATGAATGGAAAACAAACACACCCGCCTCATCCCACTGCCACCCACCCACGGTGCCTGGCCATTGCCTTCCCATTGCAGGAATTCACCATTAGGCAAAGTGCAAAGACCACAGGCATAGTCCAGCCAGATCAAACCCCAGGCACAGAGGACAGCAGAAAAAAATGTGTGAAGCTAAAGGCACAATGAAATTTGCAACTACGCTCACCAAACTCTCTGAGATTCCCCGGAAACAGAATTACAAGGAGCACGGAGGTTAACTGAAGAAAATTGTCAATGTTTGCTAGGATTTTTATCATTTTAGCATGTAAATCTTAACGATTTAGAAGATACAGGAATCATTTTTTATACAAAGGAAATAATTAATGTCATTCATTCATGCAGGAAAATACAGTGAAGGGGTTTTTCATCAGAAAAAAAAGTATTGTGGAAGTTGGGTGGTGATGGTGCGTGACATTAATCCCAGAACTAAGGAGGCAGAGGCAAGTGGAGCTCTCAGTTTGAGACCAGCCTCATCTACAGAGCGAGTTCCAGGACAGCCAGGTCTACATAGAGAATTCCTATCTCACAAAACAAACAATAAAAAAAAAAAACCAAACAATCAAAACAAAACAGGAGGAGGAAGAGAAGGAGGAAGAAGAAAATACTGTGGAAAAGAAAAAAACAAACCACATACTCCCTAAACTCCTGAATTCTTCAGAAATATGTGGTCCCTTCCCCTAGACATGAAATGAGCAATGACACCTCAGATCAGCATAATTTTCTTGTCTGAATTTCATCACTTTTTAGGTACAAGCCTGAAAGCAATAAATATCTACAAACTTCTTGTAAATTATGTTTGATTGAGTAACACATACATAAAAGTATTCGATCAGGAGTAGTGTCCTGAAGTTTTATTCTTTCCAAATTTGTAATAAAGGCTCAAAGTCTAGCATAGCCTGGATCTGATGAAGCACCAGGCACAGGACTTAACCCTTAATTGGGGTAGAAAAATTTAAAAAATAAAAAAAGGTTGAATTCATCCTCAGGGAAATCTGGGCCTGGCCATCGTATTCATGGAAACAGGGGGTTGTAGATCCTTAATTGCAGACAAGACAACATGGATTCTTCAAGTTGGCAATCGAGCCTGAGTCCATGATTGTTTTTCTCCTTTAGGCTCTAATGGCACTCAGCAACAGCTTCCCAGCTCCACACAATCGTCTTTGTCTTGGGCATTAAGATCATCGCAAGTGAACTTCAGCACTGGCACAGCTAACAAGCCAGCGATGTTACACAGCATGACCAGTGCTCTGCCTGTATCCCAATACTCTATCAGAATGAAATGGTTTATTGTGGCTTTCTGGGGATGGGAGCAGGATTTTGTACTCTCTGGCTGAGAAAGATTTACCTCTAGATTTGTATTTACTTTCTTTCTAAAATCACACTGCCTTCAGTTGGGTCTCAAAAGTCAAAGCCAAAGACAGAACTTCTTGTGCAAATGACTAGGAAGGGATTCTCTCTGGAGAACTGGGTTATTGAGAAAGCAGAGTAGAACAGAATTTTTATTATTTTTTTTTAAAAAAAGAAAACAAACTCTCTTTTTTCATTTTACATACCAATCCCAGTTCCCACTCCCCCCCCCCTTCTCCCATTCCCTCCACCTTCTCCCTCCTCCCACTATCCACTCCTCAGAGAAGGTAAAGCACAATTCTTTGGGGAAGGTTCAAGACTCTCCTTAATATATCTAGGTTGATCAAAGTATCCACCCAAAGAGAATAGGCTTCCAAAAAGCCAGTAGAAGCAGTAGGGATAAATCCTGGTGCCACTGACAGTGGCACTGTAGTCTGGCCCAGCCATACAGCTGTCACCCACATTCAGAGAGTCCAGTTTGGTCCAGTGCTAAGTTTGGTTTCTTCCCTGTCTGGCTGGAGTTGTTGAGCCCCCATTAGCTCAGGTAGACTGTTTCAGTGCTGTCCCCATCATGGTCTTGACCTCTTTGTTCATATTCTCACTCCTCCCACCCTTCAAAGAACAGAATTAAAAAAAAAAAATCCATCCTTTGAAGATGCAGCTGGCAGAAAACAAACCTCAGCCTGATGACCTGAGAAACTTCAAATTATGAATGGCAAATTGAACCATTTCACCATAAGGCAAGATGGTTGTGTGCCCAGATGAGCCTTCTCTAAAAACAAGATCTTTCTGGGTGAGCGACTCCATCCAGTAGGCCAATGGCTATCCAAAGGTGAGTGAATGGTCTACAGTGCATGAGCTGCTAGCAACTGCTTCCTTTTCATGGCTAGCCTACAGAAAGGGATGAGCAGGGCCAATGCTTAGCTGTAGGAGGAATAAAACTCCCTGCTGAAACATTTAAAAAAATGTTCCATGAAGAAGCCACTTGGCTTGTAATGAAGAAAAAAGGGTAATTAGGCAGACAATGACAACACAAGAGTATTCAGGCAACAAGTTCTCAGGGTTCAAATTTGGATAGGATTTATATTCAGAATCAAATACACCTGATTTTAATTCTTCTGAATTCAGGAGAAGCTTATCTACTGGGTGTTAATTTTTGTTTCGTGTCTTTTCTTTTCCTTGAATTATCTTCTTTAAGCTAATAGCCTGCCAATTCTTCCTGGCAGTAGTATCATTGAATATAGCTAGTTAATGAGGTACACGGGGGTTAGTTTACAACATTCATACCAATTAAGGTATTAAACATCTCACTCAAGTAATAACAGACACCTTATAGAAAGGCTGGCTACTTTGACAGCTTAAAAAGATGGAAGCAAAGTTGTCTTGCTATTGGCTCCAGACATTCTGGAACCATGTAGCATAGAAAGGTTCAAGTTTAAAGAAAAAACAGCCAAAAGGAGTCACACAAGAGAAGCTTGGAAAGCTTTGAATTAACCCAATTTTTATTTTCAGTAAAAAGTAAAAAAATAAATAAAAATAAAAGTAACAGCTATTCTACAGTGTCTACTTATAAAATATCTAAAACTCCTGAAATTGAAGTAAACATGTTCTCTTATTATAATGACATTAGGATCGTCATTACTCAGTTGGGTCACAACTCCTCCATGAAGAAAATGGTTTAGGGAGGTAATGACTCAGGACTCAATGTTGTTTTTGGTGAGTATGCAAATTTACATGCATGCATATATGTATTTGTGTTCGTGTGAACCTGTGTGGAGGACATACAAACAGAAGGAGAGAAACAGAGAGGAGAGGGAATGTATATCTAAGTATTTCCACTTCAAAACCAAACAGAAATTGTTTAAATTCTAAATTGTTTGTGCATGTGTAACTCCAGTATAGCATGGAGGTGATCAAGAATTGACACCACAATATGGTTAGTATTGGAAATTGTAAGATAAGAAAAGCCTTCCTTTAGAGCTTGCCAGCCAGGATCTGATGTTGTGCAGTCAGGAGCTGTGGGTTATTAAATGAAATCAAGAGCACATCAGGCCAGCAGCATCTCACGAGCCATTAGTGTTTCATTTAAAGGGAGTGTCTTGTTTCTGAAATATTCATAGCTGGAATCCACCACCACTGCTGAGAGTTACATCTTTTTTCTCCCTATTATGCCTGCTGAATCTCCCCACTTGCTATTGTAGGAAAAATATTCAAAGATTTATAGGCAGCAAAGAGAAGGCAGCAAATTATGACATCCATTATTGGCATCTGCTCTTGTCTGTATCCCCAGGAAATGCAAATACAAACGGCTTCCAATTTCCTACTACAACTGAGTTGCAAAGGGAACTGTTATATGCAGATGAGGCAACTTCTATTTGGACAGAGATAAAATGGAAGAAATTTCATTCTACCACACTTGGCACACCATTTGCATAACTCAGAGAAAGCTGTCACAAAGGAATAATAAAAAATCATAAAGCACTGAAAGCGCCACATACAATGCCCGTAGCGAGACTGCTTACAGCAGAGCAGGCATGGCTGTGAGTTGTAGGGGCTGGTGCAAGATCTAAAAACAAAAGGAAGACTAAATATAGAAGCTTCTATATTCACCAGTACAGTGATCCCACTTCACGTGCCTGGCAAGTGGATTATGCTAGGTTTGAAAATAACTTATAATTCAAGTAAGCAGAAAATACACACCCCACATGACCAAGTTTTAAGAATATTTTGGCAGGGATTATTGCTTCTCCTAGAGCAATGACTATAAAGATGTTTCCCATGATTCTGTAGTTTTTTTTTTTTTGAGGGCAAAGACTGCATATATCTGCTCTATTCTTTATCCTACATGAGTTTTAAACATAAATACATGCTGTCAGTGTTTACTGATCAGAACTGAGTGGGCCATAGGAGATGGTACTCGAGGTGGCCTGTCTCTCTATGAGGCTGGTTCTTGGCTCCTATATCATACCTAGGCTGTTTGTTTGATGGTTTGGATATTGTTTGTCCCCTGGGATTTCAGGAGATGAAACTTGGTCCATGGTAGTTGCTGAGTTGTTTGTATCTTTTAGAGCTAAAATAGGGGGAGATAAAATGAGACCACAAAAGTACTTCTTTTAGGAACTGGTTAAAGCTGGCCTTGAAAATTGGGTCAGGTCTCATGGAACTTCTAGTGCTCAAGTGTATATTGTTACAAAAGAGAAAGGCTGACACCAATCTTGTTATTACGTATCTCATCCTTTCTTCACTTCTCATACACGCTCCCTGGTCCTGTCCACTCTCCCTTCCTCTGTGCATTCCCATCATAATGCCTTCTTCCTGATGTAATCGAAGCCAAACGCCTTCATCAGAAGCTGGTCTTGAAGAGGTTCAGCCTCCAGGATTGTCAGCTGAGTAAACCATTTCTTTTCTTTTCTGTATAAAAGATCCAGCACCAGTTATTTTAATATAGCAGCAATACAAACACACTAACATAATTGGTTCAGGAATAATTATATGAATTATCATGGCTTATGGCAAGCACAATACCTAATATAGATTTAGCACTTGAGACATAAGTTCTTTCACCTTAGCCTTCTACACCTTCCCTGCAGTGTCTCAACTCGAAAAAAGAGATTCGCAGTTTTTGATAGTTTTAGACCATGGCTCATGTTATCCAGTTATTTGTGGTCTCCGTGTTCTTGTCTTAAAGGTTCTCTCAGTCTTAAAGCCACTTCCAGATTTATGAAAATGTTGGTCCTTGACTTGATTTCTCTTGTATTCCAGAGAAACTGAATAACTCAGTGTCTGAGTAAATGACACATGCTACTTTTTGAATCATGTTATATTCATCTTGCTAGTGAGAGCAGATTCATACCACAGTGTTATAAGAATGAAAAACATGACAACCAAAATTATACAGATGAGAGCCACAAGAAACTCACAAATCAGGGCAGGAGGACACCAAATGCCAGGCAGAACCACATGGCCTGGACTTGGAAGCCAAGTGAACCACCAGTATGGGGAAGCAGGTCGCAGAGTATCTTCAGGATGAAGCTCCTCTTATTTCCTGTGTGATGTTATGAATAGGTGGAGAGACTATTTCTGTTGGCTGGCATAAGATTGAAAGCTACTACTTAGGGATAAGCAGGAATGGTATCGGCTCCCATGGCAAGGATTTTTGCTTGGGGGATCCATCTGTGGGAGAAAAGAGGGCACTGGGGCTCGTAGTTAGGCTACCCACAGCTGTTGTTAATGTCATGGTAGCGCTAACATTGACCTCCATGTCAGCTGTGTGCCTCCAAACTCATATCTCATCCCTTAGTTCTTTGAACTCTTGTTCTGTAAGATTCTCTGCCCCTGTTCAATGGTCGTAGCGTTTATACCTTCACTCAAATAATATTCAGCACCTTGATTGCCAGCCAGTTCCTTCCCACAATCTGCCCAGTTCCAGCTAACTGTTTTACCAACTCCCCTTCAAAGCCAGGTCTGAATCTATCCTACCTCCTGAGCTAAGAACTATAGAGAGAAAACACATACTAATGACTCCATGACTACACTCCTGGGGTTTCACTGTCTACTGGATTCTAGACACTGCCTAAAATTTCAGGATTGTTTTCAAGTGTTTGATTTTCAGAGTTACTGAGTAAGCTCATTCAGGATGTGAGAACAGTCCTAATGATTCTACCTATACTGCAGTTCTACCTTTAGCTTCAGCTGAACGGGTGTCTATCCCTCTTGTTCCTATGACCCAGTCCTACACTGGTCTAGTGCTGCAAATCCTTTCCCACTTCATCCAATCATCACGTTTCTGCTTTTGTTGTCCTTAGTCTCCCCCACCCAGTTCTCTGTTAATTTTTCTATCTTAGAAAATCCTATCTTTGATCTATATTTACTGCCATATCGTTCTTTCCTTCATAAATAGGCTGCTTTTCAAATCAGGTTTCAATTTTTTTATTGACCTCTACATTTTTCTCTGCTCCCTTCCAGACCTCTCCCCTCCCCTTCAACCCTCCCTTGAGGTCCCCATGCTCCCAATTTACTCAGGAGATCTTGTCTTTTTCTACTTCCCATGTAGACTAGATCTATGTATGTCTCTCTTAGGGTCCTCATTGTTGTCTAGGTTCTCTGGGATTGTGATTTGTGGCCTGGTTTTCTTTGCTTTATGTTTAAAAGAAAAGACTTATAAGTGAGTACATGTGATATTTGTCTTTCTGTTTCTGGGTTACCTCACTCAAAATGATGTTTTCTAGCTCCATCCATTTGCCTACAAAATTCAAGATGTCATTATTTTTTCCTGCTGTGTAGTACTCCACTGTGTCAATTTTTAATAAAACCCTCTATCTACTTTCCTTCCAGAGCCTTAGAGAAATATATCTGCCAATACACATTGATAAACTGGTTTTATAGGTCTCTTGGGAGCCTTAGACTCCTGAGTGTTCTAGAACATGAGGCAGTCAATTCCATATTTTTGTTCCACCTGTTTTTTTTTTAATTTTCTGAATAGTTTCTTATATGTCCTATCTCTCCCATACCTGCCCACTCCTCAGGATGGACTCAGTCCTGATCTGTGCCTCTGAGCTATGCTTTAAACACCTAAAATAGCCAACTCTCTAAAATTGTTTCTACCCAGAACCCCTCCCCTGGCTCCGCAAATTCCTTTTACTAGCTAATAGTCACCTTTTTTTTTTTTCAATGTTCAGGTTGAGAATAGTGCCTTTCTTTCTTTTATTTTTACATTTTTTTAAATTTTATTGATTTTTTTATTTTTATTTTTCCATTCAATTATTTATACTTCCTTCCCTCAAGGTCCAGTTGAAAGGCAGAAGGAGGAAGAAGACAAGCAAGGAAGTCAGGACCGCTAGGGGTTGGTCCACCAACTGAGGCAGTGTGCCTGTTCTAATGGGAGCTCACCAAATACAGCTGGACCGGGTCTGAATGAGCATGTGGTCAAACCGGACTCTCTGATTATGGCTGACAATGGGGGCTGACTGAGAAGCCATTGATAAAGGCACTGGGACTTGTTTTTACAGCATGTTCTGACTTTTTGTGTGTGTCCCCAGGACTCAGGTCACACCAAGCTTACCACTTGCTTCCTACCGCCATCTTGCTCCACTACCACAATATGGGCTGCATCTCATCTCCTCTTGTGGCCATCACAGTCACACTTGTTCCTCCTTGCTGTGCCCTTGTCCTTCCAAATGTCCCTGTGTTTCTGTTTCTTATGATAGTAGAGAGGTTTTGGTTCTCCATGGAGTTGAAGATGTTCTATGTTCAGTGGCTTCAGACCTGATCTAATCTAGACAGATTAGATTATTTTTAAAACAGGTTATTAAATATACAGATATGTTCTGCCTCCCTGTACACAGTGAATCGGGAGGACATAAAAATAGTATGTGTTTGAGTTCCCTCAAGTTCTCACTAAACTTTCCTCATATACAACCTGAATGCTCCCAGCGTAATTATTGATTTAATCTTATTTTAGAGAGAGATAGCTCTTGAAGGACTTGCAGAATCACATAGAAACTGATTAAATGCTGTAAACACAGTCTTCATATAAAATTCAAAAGGCGGGGTTAGGGAGATAACTTGGTTGCTAGAGTGTTTATGTAACATGCATGGAGTTGTAGGTTTGATT
Source organism: Alexandromys fortis (assembly GCF_014885135.2). NCBI lineage: Eukaryota > Metazoa > Chordata > Mammalia > Rodentia > Cricetidae > Alexandromys > Alexandromys fortis. The sequence continues at coordinate 10,488,333 of NW_026067913.1, read as the reverse complement.
CCCAGCACTAAGTAAAACTACAAATGTTGCTCAAAACTTGCAATCCCAGTATTCATGAGGTATGGGCAGGAGGGTCAAAAATTCAAGGGGATTTTCAAAATCAAAATTCAAAAATACATTGGTATATCAAAGACAACCTGGGATACATTATACTCTGTCTCAAAAGACGTAGAGATTATGGAGATGGTCCAATGGTCAAAACTGTTTTTGTGCAATCCCTGTGATCCCTGCTCCAATCCCTAGCCCCAACATGTAAAGCCTATAACATTAACATCACAAAGACAAGATATAATGACAGAAGAGGACCCCAGACAGCCTCCTCTGACTTCCACATTCATGTGAGCATGTGTGTATAACCACCCATATGCACACAATACACACAATAAATAAAGAAAATTAATAAGATTCAAAAACGAACTACTCAGAGCCACATCTACATATACTCAATGGTACCTCTGCATGTATTCTTATGTTCCCACAATTACCCCCTACTACCATCCTCTTACTGAGAAAATGACTGACAGCTGCCGACAGTCACTAAGAAACTCAGAATACTCATTGCTATTCATCAGATCACATCATAATCTCAGAGCATAAGCAAAGATGAAATTTTTGAGGTTTTCTGACTCCTGGTTTTGCATACTTCTTACTGAACCAACAGTCCACTGTCTAAATTCTAGAGACAGGTTATCATCGTGTCTTTTTTTAAATAAGTCGTTCCAGCAGCTTATGGAATTAACCAACATCTCATTTCCTCATTATCCGGGTGTTCAGGCAATCAAATCTCCTCTCGAGCCTGTGCCTTCCAAATCAGAAGCAGGTTCAAATCTGAGAAGTGAATACATTTATCTAAGCAGAGCCTGTCAGAACATTTTTTAATAAAGACTTGGCCCAATTTCAGAGCTTTCTTTTCATTAGGGCAGGTCTGAAAGCAAAGGCCTTGAAAGTGGTTAGAAAAACAGTGTAATCACTATGGTCCCATTATCCTGTCCCTGGGTAATCATTAGGCATCAGCTTGCCAAAGCGAAGGGCGGCAAATTACTCGTTTATTGTTGCCTGAGCTGTGTGGAAGATTGAAACTGGACTACTAATGATTTTTGTTCACCTTGTTGGGGAGAGTCTGTAGAGGAGTTCACAGGCAGCACAGTTTCTGACTTTAAGAAAAATACGAACAGGAAGCAAAGCGTCACCTTCCTGCCAGCGTGAGCCCAGGAAACTTCCTCACCTCACGGAAGCAGTTCTACAGAAGTGATTAAGATCCGCAACCAGAGAAGAAACGAGCGAGGTGGGCCCGAACACCTCTTTGTGAACTCAAAGGGACCAGATACTTAGCTGAACACAAACCAGGGTTAAGTCAACTATTTACCAAGTGTGGGAAAAAGTTATTTTAATTATCATTTAGATTCATGTTCAGTAAAGATTCCAGATGTAGGTATGGGTATAAACAACCAAATATTCCCAATTTCATTAGAGTGTTTACAGATTCTAGCATGAACAGGTCTGCTCGTACATACTTAATTTATATATAGGTCTGAAATAAACATCTGTAGTGAGTGTCTGGATAGGTATAACACATAGGACCAGAGTGAAATTTCACACATCATATAAGAGAATACAATGGTCTCTACAAAGTAGATCTGAGTATTTATATGACTGTTCTAACTGAGGTGAAATTACTAAAAAAAAATATAATTTACCAATCTAAATTAACAAAATGACCCTATTAGAAGCAAAATACAATTTACAGATGGAGTCTGATTCTACGGTAGAAAGATGCTGGACAATCACTGAAACAGGCAAGAAGAAAGGTTCCGGAAAGTCTTAGGTAATTTTTTTTTTGAAGTAAAATGTTACATTTAAAAGTAAAGACAGAGAGCTCCTTGCTTCTATAGGAAATGGCACATTGTCTGGAATGGACGTGTAGGAACCAAAAGGCATTGATTTCTATTGCCTGCTCGGCTGGTGACTGCTTCTGTCGTCTGAGGCAATTTCCTTAGCCTATTTGTGACTAAATCTCGGCATCTACAAAATGAGGTTAGCAATCTTTTCTGCCTGAGAACAGCGAGTATTATTATTAGGGCTTTTGTTCATATTAATAATGTTTGCGATGCCTTCAGGGATTTTCAAATAAAAAAACATCATGGAAGCCCTAATGCATCATTAATGCTATTTTCCATGCCACTGCAAAAGCGTACCGGGGAAGCTGATAAATTAACATTTGCAACATTTATTTAAAAATAGCTGGAATAAGCAGTATTATTTAATATATGGATTTTTACCCTTGAATAACATTTAGGAAATTTATAAGGGCTAGCTTCTGATCAACATTTTATTATAAAAATAATCAAATTCAGAGCATTTAGTAAAAGATTTGGCATGTTTATCTATTGTGATATCTAAACTCACGGCTCCATTTCACTCATATAACTTAGATAAAATATGCATCGTGACTTGTTGAAAACTTCGAAAGTGTTTGTTATTTGTAAATTGTAATCCTCTCTTTAACTGTGGATCGCTTAAAACATGTCTGATGCATCATCATTTCGTTTTCCAACTGACTGTAACAGGATGACACCCTTTGAGGGAGTTTTCAGAGCTTGCTTAGTGTTTAACGTCTTAGGATGCTGGGCGCGTTCTGATGGCCCCTGGCTTTGGATGGATATTAAAGTGTGCATTACGGGCATAGGGCTCCTTCGGTTTACAGTATTTTACCTACGAAAACCATTTCTAGGGCTCCCTATTGTAGCATTATCATTAAGGTTACCGGCCCTCTGCTGCAGACAACGTGATTAACTCCTGTTGCGATTACCCTTGTTAGGAAGTCTTCGGCTTCTTGGCACTAAAGGTGCACAGAGCCTTGCAGGTGGAGACGTGAAGAGGGGCGGCGCTAAACCCAAGGGTTTGGGGAGCTCTCGGCTTGGACACAAAATGGATCCCCGAAGTAAGGCATTACTGGACTCTCTGGGAATACATTCGCGTTTGAAATTCATTTCATGGTACTACAGTGGCTTTTATTCTTATTGTATTTTTCCTCCCTAGAGCAATGAAGGCGAAGGGCCCAAACAGGAGGAAGTCTTGCCAAAGAAAGATACAGAAAAAGCCCCAAGGTTGACTGGGGAAATGACATAATGTTTTAAGATGCGTAAGAGAGGCTGGTCAATGAAACCATGGTTCATGTTTCATGTGCATGAATGGCGCTCCCTACATCTCGGGGTAACGAAATGAGAATTGGGATCTATATCTTCTTAGCTCTGGCAATGGAGAAGTCCAGCAGTCCACACCTAGAAACAGAATCTGGTACCACAGGCGACAGCAGGGCAGAGAGGGTCACACTATAAACCCATTTCTGCTTTGCAGCAGTTTAACGAGACCTAGTTAGTTTCTTGATGTAAGCATCCAGAGCCCAGACAAACAGTGTGATCCGAGCGAGGGTTGCATGTGTGTGTGTGTGTGTGCGCACGCTAGCATGTGCGCAGGACTCTGAGAGGCCGTGGAGGGTGCTGGGCAAAACTTGCCACGTGTAGAAAACTATGAATACTTACTTCCTACTTTGACTGCTTGTTACTGAGCTTCTCGGGAGAATGGTTCTTCCTGTTTAGCATCTCCATTTCTATCCTCATTCCTATGAGGTTTTCGAGGATTGATTCCGTTGGCATCGATAAAGCACCCAGAGGCATGGAGGTGCTCTTGAACGTGCCCTCCTCTATTGGCTGCAATGGTATGCTGTGCTCTTAAAGTGTTCCTGAAGAAGCCAAGCACATAGATGTCTAAGTCAAATAGTGCAAAGTGGCATTTGTATGGTGTGAGGCACACATATGCAGAAGGCCATCCCACAGCATTTGTATATTTCCGCATTGTGCTTTATGAACCAGCAAGTGTGAGGAAATCCAGCAAAAATAAGCGGGACATATGCATATGAAACTAGAACAAATTCTCTGGAACCGAAGATGTTGAACAAAATAATAGCAGTCAATTAAGTATTAGGTGGACTTGAAAGAGACAAGTGGGTCACGAGCCAGGTGAATCAGTTCACCAAATCCTCACCATGCTATTCTGAGTATGAGCTTGTACTTATTAATAGAAAAATGAGGCACAAAGAGATAAAAAGCACATTACTTAATTATAAGGAGCTGAGGTAGGTGATCCTGAGTTCAATCTTCCGATTTAGCTCTCACATACACATACATACATACATGTGCATACACACATATATAAAGATATATAAGGATATAGATAGATATATATCTTTAGTTTGTAAGTACACATATACAATTTAGTTCAATTTACAATTCTTACTCATTTTAAAACAATTTTTATTCCTGTTCCATACATCTTGTGTATGCATCACTTACAAACACAAAGTTCTAGGTCTTCTTTTAAGGTAACTGTATTTTCGTGTAAGTTCATTTGTACCTACGTGTGAAATAATTGTCTGTCTTCCTGAGGTTCATTATGCTTACCTGTCCCCTCTGCTAAGGTCTGTCCCCCTAGAGTGACCTTAAAAACAATAACAAGACCTACTGATGTCCAGCTTCCCTCTTCTCACCGCCAAACAACTCTAAATTATGTTAGAGATTTTGGCTGACCCTCACCACGTTTTTTTCTTCCATCCCAACCCCTTTAGGTGGTCATTGTAGATCACATGGTAGGGAATTAAAGTATGGTCAAAGAGAAGTATGTACTAATCAAAGTTCATACTATCCTCATTCTCATGTTGGTTTTGCACATTGATATTAGAATTATTCCGATATGTTCATTACAGAAGAAAAATAAAGCCCTTATTTAAACAAACTCATAAGCCTGGAGACAAAGGCAGACAACTGTCTGCAAATGTCCATTGTTCAATCCATCCCTTATGTCCACAAGGACAGGTATCTGCCTCATTTTGTCCCTGTTCATTGCTGATGAAGGGAGAACAGATGGTGTAATTGAGGATAAACCCTTTCCCATTTAACTGCTCCTTTCTTCTGTTCTCCCCAAGAAAACGTGTGGGAAGGAACAAGAATTCAGAACAGTGTGACTAAATCACACTTGTTAAAGTTAGAAAAGCCCCGAATAGGTCAATTTTACTGACTTCACAGAGGGAAACAGCACAGGAACCTTTTTATGGGGGGGGGGAGGCACCGCACCACCCACCTGAGTTTACAGTGACTGTTTACTCACCTGCCTACTGCCATTACTGTCATCAAACTTTATTGATAAGGTCATCCCATGTCAAAACTACAAAATACAGGAGTTCTGCTTTGAACTGTCTGTCTTTTAGAAGGCGCCTGCATTGTCTCTATGCCCATCCCTGAATCTCTACCGGCTTGCCAACTGTCTTCAGCATCTCTGTCACCGCACACAACATCCAGGAGATTTTGTCTATATTTTTTGCTTTCAATTGTTCTGCCTTCTTTCCCCCTATGAAGATTTTCACCATTTGCATCCCATTCAACACCTGCCATATTAAGACCACTGATGAGAAGAAAATCAGATAAGCTAATTTCTGTACATAGAATGATTAGCTAGTTTTGCTAAAGCAAAGATATTTGCTACTAGGAATGGAATTAAAATAAGTATAAATTAATATAAAATATATAATATGCATTGTTAGTTTTTCAGGAATTTTTAGCCATTTTTGTTTTTCTTTTGAGAACTCTATTCAGATCTTTAGTTCATATTTTAATACACTTATTTTTTAATTAAAATATAATTACATATTTTCTCCTTTTCCTCTCCTCCCTCCCACCCTTTCCATGTATTCCACCTTGTCTGTCTCATATTTATGGCCTCTTCCTTTAATTGTTACTATATATATGCACAAATATCCTTTATTGCTCAGGGTCCTCACTAGGGTCATCCTCATGGAATCCTGGGAGTTTCTACTGCACTAGGTTTCCGTAACGCCCCTCCCCGCCACTGTCCTTCAGTTATAGTCATATCTCCCATGTCCCTCTTTCTATCCCCCTCCACCTGATCTCTCCTGTTCCCACTCTCTCCCACTCCCAGTCTGCCCACAAAATCTATTCAATTGCCTCTTAGCATGCATAACCCTAAGAACCCTCTCTTTGTTACTTAGGTTTTCCTGGGTTGTTCGATTATAGCATGATTACCATTTATTGGAAGCTAATATGCACTTACAAGTGAGCAGCTACCAAGCTTGTCCTTTTGGGCCTGGGAAACCTTGTTCAGGATATTTTTTTTTCTTGTTCCATCCATTTACTTGCAAATTTCATGATGCCACTTTTAAACAGCTGAGTAATACTTCATTGTGTAAATGTACCGCATTATTTATCCATTCTTCAGCTGAAGGACATCTAGGCTGTTTACAGTTTCTATATAATATTAATAATGCTAATATGATCACAACTGAACAAGTGTCCTTGTGGTAAAATGGAGTGTCCTTTGGGTATATGCCAAAAAGTGGACATATAGCTGGGTCTTGAGGTAGATCAACCCCCCATTTTCTGAGGAATTGCTTAATTGCTGTCCACAGTGGTTGTACAAAGTTGTACTCCCACCAGCAATGGAAGAGTTTCCCCTTGCTCCATATCCTCGCCAGCATGAGATGTTACTTGTGTTATTTATCTTAGCCATTCTGACAGGTGTAAGATGGAATCTTAAACTTAGGAAAGTCCTGGATAGGTCAGTTTTACTGACTTCACAGAGGGAAATGCCCAGGAACCTTTTCACGAGGGGAAAAAGGCGCCACACCACCCACCTTAATTAGTTTGGATAAGGACTCATCTACCTTGTTGATTCTGTCAAAGACCCAACTGATGTTTCACTGTATTGCTGTTTCCATTTTATTGATTTCAATCCTTAATTTTATTTCCTGCCAACTACTCCTTTTAGTTTTAGAGCTTTCAGGTGTGCTGTTAAGTTGCTAGCATGGTATCTTTCCAATTTTTTTTATGCAAGCACTTAGTGCTATGAACTTTCCTCTTAGATCTGCTTTCATTGTGTTCCATAATTTTGGGGATGTTGTGTAGTCATTTTCATTGAATTCTAGAAAGTCTTTAATGTCTTTATTTCTGTCTTGACCCAGTTTTCATTTAGTGTTTTGTTTCCATGAGTTTGTAGACTTTCTGTTGTTGTTGAAACCCAGCTTTAATCTGGTGGTTTGATAAAATGCAGGGGGTTATTTAAATATTCTTGTATCTGTTGAAAATTGTTTGTAACTGAGTACGTGGTCCATATTGGGAAAGTTCCATGAGGTGTCAAGAAGAAGGTATTTTCTTAGAGTTTGGGTAAACTGTTCTGTAGATATCCATTGAGTCCATTTAAGTCATAATGTCTGTTAGCTCCATGATTTCTCTGTTTTGTTTTTTGCTGCGACGTGTCTATTGGTTAGAGTGGGGTACTAAAGTCTCCTGCTATCAGTGAATGAAGACCTGTCTGTGATTTAAGCTTTAGAAATGCTTCTTTTACAAGGTAGGTGCTCTTACATTTGGGGTATAGATTTAAGCATGGAAAGATCATCATGGATGATGTTTTCTTTGACGAGTATGAAGTGTCCTTCCTTGTCTGTTTTGATTAGCTTTGGTCTGAAGTCTATATTGTTAGATAATAGAATCAGTACACCAGCTTGTTTCTTAGGTCCGTTGTTTGGAATATCTTTTCCTCACCTTTTGCTCTGAGGTAATATCTATTTTTTTGGTAATATCTATTTTTGATGTTGTGGTGTGTTTCTTGTATGCAGCAGAAAGATCAATCTTGTTTTTGCATTGATTCTGTTGGTCTGTGTCCTTTTATTAGGGAATTGAGGCCATTGGGATAAGAATGACTAATTATTGCTTATTCCTAGTGGCGGGATTTTGGTGGTTGTGGTGGAGTGTGTGTGTGTGTGTGTGTGTCTTCTTTTAGTTTTTCTGGTGTGAGATTATTTGTTCCCTTGTTTTCATAGGTATATGTAACCTTGAGTTGAAGTTTTCCTGCTAGTACCTTCTATAGGACTGAATTTGTGAATAGACTCTGTTTAAACTTAACTTTATCATGGCATATCTTGTTTTCTCCATCTATAGTGATCAAAAGTACTGATGGACATAGCAGTCCTTTTCCCTTGCAACCTTGAGTTGTCTTTTTTTGTTCTGTACATTTAGTGTTTTGATTGTTATGTGCTGAGGGAACTTTCCTTTCTGGTCTAATCAATTTGGTGTTCTGAAAGTTTTGTGTTATGAAAGTTTCTTGTATCTTTTAGGAGTATCCCTCTTTAGGTTAGGAAAATTTTCTATATGGCTTTGTTGAAAATATTTCCTGGGTCTTTGAGATAGAACTCTTCTCCTTCTTCTAATCCCATTACTCTCGGGTTTGGTCTTTCCATGGTGTCTTTCGTTTCCTGGATGTTTTGTGTCAGGTATTTTTTAAATTTAACATTTTCACCCGAGAGTCTGTTTTCCATCTTTTATATTCTTTTGGTGATGCTTCTGTTTGTAGTTCTTATTTATTTACTTAGGTTTTTCATGTCCACAATTCCTTGTTTGTCCTTTCTTTATTGTCTCTATTTCCATTTTCAGATCTTGAACAGTTTTATTCATTTCCTTCACCTGTTTGTTTTGTTCTTGGCTTTCTTTAAGGGATTTATCATTTCTTCCAATGTTTTCCTTGATTTATCTAAGGGATTTATTTATTTCCTCTTTAAAGAGGACCTCTATCATCTTCATAAAGTTGGTTTTATATCTTTTTCTTGTGCCTCAACTGTGTTGGGACATTTAGGGCTTGCTGTAGTAGGATATCTGAACTCTGGTGGTGACATATTTCCCTGGCTGTTGTTGATTGTGTTACGCTGGCATCTAACCATCTGAGTTTGGGGTGATTATAGGTATAGATGCTAACTTCTGAGTTTGTCTTTGTTGGATGGGTATTTTGTTCCTTGGTTTCTACTCTTCTGCAATGCTTGGACATTTTCTTTAAAAACTTTGTCTATTTTGTTGATGACTTTTGAAAAGAGGATTTTGTACTTTCCTCCCAACCTTGGTCTAGAATGTTACATCTCAGTTGTGTATTTTCCAGTCTACTGTGGCTTCTTTTCTGTCAGTTGGAGTCATGGTAGAAATAGTGATCTACAGTGTCTGGTTAAGGTGGGACTGAACCTCTCTCAAGTAAACAGAAGAGAAGAACCATGACTGTGACGAAAGGTGCCATCATGCCATGACAATCTTGAAGCTGCAGTTCATGACTGGAGTGGTAGATAAAATACAAAATGGAGTGAAACAAAAGTCTAATGATTTTAGAAATTTTTGAGACAAAAAATGATTCTTATTAGCGTTCAAAGTTAGGCATACATCTTCAACTCAGTGTGGTCTTAATTCGGTTACATGTCCATTATTTCTATAAACAAAACAAAAACATGCATGCATATTTTCTTCAAGAATTGATGATTGTTCTAGTTGAGGAAGACACAAAGAGGATGCAATTTTTGAATAGAGAAGTCTTTCATGAGTCCTAAATATGGGGATGAAAACTAACCCTTAGAATATGAGCTAAAATCTGAAACATTATGACTAATACTATCTAATCAGCCTTAATAAAGATTCCCACTGCAGATCTGAGCTTCTAATGGCTCACCTTATTTAGTGTCCTATCTTTCTCGGTAAACCAGCTTCCTTTTTGCCCTAGGGTCTTTTTGATCCTGCAAAATGCCAGTCTTGACTTGACATTGACTTCGACTTTGATTTGTCTACAGACACTACAGGTCTTCCACCTCAATAAACTTGCTTAGTGCTTACTTTTCATCTTTCAGCTGGAGAGATCTGAAGCATTCATTTCTTCAATTATCAATGGCCAGTGGATTGGAGATATTAAAGGACACATGATTGTCTATAGTCTGCCTTCATGAAGAATATGCATGGAGGAAATTTTCTTAGGAAGAGTCATAGGCAGAAAATGAGAGCAATGATTAACGTCTATAATTTATTCTAAAGTGAGTTCTTTAGAGCTACAAATTTCCCCCTTTGAGGCAGTTTCATATAAACAGAATATTGATGGAATTTGCTCTTGATAATATTTGGGTAGCAAATGTTATATTCTGTCTTCAAGTTGCCATAGTTTAGGTTCTCTTCTCTGCTTTGAATCACAATTTCGTTGACAGATAATTTTACAAAAAAAGCTTTTGTCTTTTTGAGTTGCTAATGATTGTCAGCAATATTTGGCATTCATCACTGAACTTCTGCTGTAGTCTTCCCATGACTGCTATCCCTAGTGCTCACCTATTCACCTCTTCTCCTTATAACACCCACTGCAGGGCAGGGCTGTCTGATACAATATGGCACTACACATACATCTACATAGCCTCGGCTTCTGAGTAGGATCACATTCACAGCTAACAAGGGTTTACATCTCAGTAGTTTTTCCTAGGGCATATATTAAAGGCTCCAGCAGTCTCAGTAGGAAGCAGTTCAAATAGAATAGAGGATAAGAGCAATGGGAACATAAGGAGACTTGTGGGAATGGAATTCATGAGACCCAAGTTATGAATATTTATGGTGACATTAAAAATCTCTTCCAAAGATGCCTTCTGTAAAGTAGCCTATAGAAATTTTGAATTTTGGAAATATCTTTTCTAAAACTCTACAATACTGGCATCTTCTCCAGTGCTCTTCATCAATGTTGAAGGATTTTACTTTTTCATTGTTTAATACTTTTATTGGTTTTTGCTATGAATTTCTACATTTTCTCTCATGATTTTAGATTATTAATCTTTACCTAGACCCTATTCTTAACTGCACTCAACAATAGAGGGTGTCCATCTACTGTTCAAGGGATCTACTTCTTTAAAAGTAGTCTAGTAGTTTTTTTAATCTCAAATGTATCATCCACTATTACACATAGAAAGATCACAGTGTTAGCCTGTGTATAATTTTAAAAATTAGCATGATTCCAATTAATCTGTTAACTACTGCTAACACACATAGTTTCCATTCTAACAAATCTCTCTTGTCTTTTTGCTTTCTCCATTTTCTGATATCCACTCCATTCTAGATTTCACTACCATGGCTTCTCATAACATGTTCCTGTCACGGTAATCAATATAGTCCACATTATTAAATTGTTAAATGGTCAACGCTCAGTCCCCATCTTTGACCCACCAACAGCATCTGACAAAGCTGGCTACTCATGTTTCTTTGCTGTACTTTGATTTCTATGACATTTTATTTCCCTGAATTTTCTTTTCTTCAGTATTTATCCCTTCTAGTCTCTATTAACGGTAATTCTTTTCCAGCCAATTAGTATCTGTGCTTTCTAGAGCTCAGTTCTAGAAAACTTGAATTTTTCTTTACATACTGATTTGATATGTCAATCTCTTGGCCTTAAGTGTCATGTATTTGATAATTTATAATTTTACAACACCAATCTATACCTCTTCTCTGTGTTCTTGGGTCTCATTAGCTATTTCACTCTCTGTTGGGAATATAATAGATCTTGCAGGTTCACTATCTATGTGAAGCTAAAATCAGCCTGCCAACAAACCTGCTTCTTTTGTAGCCATTTCTATCTCTGATGGCAACTTTGTTGGTTTAGGTACTTATGTCAAACACTGCCAGCATCAACTTTCTCTTTTTAGTCCACTTCCCACATCCAAACTACAAAGTGTTTTATTCAAAAAATAAAGAAGTTTCAATGTAATTAGAGTCCAACCACTTTCTTCATCTGTACTGACAGATAAATTCTCAGAAATCTACTATTGTCTCTTACTTGGATTATTATTGTATATCTTCTAATTAGCCTGTTGTTCACATGTTTTTCCAGATTCTATTTTCATCATATCAGTCAGACTATAATTCCTAGAACTTAGCCATACAACACCTCGTATCTTCGCAATATCTTCCAGTGGTTTCCTAACTTTTGTATAAGGAATGATATTGACAGGGTCCACTAAGATGCCCACGATATCTTTGACCTTCTCTTCTTATCCTGTATTCTCCAGCACTCATTTCACACTGGTCAAATTGGTTTCTGCCCATTCATCAGACATAGCAAATGTGCCCATGTCTTACGTCTCTTGCAATGATCCTTCTTTCTGCATATATTCTCTTCTAATTGTAGTTCTAATGTTTCACCCCTACAAATCTAATACCTTTTCACAAGGTGTATTTTAACAATCACCAAAGCTCCTTTGAAGCACTCACCATTTTGCACTTAACATTGTTTACGCATTACATATTGTTTATGTAATATAATTTATTTATTTGTTTTATTTATGAACCATGAATTGCAAGACTCACCACAGAAATTTTCATCCATTTTTTTCAACTGATATATTTTGATCACTAAGAGCAAAACCAAAATATATTGTTGAAAGACTGAATACTTTATTTAGCTTTTAAATCTAGACTAGCAGTTTCTGAGAGGAAAAAAATTTTTTTTTCTGTTTTTCTCTACCTCTGGAAGTATGCCTATGCTACAGAGCAGTGCTTCTAAACCTTCCTAATGCTGCAGGCCTTTAATATGGTTCCTCATGTTATGGTGACACCAACCATAAAATTGTTTTGTTGTTACTTCATGACTGTAATTTTGCTAATGTTACGAATCATAATATGAATATCTGATATGAGGATGTATCTGATATGTGGACCTCTGTAAAAGGGTCCATTCGACTCCCAAAGGGGTCATGACCCACAGGTTGAGAACCAGTGTATAGAGAAAGGCAACATAGCAGAGAATGACACTTCCTCCGCAAACTGCTAAACCCAGTTTCACAGCCCTTTGTATTGTAATTAGGTCCATTAGAGATGTTCTGAACAGAAGAATGGGGGTGGAAAGGATGTATTGCACAGCCACGGTTGATTCCTTAAATACCCCTTCTGGTTTTTGCTTCCTCTCCCTATCCCCTCTTGAGCTAACACATAGGGAATTTGGGGGACACTGGAAAGGAAGGCGGTGGGTCTCTGGATCATTAGGTAGAAGACCACTAACTTCATAAACATTGTGCTGGACAGGGAAGTTGATGAGGACTAAAGTCTTTTTGTTTTAACCTATTGATTACACTGGGGTGTTATACCATCTTCCGGCTTTGCCAATAGTGCCTGTTCCTAATATTGTCATCTTGGGAAGGTAGGACAAAAATCTCATTATGCAAAAATTACAAAAATGGTACATACTTGGTTTCAAGGAAACTTGAAATCTCTGGCAAAGTGAAATCACCATTTCTGAATCAATTGCTTTAACTAAACATACACTAGACTAGTATTCTTTTTGAACTAAGAAGGTTTGTGCCTTTGGGGCTTGAGAAGTGAATCTCTGGCCTGTTATGATTCACCTTTCAAAAGCGGTGTCAATAGGAAAGTGATGTGGCTCTTTGTGCTTGGCACCACCTGGCTGCAGTTCCATCGCTCAGCACTGAACATGCTGGCTGTGTCAGAGTTGAGTACTGTCATTCTGATGAAGTGGGGAGTGTGTTGCCCTAGTAGGAAGCCTTTTAAATTGAATGACAAGGTTTTTCTTATTTGTTACATCCCCAGGCCATTGTCAAATCATATAATGCCAGCCCAGGAAAGTAATTACAGAACTGGAGTGAGGCTGTTAGCAGCTGCTTTTCATTTTCCCCATTGTGACTGGGAGGTGGTGGAGAGAAATTGGGATGACTAAGAAGCACAACACAAATGCCACCCAATCTACCGGGCAGTCACAGGCAGCACTCACACGCAGGCTCAGGGGAGGGAGCAGGCTCCTATAAGGTTATTACGCATAGGTGCTGAAGCAAGGAGCACACTGCAGGATGTGAGGACGGCTGGGCTGCCCTCATTTAAGCATCAGAAACATCGTTAGGCCACAAAAATTGTATTTCTAGAAACAAAATCCTGTTGATCCCGTTAAGAAACTTTGCTTCCTCTTCGACATCATTTCTTTTCTTGAGTGCTTTTCTTACTACTTGTGAAAGAGCCACAACCAGTCTTGCTATGTTACTCAAAGTTTCGCAGATACACTCAAGTTCTCATTAAAACAGAAGGACTGGAATATATGAAAGGAAATAAATAATAGTCTCCCAAATGACCTCAGTCTGGTCTTTAGACCCTTATAAACCAGCCGGTGTTTCCTTTCAAGGTCAACTTATTTGCTAAGTTTTCTTGGCATTACATTTAAAAAGCAATCAAGCAAAACTAACTACATGTGTGTTCCTTAAAAGTTACAAAGACTAAAATTGACAGAAAATCTTTAAAGTGTTTAACGCAGCTGGGTGTAATGTTTCCAATCCGTTGACAGCCTAGTCAGGATAAAGCTTGTTACCGTTATCATTCATTTTCTTTAAAAAAAATTATTTAACTAACATGTTAACATGCTACCTAGTTACTGGATTCCAATATAATCCTCTCTCACTCTAAATGCCATTGTTTTCCTCTCTTTGGTTATTGAGAGACAGTAAATATGTCTGTCTGTCCTGTAGCAGTTACATAAAGTCATCCCTTCCCAAGTTCTGGGCAAAACCTCTTCTCCTAAGGATGTGGAACCTGTTTCCTATGATACAATTTATCTGCAAAGGCTGAAAGTGGTCAGAGACTTGGGATCCAGCAATATTCCGAATGAAAATAATTAGAATTTGATATAGAGTGAGATTTGAAACCTGTCGGTACACATCACTAAGTAGAAATAAATTATGGCTTGTCAAAAATGACAGATTTCCACAAGGTGCTTCCTTTTCTCTTGAGTAAGACCTTTTCCCACCCAGCAATTAACTTTATTCCCATTAATATTCAGTAGCATTGACAAGGCTGACAGAGTAAATCTGGGTTTTATAAAACTAAAGACAGATTGATGGAGACTCATTACTTTGTCTAATAATTTCATCGTTGTAGGTTAGATCTTAATAAATGAAGAACAGAGCTGTTGACTGCAGCACTGGGTTGTTGTGCCAGGTAAAGGACTCAAATTTTTTGTGTGTGGTTTCCTTTTTTGTGATTCATAGATTTGTTTTTGCAAATAAATAGTAATTTTGCCTAAAGGGTTGCAGAGGTGACAAAATAATATATTTGTACCATACCATAATACTCTTACTCCTGGCATGGTTTTCTTTAGATATTTCTTCACAATCTGTAAATAATAATTATGTCGCACAGTTAAATTAAATAAAATGAGTAACTGCACTCCAACGACCCTTTGATTATAGATTGAGGAAGCCTAAGAGCAAGAATTTGCTTGTGGGGTGGTAGAAAATGTGTCAGTGCTCAACTAACAACTGAACGGATCATAAAAACCAAACATCTTGGTCTTTCTTCCTGTATGGTATAAAAAGTTAGAAATAAAATTGAGCAGGTTTCACGAAAGTATGAGATGTGTCAAAGATGCTGCTGGCTGGAGACATAACATCTGTTCCTTTCTTGTTTTTGTCATACTTCCTACAAAATTAAAACTGAAACATGTGCTTCTCTAGGTCTGAAGACTCTCTCTCTCTCTCTCTCTCTCTGCATTTTTTTTTTTAAAAAAAGAAGACGACTTTGGTTGAGTTTAGCTCTGCATTCTCTTCTGGAACTGTGAGAAAAAATTCTCACTGTTGGTGAGAAAGATGTGATATTGCCCATAAAATCATCTTTCATTTTTTCCTTGGAATTTTCTAATTTGTTTTTTTTTCCCCTTTCTATGGCAGGTGTCTTTGCACAGGTGAAATTCTGTCACCATTTTTCAAGAGTTATTTTTCTTTAATGGTATATAACACAAGAGATTAAAAAAAAATAAAGCCTGGAGCAATATTAGTGAGCCCTAGGTGTGTTGCTGACAGAGAATTTTGCCACTTGTATTTACTTTCTCTGCTGTGACAACGTACTGTTCTTTGACAGAAAATTCAAAAAATTTAATCTTCGTCAAATTCATAGTTTTGGCGTATGTCTCATTTCCATAAGCGAAATTCATGTAGTGAAAATGAAATCATTTTACACGGGTCTCCTCTAAAGTGCATCCGCTGCCAAGCTCAGTTCTTTCTGTCCCTTTTCACTGGGACCCATCGGCAGATGGACAGCTCACACCTGAACACCTGGAGCAGAAGGTCTGTGCGTACTCCAGCTGTGACTTTGATTTGTCCACACCTTGAGCTTCCGCTCAATATTCCTATCTCACACTCCACAAACCCTGCATCATTATACCCAATTACCTCTTGCTTGTTTTATTTAGTATGATCTGCATCTGTAATTTTAATTTTATTTGATTCCATTGCTTTCTGTCTGTAAAAGTCTCTCCAAATTGTAGTGCCAATATTTTCTTGAAGTAATTATCTTTCCTTCCTCGTGGATATTCTATTTTTAATCTAGTTACGAATTTCCTTCTGCTCTTCATCAAAGAAGCCTTCTTACAGAAGACAGTGATTATTAGAAATGCTGAATTTGTGGGAGGACACCGAGGTGCTTCATATGGTGCTACCCTCCAGGAGCAGTTAAGCCTAACAGAGTCCTATCACATGTGTTACAAAACACATGGCTAGGTTTTGTAAACTTGGTACAAGTTGGAGTCACCTTGGAAGAGGAAACACTGAGAGAAGGCTTCCATAAGACTGACTTGTAGGCAAATATGAGGGGCATTGTTTTTTTGTTTTTTGATGATTGATGTGGGAAAGCCCAACCCAGTCTGAGTAGTTCTGCCCCAGAGCAATGGTCCTGGGCTTTATAAGAAAACAGACTGAACAAACATGGAGGGCAAGCCAAGAAACCAGAAGTGACTGCTTCCGTTCCTGCCTCCAGGTTCTTGCTTTGGCTTCCTTCCTTGACTTCCATTTGTGATGGACTGTGAAACAGAGATGTAAAACAAATTAGTCCTTTTCTCCCATGTTATTTCTGGCCATGGTGTTCAAGCACAGCAACAGACAGCAAACTAAGACAGTCCGTCTTTGACCTATGTTTTGCCGGTGTTAATCTCTTTGTCCAGGATACCTTAGTTTTCAAAATGTATATATACATATTTTTTTATGATCTGGGGAGTAACTCAACAGATACAGATATTGCTGCCACTGGAGAGAGAGGGAGTTCATTGTTTATAGATCTCAAAGACCAAACAGAGAAACACCAAGTTTATTTCTGTAAGTAAAAACAAGTGAATATGGGGGAAATTGTTGACTGAGGTTTCTGTTCTTCCCAGTTTCCACAGTTGTTAAGTCCCAAAGAAATCACACAGAGGTCTACATTAATCATAAACTGATTAGCTTATTAGCTCAGGCTTCTTATTAACTCTTATAACTTATATTAACCCATTATTCTTGTCTATGTTAGCCACATAGTTCAGTATGTTATTCGGCAAGGCAGTCACATCTTGCTTCTTCTGTGGTCGGGTCTCGACTGCTAACTAGGACTTCCTTCTTCCCAGAATTCTCCTGTTCTTTCTCATTGACCCACCTCTACTTCCTGTCTAGTTGTCCTGCCTATACTTCCTGCCTGGCTACTGGCCAATCAGCATTTATTTAAAATATAATTGACAGGATAAAGACCATTGTTCCATACCTGGAAATGTGGGCAAGAGACATTGTTGTGATTTAATGATTTGGGAATCCAACAGTCTGTAGGAGTTATCCTGACTTGTTTGTACCTAGGATACTGATTCTTACTGTCCCTGAATGTTACACTGTCTGATGTCTAATGGAAAACCTGTCTGGGATGTGGGCTGTGGATCTTATGTACAAAAGGTATACTAGCAGATTAAGTTATTTACTCCCATTGGTACTTTCTTAAACTAAAGTGGAGGTCTATACAGCTTCACCAAGGCACTAAGATTAGACCTACTAGAATTATAAAAAAGAGACTGAGTTCTATTATTACAGCCATTTTATAAAGTAGGAGATTGAGGCATAAGGTTTTAAGTGACTTTCACTAAGTAACGAAATCAGCTCTAGTATTCTCTCTTTCTCTCTCTTTAAGATGCATTAATAAATGGGTATAGCAATAAGTCAATAGGAATCTGTTTAGTATTGTGTTCATTTAGCAGAATAGCTGTAGCAGATTCTCCCCTAGAGCATATGACCTATCTAGCCACAGGTTCTTGACCAAATAATGGTGCCAGGTGTGGGTTTCATTTTGCGAAATAAGTCTTTAATGCAATCATAAAGTTGTTGGTTACTTCCATGATATTTGTGCCACTAATCACCAGTGGGCAAGCCTCACCTGATCAGTCATTACTGCAGCTTGGAGGTTTCACAGCTGGGTGAAACTGATAGTTACCTATATCCTCTGATATAGTGCTCTATAAAAGCTAGCCAGTAGAAATAAGGCTTCTTAATTCTAAGCCAAGAGGCTGGAATGTAGCTCTGTGATGATGTACTTTCTAATATGCATAGGACCCTTAATTTTATTCTCTACTACTAAATAACTGTATAAATTCCATTGGTGTTTAAATATATGCTGTGTTGCTACATTAAGAAACTTGGAATCAAAAATTTCACACACACACAAACACACACACACACACAAAGATTCCAGAACTCAAATGAAAGTGATAGAAATCATGCTAGGGCACATGCAAACATTCGGAGGAAAATAACAAGTGTGCATTTGAAGGATGGTAAACATGCCAACAGAAATGAATAGGGCAATCCAAGTGTAGGGAACTGCTTAAACGAAAGAGTGAAGACTTAAAGTCAAGGGATCTGCAAACCATGAGCCAAAGCCTAGTACAAGTTATTAAGAGATGACACCAAGAAAGAATAACATCTTTGGAAGGAAGCAGTACTTAATTCAGTAAATAAATCCGCAACTAGTAAGAGGTGTTCGTATTTGCTGTATGCCTTTGATTGGAATGACCATGTGCTCACACCTATACTATAGGGGTTACCCTGGCTTCCATGGATAAAATTTGGAGGGGAAATAGAAGGTGAAAGCCTTAGTTGAAGATATTACTAAATCTTGGAGCTGGAGAGATGGCACAGTGGTTAAAAGCACAGGATGCTCTTCTGGAAAACTCGGGTTCAATTCCCAGCACTTAAAAGACAGCTTACAACTGTCAGTAATCCCAATTCCAGGGGCTCTCATGCCCCCTCGCCTCTACAAACACCAGGAGTGCATGAAGTACACACACACATATGCAGGTAAAATACCCATACACATAAAAAATTAAATTTAAAAGGAAGTTAATGAATCCAAGAGATTGAAAGCAATAAAGTGAAACTTCAAATTATATTAGAGAGATTTGTTTTACAACCATTGTATAGACAGAGTTTAAGGGATCCTGTTGCTGATGTTAAAACCAACTCAAAGAAGAAAAGGATAAAGGAACTGAATTTGAAAAAAAAAAAAAACCAAGAGACAGACTCTATTGCTGATCTAACTTAGACCTCAGAGGCTACTCTGAACTCCAGTGTGGAAGAAAATGAAGGCTTGCATAGGATACAAAACATGTATACTTTTTTTCATTTCATTATCTGATATTAGGTAGTAAAATGGAACCTTGACTATACAGTGATTCAGACAACTCTGTTACTGGAATTAACAAAATTTAATTGGTAGCAAGGTAAAATCTATTTATTTATAAAATTTACCTTGGCAGCAAGATATCCCAGAAAAGTAGATGACACAGACCTATATCTAATGACTACATTTGGATTAGAAGCACTAATATCAGAAGAATACCACAAGAAATTCAGAAAGACACAAGAGTCAAAATTTAACTAGTTGCTAAAGAAACAAATTAAACTTATTTGTCTATAAGAAAAAAGGAAATAATCTTAATTGAAATACTGATAGCATGCCAAGACAAATTATAGACTTTGAAAATAGATGTGAAGTATGATATTAGTACAAACGAGCTAGGCCTTATTTATAAGAGCAATGTCAAAATAATTCTCAATGTTATGATGGGATAGTGACAAAGTAGCTCTGAAAACATATCTTCTGCCTTAAAATTTCTCCACATACTGAGGTTCACAATCAGTTTCTGGCACTTCACAAGACCTAGGAAACCCTATACATTGGTATGTTATAGGGATCAAGGTATACTGTGAAAGCAAGCAAGCAAACACACACACACATACACACACACACACACACACACACACACACACACACACACCACAATTAGAAAGCAGATAACTCAGACATAAATTAATTATGTGTACATGAACATAAATGAATTATCTTTTCATTGCTAGTCAGAAAGACAATTAAATACACTTAACAGTAAGATGAAAAAAATAGTCTTTCCTAATAAGATTTACTGAGATGTCTGCATCTTACATTCATTAAGCAGTCCTTAATTCCAAGTCTGTGAAAAAGAGTTTTAAATTTCCTCCATTATTCTATATTTGCCTGTGACAGCTATATAAGCAGATTAACATTGGTGAAGAGACACCATGACCAAAGCATTTATCTAGGGGCTGGCTAACATGGCAGGAAGCAGATAGGAATGGCCCTGGAGCAGTAGCTGAGGGCTTTATATCCTTATCCACAGGCAGCACACAGACAGAGCTCCTGGGCCCCATGTGGATTTTGGAAACCTCAAGCCCACTCCCAGTGATATATCTCCTGTCAATATGGCCATATCTTCTAAACCTTACCAAACAGTTCAACTACCTGGTGACTGACTAATCATTCAAATATATGAGTGTAAGGGTGTCATTCTCATTCAGCCACCATACTGTAGGCAGAGACCCCTCATTCATTTCCTGGCCACCCAGACTCCTAAAATAATCACACAGAAACTATATGATTTGCAATACTGTTTGGCCAATAGCTTAATCATATTGTTAGCTACCTCCTACATCTAGAATTAACCCATTTCCATTATTTTATATTTTACAATGAGGCTTGTGACCTACTGGCAAGGTTTCAGCTGGCAGCTTATATCTTTCCCCTCTTGCAACTACATGGTATCTAGCAACTCTGCCTTCTTTCTCCCAGCATTCAGTTTAGTTTTCCCCACCTAGCTCTACTCTACCCTATCATGGGCCAAGCCAGCTTATTTATTCTTTAACCAATAAAAACAACACATATACAGAAAGACGTCCCACAACACCATACCCTAATAATAGAATTATCCTGAAAGTCCCATGGAGCTAAAATCAATCACATAATTTAAAAGTAATACCAGTAAAGAATCATTGGCTTAAATTATTGGCTTAAATTGGCCCAAAGTAAGAGGACCTTGCCATGGGACACTTTCAAACCTGTTAAAACATTTTAGAAGTTGGTCAGCTTTGGTTCTCCCCACCTCCAAAGCTCATACTGAAATTTAGCTCCCATTGTAACAGAATAAAAAGGAAGCTTTAAGAGGGTCTACCAATTTGTGCTTGTTATTGGAATGGAAGACCCAAAGATTTTTAAAATGCCTTTGCCATTCCACCATTCCTTGTCTTGACAAATAATATCTGAATTTCTTCCATTCGCATCAACCCATATATCAATTTTTTACGTGTCCCTTCCTCTACCATTATTTCTAGATGAGAATGCATCAAGTTCCTAAAATTCTGTTTCTCTAAGTGATCCCTCTTGTCTCAATAAATGCTCTTTTTGGCGTCATGAGAGCTCCACCTTCATAAACGAACTTATGCCACTATTACAAGCTTACTTCCTCCTGTACCCCCACCTTCCTCTCTCCATGTGCTATCTTTTACAAAGCTGTGATATGGTTTTATCCAGATGTTGGCATCTTACTAGTGAGAGTGCTCAGTCTCTACAAATATGACTCAATACATTTCTGGCTACTCTATTCTCCAGTTGCAAGCACTCTGTTACAGCAGTGTTGATAAACTGAGAGAGCACTGGAAACAGAGCAAAACTATAATAAACCCTTGCAAAGTTGGAAATGGCTTTAGAACTTGATAATGAAAAGAGGTTAGAAGTGTTTGGAGGAGCAGGTTAGGAAAGGTCTAGACTCCAACAAGCAGTAATGCTGGTGAGGTCTGAGAAAGAGAAGCACAATAGATACACAGAATAGACAACATCTGGGACACACACACACACAAAAATATTTACCAATTTAAAAAGACTGAAATCAGCCCTTCTGTTCTCATTGATCACAATTCAACAAAACTTAAAATTGACAGCAAAGAGCTCTCTAGGAATTACACAGACTCATGGGGATTAAACAACCCATTATTGAATAATTTGTGGACAAAAGAAAATATCAAGAAAGACATAAAAATTTCCTCGAACCAAATGAAGATGAAAACACAACACAACAAAACCTCTGCAACATATTGAAAGCAGTTCTACAAGGGAAATTTATAGTCCCAAATGTATACAGTAAAAAAATATTTAAAAAACATAGAATTCAGGGATGTAATGATATAACTCAAAAATATGGAACAACAAGAGCAAACCAAATCAAAGCCCAGGTGACAGTGACAGTAATAAAACATAAAAGTCAGAGCAGAAATTAATGAAAGAGAAACAAAGAAAACAGTAAAGAGAATCAACGATCCAATCCTCTGAGAAGATAAATAAGATGAAGAGATCATTGGCACAACTAACCAAAGGAAAGAGAGAACTCAAATGAAAAACAATAAGAAGAGGACAGGTAAATATTAGAACAGACACTAGAGAAATTCAGGATATTATATGGGAATACTCTAAAGAACTGTACTCCATTAATCAGGAAAATCTAAAAGAAATGCATGAATTTCTGAATCAAAATTAACCAAGAATCCAACAACCAAACAGAACCATAACAAATGAGGAGACTGAAATGGTAATAAAAATCTTACAAGCTAGAAAAAGTCGAGAGCCAGGTGCATTCACAGCAGAATTCCACCAGGCTTTCAAAAATTATCAAAAGCCAATTCTTCTTAAACGAGAGAGAGAGAGAGAGAGAGAGAGAGAGAGAGAGAGAGAGAGAGAGAGAAAACATTCCCAAACTTCTTCTATGAGGCCATGTCACCCTAATACTCACACCAAGTAAAGTGACAGGAAGGAAGGGAGGGAAGAAGGGAAGGAGGAAGGGAGGAAGTAAGGGAAGGAGGAAGGGGGGGGGGGGGGGAGGGAGGGAGGGAGGAAGGGAGGGAGGGAGGGAGGGAGGGGGGAAAGGCATGAACCAGAAGGGTGGCTTTTGGGGAAGAAGGATGTGAATAAGGCACTTGTAAGGAACCAAAAAGGGTGGAAGTGGTGACTATGATTCAAACACATGTACTTGTATGAAAATGTTTTAATAAAACCCGCTAATATGTATGATTAATATATTAAACTAAAATAAACATTCAAAATTTAGTTTAGAATATTTTTTTAAGTAGGAATACACAAAGAAAATGCACCACCCCTCAAAAAAAAAAGTGAATGTCTGGAGCATTCAGTCTGGTCAGACCTAGCTGGAAGTGCAAGCTTATTCCAGGATCTATTTTAATGTCACATCTAAGATCAAAACATCCCCTTGGAAGTCTTCATAATTCGTTTCAGAGATAATAACTGGGTAAGAAGTGTGACGTTTTTCACTTTCTCTAATCTTGTTTAGCCTTTAAAATCTCTGCATCTTAGATTAAAGCAGGCAGATAATAGCAAGAGACACAATGCACAGCTCTATCTGTCTCTTTGGGGTATATACTATCCCTGGTGTGAGAAAATGTGTGGTGCTGAACACTATTATTTCGGGATCTTGACACCATCCCTTACTAGCAGCAAAGGGCTCGGCATCACCCATTCCAGAGAATCTGGTGCTGAAGTTTTCATATATGTTCAACTCTTTCCGACACAACACATTGCTGTTAATCAGCACATGGCTTCTGTTCCTACAATTCACACAAACTTAATGCCTTTTTCGTCGTATCTAAGTACTTATCACATCGCAGCAGCATACGGTTTGCATTTGGAATCAGAACAACAAAACCAACACAGATTTTTTTTCTTACCAGTTTCACAGGAAGATTTCTTCTTCCTGCCAATTCAGTGACCTCAACACACAATTCCTTGTCTTACCAAACTAAGACCTTTCACCTTTCACATTTAAAGAAAAAGCCCTTCACACTTCCTCTTTGGCAGATCAAAATCACTAATACAAACAAAATCTTTGCACTTTGGGATCATCATGAAGTAAAATATGGATTATCTGGGCATGGGCACCAAAAACAAGACAGTTGATTTGAAAATTGAGAAGTACTCAGTGGTGAGTATGTTGGTTGGACATAAAATGTGGGCATGCTACAGAAGTGGTGATTCATGTCCTCCACAGGGAGGAGCTTAAGATGTCATCATATGACTCAGAATGGTATGCAATTTGAAGCCTATGAGGTTTTTTTTTTTGTTTCTGAAATTTTTATTTAGTATTTGCATGCCATGGCTAACCAGAGGTAACTGAAATCTCATAAAGTAAAACCACAAATATTTGATGTTAGTATTAAACATTAAATATAGAAATAGTTGAAAAGACCTCTTCCAAACCACTCCTTCAGTTTGCAATAAAAGCAAGAACCCTGAAGATACATTTATTGTTATTAGTTTCATCTTGGTATTAGTTAGCAAGAATATATGTAAAAGGTGTTTTTATTGCCCCATTTTTTTCTTCTCAATGAAGTACTGAGATAAAGAACTATAACATTTATTTTAATTTTTTGTTATAATGACCAAATGTAACCAGAAAAGAATGGTAGGATTAAGTAAGTAGCAATACTGAACTGCATCACAGTGAGGCTACAGGAACCATCTTCCACAGGAGAAGGAAGTACAACACACTAAAGAGCAAGTCAATGGATGTGTGAATCAAGTTAAAAAGTTACACATCTTGCCCTTTCCTCCTGCCAGTTATGTTTTTGAATCACCCCCTGTGGGTGATGGACTAGTCTTCCCAGAGCTTTAAACACACCCCTAATCAAATCTGAAAGATTTGTACAAAGGAAATAACATGTATCGTGGAAGACTAGACAGGAAGCAGAAACCAGAGTAGAGATGTTAATGCAACAGATTGACTCTGGATAACAAAAGAGCAGAGACAAGACAGGATAAGAGGATACTGGATTCTACCCAGATTCACAGCAGCAGGAATGCTCGGCCCAACTTGAGTTTGTACTATACACAGTATTACCAGCACCAAAGGGAGCAGGACCCATGGCTGGATTGCCTGCCAACAGTCGGATGCATGATGTGACAGAAAGCCAAGTGGTACCCTGACTTGTCCCTCTGTATCACTTCCTCAATAGTCACTAGTTGGCTGAACACAAACACCACATCTGCAGAGATGGCGCCTCTTAGCCCAGCGCACAAGAGAGAAGCAGAGGAAAAGGATGTGATATTGTAATAGGGCCGCTTGTTTTTTCCTGTCTGCTTAGCCCCGAAATACTCACACAGAAACTATATTATTTAAATTACTGCTTGGTCCATTAGCTCTAGCTTCTTATTGGTTAACTCTTACATCTTAATTTAACTCACTTCTAGTAATCTGTGTATCGCCACAAGGCTGTGGCTTACTGGGTAAAGTTCCAGCGTCTATGTCCATGGGGGCCATGTGGCTTCTCTCTGACTCTGCCCCCTTTCTCTCAGCATTCACTTTAGTTTTCCTCGCCTAGCTCTTTCTGCCCTGCTCTGCTATAGGCTCAATGCAGTCCTTTATTAGCCAGTGGCATTCACAGCATACAGAGGGGAATCCCACATCATTGAGACAGAGTTGCAGGACAGCCACATCACTTAACCACCCGTGAGAATGCAGAAGGTGTGGTTGTTGGTGAATGACAAGTACTTGAAGAAGGCAAGGAGAAGTGAGCCTGGCTATTACCATTTTTGTAGAAGACATGAACTAAACCCTTGGGTTTTATTGCTTTATTAAACAATCAAAAATCAGAGTGGGTATAACCCTGAACTGGGCCATGTGAGAAGGGGAAGGGAAGAGGAAAGAGGAAATGCCAACCAAGAGGGATGGCCTGGGCCAAGAGATTGTCCAAGAAAGTGAAGGGTAGACAATAGGGCCAGGTAACTAACTAAAGGGGCTGGATTATATAGGGAAGGGCATCCTGCAGAAAGGCAACCCAGTCGCTGGGCTGAAGAAGTTTAGGGTAGGGACTGGGTTATGTCTGTTAAACCCTAGAGACTGAGGGATGCTGGAAGAGCCTGACAGTCAGGTCCAAAATCAAATTAGAGAGGAACTTTTGATTTATTTGACTTACACCTCCACTGTTAGGTCTCAAACTTGGGACAAAAGACTTGAGGTGCCTGCTTAACTTATCAAAACAGACCTGGCCTCCAAATCAAAGTTTATAAAAATACAAATAAAATGAAATCAGATTTGTGGCTTAATTTTAAGGTCAGATTTTTGAAGTACAAATGGATGAATATTTGAAACATTCTGTGGGTATCTGTGGACATGTCAGTCACCACTGGTTATTGCTAGTAGCCAGAAGTAAAACTATATCGTTCAAATATACTCACTCATATTTGGTTTCTAGCCATAAACAAAGGACATTGAGCCTATAATTAGTGATCCTAGAGAAGCTAAATAAGGAGAACCCAAAGAAAAACATATAGGCATCCTCCGGAATATTAACCTTCATCAAGCGACGAAAGGAGACAGAGACAGAGACCCACATTGGAGCACCGGACAGAAATCTCAAGGTCCAAATCAGGAACAGAAGGAGAGAGAGCACGAGCAAGGAACTCAGGACTGCGAGGGGTGCACCCACACACTGAGACAATGGGGATGTTCTATTGGAAACTCACCAAGGCCAGCTGGCCTGGATCTGAAAAAGCCTGGGATAAAACCAGGCTCGCTGAACATAGCGGACAATGAGGACTACTGAGAACTCAAGAACAATGGCAATGGGTTTTTGTTCCTACTGCACGAACTGGCTTTGTGGGAGCCTAGGCAGTTTGGATGCTCACCTTACTAGGCCTGGATGGAGGTGGGTGGTCCTTGGACTTCCCACAGGGCAGGGAAACTTGATTGCTCTTTGGGCTAATGAGGGAGGGGGACTTGATTAGGGGAGGGGAAGGGAAATGGGAGGCAGTGGCGGGGAAGAATCAGAACTCTTTAATAAATAAATAAAAATTAAAAAAAAAAGAACATAAAGATGAACCATCTTGTAAGGCCTTTAAGTTAGGAAAACCAAAAACTAAGTCGACTGTGTCAAAACTTACTGTATAGTTCAGGTAGCTGAACAGTCATATGGGCTAAGCTTACCTGAGGGACATATCCTGGGAATACTCAGGGGGACAGTGGCAGTAGTAAGTACTCTAAAGAAGTCTGCTTCTGGGGAGCCAGGTGGGTAGAATTAACAACTGTTCATGCTGACCAGTTCACATAGAACTTACCCCACACTCCATCTTGATTGAGGAAAAACTGGCCTGTCCAGTAGCGTGATTGGTTGGGGAAGTGAGGCCCAAGACTTGAGACTAACAAGCAATGACTGACTTAAACGTGTTACTTGGCCAGCTGTCCTTGTTTGCTTTTAATTGACAAGATAAAACACTTTACGAGGAAAGGATTTCAGTAACTGATGGAAGCAGATGTGGAGATCCACAGCTAAGCACTGGGCCGAGCTCCTGGAATCCAGTGAAGAGAGGGAGGAGGGATTGTGTGAGCAAAGGGATCAGGATCACAATGGGGAAACCCACAGCCACAGCTGACCCGAGCTAGTGGGAGCTCAATGACTCTGGACTGACAGCTGGAGAACCTGCATAGGTCCTCTGAATGTGGGTGTCATCTGTGTGGCTTGGTCTGGCAATGGGACAAGGATTTATCCTGGTTGTGCGAACTGGTATTTGGAGCCCATTCCCTACAGATGGGTACCTTGCTCTGCCTGGGTACTGGGGGGAGGGGCTTGGTCCTGCCTCAACTTGATATACCAGACTTTGTAGACTCCCCATGAGAAGTCTTCTGCTTTCTGAGGAGTGGATGGGGGGTTGGGAGAGAGGAGGAACTGTGGTTGGTATGTAAAACGGAAAAAGACTTTTAAGTATTTTTTTAAAGAAAAGGATTTGCTCCACTTATATGTCTCATGTCTTACTAACCATCATTAAGGATAGCCAAGGCAGAAACCTAAGGCAGGAACTGAAGCAGAGGCACACAGGAGTGCTACTTACTAGCTTGATTCTCATGGCTTTCTCAGAGAGTTCTTGTACCACCCAGAACCAACCCTATGCCCAGGGATGAGGCCCACATTAACTAGGAAAATACCCCACAGGATCACCACAGGCCAATCTGATTAGAATATATTCGCAGTCGAAATTCCACCTTCCCACATGGCTGGACCTTAGGTCGGTTTGACAAAAATAAAAATAAAAATAAAAAAATAAAAAGTCAGAAAACAGCTTATCCTAAGCAAAGTCAAATAACTCATTTCTAAGGAGCTTTGTGAGAGTCTGGCTCTCTCTTTAAGAAACTGGACTATAGGGTATCAGTGGCATGCAGGAATCACAGGGTATGGCACATCGCTCTCTTTAACACCAACAGATGTTTTAAGCCTTACGGTTGTTTGGGTACAAGAAGCTTGCTCACTTTTCTCTTACAATGCTCTGAGGTGATTCCAAGACTCCAACGAGAAATAGCTGCAATGTTTCCAGTCTCCTGGTGATTGTGATCTTAACTAAATCATAATCACGAAGCTGCAGCATCCCCCTGAACTCAATATAGTATGTAACTTGTATAGTGGCCAGTAACAGTCAGTGATGACAGATGACCAGATAGATGTTTATATGATCTTTCAGATGCCCTGCTATTGATTTATGGTATCATCTTTTCTTGCAGCCTTTTAGTAGAAGAACTTCAAAAAAGATAAATTACCCAACCATCCATTAGAAACCGAATTGACTTAAAGACAGTAAATAAATAACTGGTATAATTCTTCCAAACACTAATATGCAAAGCTGAGTTTCATTCAAACTTTAACTGGTGTTCTCTTTCAACATACTGTCTCATGTTCTGGAGGACTGATTCATATTACAAGTCCTGTGACTTGATATGTTCCATGACAGCCATGCCCTTTCGCAGCAAAGCTCACCATGTTTATTTACGACAGAGCCTAAGATATGATTTTAATCTCTCTTATGTCTTGGTTTCCTGTGTATAAAATAATGGATGTTAGCAATCATTAGGTTAATGAGACAGTGCTTATAAAACATATAGCAGTGTGTTTCCAATTAGTACACCCAGGATAATGTTCATGATACAGAAAACTGAGGAAATAAGAGAAAGGAGAAAACCCCTTCTCAGTGCTGTTGTTTGGATAATTTCCTGAACAGCCTCTCTGTTGTAGTAACACGAACATTCTTTAAAATCATTTTCATATGGCTTTTTTCAATGAACCAAACTTTATATTGTTAATTTGCATAACCAAGCTTCAAATGTGTGAAGAGTCATGCCAGCAAATCAGGAGAAATCTGCCAAGCCTTTACCTCTAGATGAAGAGCTAAAGGCAATTGACAGCGTCTGACCTGGAAAGAAATCGTTCTTCTCTAGGGATGAGCTGCCTTAGAGGTTATTCCGTTGAAAGTGATCTCACCTAAACACATATACATATAAGCAACACTAAACAGATTCAGCAAGCTCTATTTATATATACATTTGTGTGATATATATATATATACACGTATACATGTGTCAATAATCTGAGAAGGAACGGGGGTACAGGAGAAATTGGCGGGAAAAAAAGAGGGGTGAAGGTGGTGTAAATAATAGCACTCATGTATGAAATTCTAAAAAGAAATAAAAAATTTAAATAAAACCCCAAATTTAAAAAAAAACTAGGGCAAAAGCAAGACTTTCTCCATTTGTCTTAAGCACTTTGTCATTGTTCCTGTTGCCCGTGAATGACAATCTGTTGTACTGTGAACCTGATTGCCTCGTCCCTTTTTATTGCTTTAGAATAAAAGGAAATATGCCTGTGAAACTGCTAGCCAGCTGACAATTCCTGAGACCTGTGTTTCTCTCCAAGGCTCTCTTAAATTCTTAAAAAGAGGCACAGGCCTGCTTTCCATTGGACTCATTCTACAGTTCCCATGAGGTTTTGCTTCCTTTCCTCACGCGGAGGGGCAAGCAGCTCAAAGCAGCTTACGTGGCTCATATCCCAGATCACTGTCCGTCTTCAGTTTCTGTGATACAGACAAGAGAAAACCAATGGATTCACTGGCAGCGGCACCAGGATTTATCCCCTACTGCTTGTACTGGCTTTTGGGGCACCCATTCTCTTTGGATGGATAACTTGCTCAGCCTAGATATAGTAGGGAGGGTCCTTGGACCAATCCCAAAGCCATGTGCCTTACCCTCTCTGAGGAATGGACGGGGGTGGGGGGAGGTGAAGGGAATGGGAGGAGGGGAAGCAGTGGGAACAAGGTTTGATATGTAAGATGAGTAAAGATAGTTTGTTTGTTTTCTAAATAAAATAAAATGAAAAGCACATGAGATAACCTGGGTCTAGGTGGGAACAGAGCAGCTGGTAACTGGGGTTTTGCTCTTGTTTCTCCTTCTCCTACAAGCATTCCACATGCTTTCGCAAGGGGCTAGACAGGCTTTCTACTCATTCCTCTGGCTCCATGGAAACCTGGTCTTCAGCAAGACCTGTTCCCTCTGTGTTCCTACAGCCTCAACAACACAGCCTGAACCAGCCCATCCCTGACCCACAAAGTGACCTTGACCCTGATTTATTTCTCTGCTTCACGTCTTGTTGTTTTAAGTGACTCTTTTTAGGAAGAGTTTTTAAGTTAATAGACATTTATATGTCTTTCTTAATTCCTTGCACTGACAGATGCTACACATGGTCAGTGATTTCCCAGCAAATGGGTATTTGCTATTTTGAAAGCCCTTAAAGGTGTCAATGACATACAGGCTACGTGAATGACAATGCAAGGCAAAAGTCAACTATCGTACACTCTACTAACCTAGCATATACTTGATATGGGAAGTCCTTCTGAATATGTGTTGCTTTTATTGGTTAATGAATAAAGAAACTGCTTTGAGCCTACAGCAGGGCAGAACAGAGCAAGGCAGGGAAAACTAAACTGAATGCTGGTAAAAAGAAGGTAGAGACAGGGAGATACCATATAGCCACCACTGGGGACATATAAGCTGGAACCTTGCCAGTAAGCCACAGCCATGTGGCGCTACACAGATTAGTAGAAATGGGTTAAATTAAAATATAAGAGCTAGCCAATAAGAAGCTAGAGTTAATAGGATAAGCAGTGATTTAATTAATACAGTTTCTGTGTGGTTATTTCAAGTCTGGGCAGCTGGGAACAAACAAGTAGTCTCCTACAAGAGATTGGCACACCAATGTGGGTAACTACATCCACATAAAAACCTCAGAGAGCTTGAAAAGGAATTCTAGACCCAAAAAACCAGAGTTGGTTCCAGGGGTGGAAATTGGACCCTAACGTTTGGATTGCTAGGCAGCAGGAGTCTTGACTCACTGAACCATCTTTCCAGTCCTTGGCTTTTGAAAGTCTTCAAAATTGGAGTGTTTCAGAGCCCACATATGAATAAAGTTATGCAATATTTAACTTTCTGTGTCTCATTTATTTTTCTGGACACAATGTCCTCTTATTTTACTGATATTGTCAAATGAAAGACTTACTTCTATACACTGGTCAGCTAATATTCCATTGCATTTGGATGTACCTTTTTAGAGATCTCTTAATTCGCTGATGGTCACTTAAGCTGATCCCAAAATGTTTACTACTCAGAATAATATGCAATGAATACAAGACTGTACATATCATATCCGTTTGATGTACTGATAATGGATCCCTTGACTATCATCCGGATGTATAGATAACAGTGAAATTTCTAGATCACATGGTATGTCTGTCTTTGATTTCTGTGTAAACTTTTTGTTGCTTTCGCTAGTGGCTGCACTAATTTAATTTTCAAACAACAATGGGCAAGAGGTCCCTTCGTCATCTCCTATCTTCACCAGCATAGCAAAGACAACGGCATTGAAACAGCACACAGTGTGATATGTACATTTCCTCAATGCTTATCTATGTTATTGCCTGTCTTCCTATGGGGAATGGCAAAGGCAAGGAGGAAAATATATAAAGCCATTGTTTCGTCTAGCTAAAATTATAAGGTACCCATATCTAGTTATTTGCTAGACAAATGGTATAGACCATTTAGTTGTTTATAAACCATTCACACAAGGACTCATGTGGTAGGTTCTTGTGCTGGCTAATTTTATGTCAATTTGGCCCAAGCTAGAATCATCTGAAGAGACAGAATCCCAATTGAGAAAATGTCTCTATATGATTAGGCTATAGACGAGCCTATAGAACATTTTCTTAATGACTGGTGTGGGAGAACTCATCCCACTGTGGGTAGAGTCATCCCTGGGCTGGTG
The DNA here is from genome assembly GCF_014885135.2 of Alexandromys fortis. Lineage (NCBI taxonomy): Eukaryota > Metazoa > Chordata > Mammalia > Rodentia > Cricetidae > Alexandromys > Alexandromys fortis. The sequence continues at coordinate 10,456,208 of NW_026067913.1, read as the reverse complement.
TACATGCATTCTATAAGAAAAGAAGCTGAGCAAGCCATGAGGAGCAAGCTAATAAGCAGCACTCCATGGCCTCTGCCTCTGCCTCCAGGTTCCTGCAGTGTTTGAGTTCCTGTCCTGGCTTCAGTGATGGACAACGATGTGGACGTATAAGTCAAAACCTTTCCTCCTCAACTTCTCTTTGGGTCATGGTGTTTTATCCCAGCAATAGAAACCATAAGATCATTCTGGAAGGCCCACTTGTTTAGTTAGTAGCATATATACTAAGCTACTTAATTGTGCTTCCCTTTTCCATGGGCAAAATCATGGACAAAAGGTACCCAGACCCAGACAGTAAGCTTTAAAATATAGATGGAGGAACAAAATTGCCGAGAGGTTCATGTTTGTCCAGTCACCCAAATAATGCATATGTCACCATTTTGAATTAATAAACTCTTATAATGAAAAACTTGAGGACTTCAGGACTAGATAGATACAGGCCTAGGGAAATCCTACAACTACTATTTTGCTAAAGGAACACAGCAGTAAAATGATTCCTAATGACATACTGCTTACCCATAGATGAATGCCTCATTCAACCCTCATCAGAGAACCTTCTTCTTACACTAGATGGGAATTGACACAGAAATCCACAACTGGGCAATCTGCAAAGAGTGAAAGACTTTGGGGCACCTCTTCCTAACATGGAATGTCATTATCTCTCGCCTTTAGAATTTGGGGAGCTATTTAGAAGAGGAAGAGAAAAGGTGATGGATGGCTCACGAAACTTTGTGTTTAAGATACAACAGAAGTGAACTCACAGGGACTGTGACAACACATAAAAGTGCTGCACAGTTTCAGACTGAAGAAATCTTTGTAGGACCCAGCCATGACAAGCTCAATAGAGGCCTTAGTCTCAGTAGTTTTCCCTAAGGCAATTTCTGGTTGCAAGAAAGACCACAAACTGAGACTACCTAGGCACTACCCAGGAACAGACCATCCAAACAAAATTCCTAACGTTCTAGCCGCTGTAGATAGGATCACCTGCCAGCACACACCCATTATTTTTCGTGACACCTCTAGACGAATGTCAACCAATCAGGATTGAATTTGTCACCCCACACCCTGCTAATATAACTTTTCTGTTCTTGCCTTTAAATATTACCCTGTAGAAGGGCAGAGTACTTCCTCTCAATGCTATGCCGATGAGGTCCTTGCCAGCTTGTAACATGTACCTAATAAGCCTTGCTTTTGCATTTCAGTGAGTTGGTCTTCCTGGTGGTCTTTTGGGGTACCCATGGACTTGGCATAACAATCTTAGCTCTAAAAAAGGGAAATAGACATAAAGTCCCAACCATCATCAAGAAGCTATTTGTAAATAACGTCCACAAGGCAAAGGAATGTCATTTTTCTCCAGTGTTGTGGCACACATATATCAACCACACTCTAAGGCAGACTTTATGCCCAGTAGTGGCTGACCCACACAGAACAGACCCCAAGGCTTGTGTTTGGTAAGGGGATCACTTTCTCTTTCATTTTGGTATCTTTTTTTTGTCTTGCTGGGTTTTTGTTGTTGTTGTTGTTTTTATTTTTTTTTAAGAGAAAGAGAGAGAGCATGAATTAGGTAGATAGGGAAGTGAGGAGGGCCTGGGAGGAGCTTGGGGACATGAATTAGGTAGATAGGGAAGTGAGGAGGGCCTGGGAGGAGCTTGGGGAGCAGAAAAGCATGATCAAAATATATTAAAAATTTTTAATTAGGAAATAGTTCTCATAATATGCTATATTTAAAGACAATCAGCTTGCACAAGGTGATATAATAGTAAAAGTTATTAAAAAATCATACATTCTTTGTTCAGCGAGACCGGTTTTAACCCAGGCTTTTTCAGACCCAGGCCAGCTGGCCTTGGTGAGTTCCCGATAGAACATCCCCAATGTCTCAGTGTATGGGTGCACCCCTCACCTGGATGGAGGTGAGGTGGGTGGTCCTTGGACTTCCCACAGGGCAGGGAACCCTGATTGCTCTTTGGGCTCCCGAGGGAGGGGGACTTGATTGGGGGAGGGGGAGGGAAAGGGGAGGCGGCGGTAGGGAAGGGCCAGAAATCTTTAATAAATAAATAAATAATAAAAATAAAAAAATCATACATTCTGATCTTTTAGACAATGTCAAAGTTTTGTTTTTCTGTGATTCAAATAATTACTGGCTCTTAAACAACATTATCACTTTATGCACTAGATTATAACTTACATCATAAGAAGAACAATTGAGTAGAATAATGTCTGAAAAGGAGGAACTAGGAAGGTAATATTTTCTGAGCACAAGGAGCCAACACTTCAGTACAACTGGTACTTTGGAGCCAATCAAGGAAGCAGTCAGTGAGGGAGGTTCTTTGAGTTCCTCCCTTCTTTCCTGGAGGTGTAAAAGGATGCCATGTGTCTCTCCAGTGCTGGAGGAGCTCCAGAGAAATATCTCACCAAGTTTTCATGACAGATAAAGGCCAAATGTATCCTGGATGATGTTCTCGTGGTGTGCAAAGGAGGTGTTAAAGAGCCAAGGAAAAGTCATTGTCAGGTCGTTCTGAGCCAGATAGAAAAAAAAAAAAAAAAAAAGGCACTACATAAAAAGAAGTCAGACCTTGCTATAGATGACTTTCCGTGTTTTAGAATATTCAACCTGCACTCCTCTCATTTTGGTTCCTGAGAGAGATGAGCCTATAAAATGCTAACCTTGCCAGAGCTGTAAGAAACAATAGCAGTGGAAAATGAGCGTTGGGAAAAATTCAGGGGTTCAACTCAAAGAGCAAAGCCATCTGGCATAGACAGAGCTCCTGAAGCCACAGTGGTTCATTAAAGTACACAAGGAGGGAGGGTAAGAATTTAAATATGTGTAAGATAATGACGCTTAGGAAATTCCCTGCTGAGAAAGTGGAGAGTACAGTAAAGCTTTTTGGCATCGACCACCAAATCTTTCTTCTGCTGCATTCCTTAGACAGCTGTTTAAAATGAGTGAGGAAAAAGGGAAAAAACGTCCTTTGGAAAGAAGAGCCTCCAAAGAGTTCCAATCCTAGAGTGCTATGATGCTAAAACACAAGACACATTATCAAGAGATGAAAGTTCAAAGAGGCCTCAGCTTCATGTTGGATAAACAGGAACATATGCCCGGCCTCAGAAATATTTTAAATGTGTTGTGAAACTTCACTCAGTTACGAGAGAAATGTCAGAGTTCAAGTGTGAAAAATTCAATTGCATTTTTGAGAAAAGCAGGTTCTAGGAAAGACCACAAACTTCCTAAGCATGTCAGCACCACTCACCGTGACAGCAGACAGAATTAAAAATGTTACTAAAGCTCAGCAAGGCTTTCTGCACAATGAATCAAGTGAGCCCACGTAATATGTAAATGTCACTGTGGGATGTATTCCTGGGAGGGAATAAAGTAGGTGCATATGAAAGAGATGAGAATGTTGGAAATACTCCATAGTTACCCTGTGTGGAAAGTTTGCACAGTCAAGAGAAAGATGGGGAGTCATCACACATATACCTCGACACCAAGGGCCCCATTGTGGAAGACAACACCTACACAACTCATTGAATATGAAAGAGTTGAGCTGGGGTGTACATAGAGCCATCACCCCTAGTATTCTTGGTAGAGAAAAATACTCTGAAAGGAGAAATGTAAACACCAACCCAGCCATAAATGCTTGCATAGACATGGTGCCCTGCCTACAAGATGTGCTGTGGCAATGATGGCACAAAGCTTGTGGGAGTAACCATAAATGGTTTGATTAAAGGCTCACTCCACAAGACGGAACCCATAATCAACACTGTTTGGGTGATTAAGAACCTGAGACTTGACAGCCCACAGACTTAGGATAAAACCAAATACTTATTGTTAAAAAAAAATACAAAAATAAAAAACACCCCCAAACTAAAAAAAAAACAGAGCAATAGTATGACTCCTAATGACATTCTCTACACTCATAGATCAGCGCCTTGCTCAGCCATGATCAGAGAAGCTTCCTCCTGCAGTGGATGGGAACAAATACAGAGATCCACAGTCAGACATTATGCAGAGAGTGAGAGACCTTGGAACACTCAGCCCTAAGCAGGATGTCTTTATCTCCCCTCAGGGCTGAGTAAACCCTACAGAAGATGAGGAGTGAAAGAACCAGAGAGGATGGAGGATACCAAGAAAACAAAGTCCTTTCAACCGACAAGAACGTGAACCCCCAGAAACTGAGGTAGCACAGCATGCACAAGGTGAGCATAGGTCCACATCAGCTGGGTCTCTGGTGGGTTGAATGAGAATGGTTCCCATAGGCTCATGGATTTGAATACGTGGTCATCAGGAAGTAGTGCTACTTTACAATGATTAGGAAGTGTGAGCTTATTGGAGTAGGTATGACCTTGTTGGAGGAAGTATGCCACTGGCAGTGGGATTTGGAGTTTCAAATGCTCAAGCCAGGTCTAGTCTCTCTCTCTCTCTCTCTCTCTTCCTGCTCCCTGCAGATCCAGATGTAGAACTCTGATCTCCTTCTGCAGCACCAAGTCTGCTTGCCTGCATACCACCATGTTCCTCCCATGATGATAATGGACTAAACCTCGGAAACTGTAAGAAAGCCTCAATTAAATGCTTTTTTTCCTAAGAAGTGCTATGGTCATGGTGTCTCTTCACAACCATAGAATGCTGACCAAGACAGGCTTCTAGAGCTGAAAGTAAGTGACTTTTAGACATAACACAAAGAAAAACAGCCTACAGTTCGCAATCCCAGAGAACCTAGACAACAATGATGACCCTAAGAGAGACATACATGAATCTAATCTACATGGGAGCTAGAAGAAGGCAAGATCTCCTGCATAAATTGGGAGTTTGTGGACCATGGTAGAGGGTTGAGGGGGAGGAGAGAGGAAGGGAGGAGAGCAGAGTAAAATGTATAGCTCAATAAAATCAATAAAAATTGTAAAAAAAAAAGAAAAAAAGGAATAAAATCTCCCCACAAACAGCCAATTTGCCTACAAATTCCTATTTCAGAAGAATCTTATGGATTCCTAAATTGTGGTTGTCATGGAGAATACCTATAGTTGATAACATTTCCCTAATCAAGTTTCTTGGAGTGGCTTATATTTCAATTTTGTTTAGATGTACATACTTGAGTCAATATTGCATGAATAGTAATGTGAAAGTCAGTAAAATACATTATGAATTAAAACTAAGTACCTTAAATAGAATGTCAACTGGTTGCAAGAAGTTCTAAGTAAGTTGGATAGTCTAGTGACTTAAAGCCATTTCTCTGTACCCTCTTGTGGCCATGACTCACCTTGGGTGTCAATCCTCAAAGGGAGCATACAAAAGTCTGAGCTTTTTCATTTAGAACTCAGAATTTACAAACTACTGACACAGAAACAGAGCAGTGCCAATAATTGCTTTGCTGCCCAAATCCTGTCCCTCTCCCTGAAGCTAAGTGATATTAGGCTATTCTAAAAGATTAATCCATGTTGCTCTGCCACTGGATTAAGGAGTTGACCTCCCAAAACTAACATCTGCATGTTGTTGAGGAAAAAGTTGAGAGATGAGAACACAGTCTAGGATGGAAGCAGGGGCAGCATCTTATAGCAAGGTGCTCTTCTGAAAACCACACTGCTCTTTCAACATCACCACCCAGCTTTACCCACATGCAAACTCTGGTCCTCCTTAAGTGTTTTCTGGTAAGCTTGCAAAAAATGCTAAATACGCAACACGCAAATGCAGTCCTCCATCATCTATGTACTACCAACTTTCCAGAATTCCCAGATGCTGCCAGTTTGCCACTTTGGCTCAGAAAATAGAATATAGATGACCTTACAATTATACCTACCTTTCCTTCCCACCAATTTCTCTCTCACTTACTATTCTATGTAGAAGAGTATGAACATTATCTGGGAGCTATTCCTGACTGTATTCGTTTTGCCCATCTGCTTCAACACTGTTCAGGTTGTCCTACATTGTACATATGGAACTACTTTGTTCATTTAACAGCTGCTTAGACAACATTTACCCTGTAGCTGATGCGTCTGTTCCTATAATCTCCTATTAGACTTTTTAATGCCGTTTTATGCAATGTGTAAGGATATACTCCCACATACTTCTGCACACTTGCAGGAAATCTTCAAGGTGCCTATTCCCTCCAGGAGGCATTGATGGATACAGTGCGCGCATGTGCATCTTTGCCAGATAGTGCAATAAACACTACCTTTTATCCCTCTGACAGCTATGTAATGCAATCTCTCACCTAGGTGTGCTTCCTTAATGATTACCAAGCTTGAGTATATTTTCATGATTGGCTTCCTATTTTGTAAACTGTCCTTTCCTGTGTCTTCTCCAGTATTATTTTATAAGTGTTGCTTTTTTCATACTCATTTGTAGTTCTTCCCCATCTGTCTCCTTCCCTCCTTCTCTACCTCCATTCTTTTCTTTCTCTCTCACCTTCCTTTCCCTCTCTTCAAAATGAAACAGTATAGTGCTTGTCTATTTAGTGGTATCTACTGTCATTCATTTATCAGTGATTCCGAGCCAGCTGATTTGCTTTGCTCAATATAGTAAAGGTCATATTTCTGTCCATCATGAGTTTTTGAAATTTGACTGGTGAATAGCTTTTCTTTTATAAGATAATGGTTTAATCAAGGATTGACCTATAAATATTTCAATATTCTTTTATTTAGACAATTAACAGATTTTAGGACTATGATATAATTATAGACTTACCCAAATTCTGAATCTGTTTATAGATAACACACTTTTGTAGAATTTAGTAATATTTAGGATAAAGTGACTAATAATATATGAATTTATTTATTGTATTTAACAACAGTGTAGTTTATTATATAAAATCATAGTCAAATGAATACTACAATCAAGCAAATAAATACACCTACCACTTAACTTATCACCTTTTTGTGTGTGCCTACATATATGTATAATAATAAATACATATGGTAAAAGCACCTAACACTCACTGTCTTAGCAAGCTAGTTCACACTATAATGTCACCTATAATTCTCATGATATATGTTAGATCTCTAGGTCTATGAATCATACACTATTCCATATTTGTACCCTTTGATTTTGCTGTATTTTACTATATGTTAAATTCTAACCCCTCTGCCAAGCCAGATCCTGTACATCCCTCTCCAGGGTCTAGCCAGAGGGATCTGCATGATTCTCAGCTCAAGATACCCTACCCAATTCTTAATTTAGCTCTAAACTCCATACTTGAACCAGGACACACTGGCTCAGTGTTGTGTGTCTTCCTGACTTCATTCTACCTAAGCTATCACCAACTTAAACTGACCTAAAAATTCTCTCTTTGGTACCAACCTTTTCTGTCCACATAAAATAAAGATGACTAATGAAAGAAAGAAACAAAAAAAAAAGGGAAAAAAAGAATTCCATGTGCCTAGATCTTATCACAAAAGTACAAACAATAAAAAGTCCAGAAAGTACATCCTGCACATAACCCACCAGTACCGTAAGAATGTTTGCCAATAAGAATTACCTAGATTAACCTCAGAACTGAGACTTTAAAAGATCAGTCATAAACTTCATAAGAGAATTCAAGGAGTATAAAGAAACAATTAAATTGAGGAGAAAAAAAAAAGCTAATGAGAATAAATGCCTGAGTTATGCCCAAAAAAACACAAATATAAGGCTGATAGAAATAACAAAGGCAATCCGAGATTTTAAAAAAGGAAATCTGCTTAAATGTCCTTCAATTGACATGGATAATGAAACCGCGGTACATACATATTATGAAATAATGTCAACTATGAAGAAAAATGAAATCATGAATTTTCCCCAAAAATGTTTGGAACTAGAAAAAGATCATATTTAGATAGGTAACCCAGTCCCAGGAAGACAAACATTACATGTTTCTAGTCTGAAGTTCCTAGCTCTAAAACTTCAGGTGTAAGTATATAACCTTGCAGAAATCAGGAAAGTTAAAAAGAATCCTGTGCTGGGGGGGGGGGGATATGAGGGAGGAGCAACCGAGTAGAGAATGGTAGAGTACAAGTGGTATGAAAGGGAAATGAGATATACAAGGGGGACTTTGATGAGGGAGGAGGGAAAGAGGTAAATACAGGAAAAGTGGGAAGGAGTTGCCATAATGAATCATTCTATTAAATACCTAAATATACTTGTAATACATGTAGGTTTGTATACACATAAACACTTGAAGTTGAAATGAAATTTTCCCATCCAGACTGGCAATGTTTCTTTTAAGAGCCTTAGACTATCTAACACAATCCTCAACACCAGGCATAAGAAGCCTCTTTCGAATTGTTGATCAGGGTTGTCCATAAGACTCCCAAACATTATAGGTGATTGCTATTGCCTTTGGCTGTCCCTTAGAGCTGGAAGTTAATCCCTATTGCTGAAGACACCATGACTTTGAACAAAGGGCCCAGAGGAACCAAGCTAGATCTAACCTGAAAGCCTCCTCCTAAGGATTAGAGTTCACGGTACCTGGAGGTGCCATGCTTACAAATATGGAAGCAACCAATAGCACTACCTTACTATGAAGTCCATAAACCCCAAGAATGACCAACACAACACAGCAACTCTAAGGTTATGATAGTTATACACATACCTTGACATTAATCAAAAGCTCTCTAATTGGGTTTAAGGCCTACTCAACAAGAGACAAATTGTGCTGATTACCAGAGACCTTCCCAAACACTCAGGGTGAGTGAAGTCATGAATCTTGGAGGAGAGCCCTCAACTGCCACTTGACTAAATCTGCATAATCCATACTACATTCTATGTTCATTCTTACACCCACAGATATGTGTGTTCTCAGCCCTCATCAAGGAAAATTCTCTTTGCAACAGATAGAAGCCATTATAGAAAACCATAACCAACCACAGCACAGTGTTGCAGATCTCAGTCCCAACTGATATACACCACAATTTATCCATCTAAGCCTTAGGGACCATTGTGCAGGAGAAGGCAGAAATGATTTAAGAGTTAGAGAAACAGGAAACTTGCTGTGAGACTGTGTCTTATAGAAATGTAACAAATGAAGCTTCACCAGCATGGCTGCCTAAGCATTGTCTGGACAAGGAGGACACCAATAGACATACGAACATGGAAGGGGACAAATTCAGGTGATTTCAACCCAAGACAAAGAATTACAGTGACAAAGAAATGCTGAATTGTAGAAATAGTCTCCCTTGGGGAAAAACACACTGGTTAATCCACCAAATGGCAAGTCCTGAAAACATATATACAAGTAACATACAGACAATTCAGGTTGTATTATTTATGTATTTAGGAATACAACCTGAATTGTCTGTATGTTACTTGGAGGTTTGGAGGGAGGAAAGAGACAGTGGAAATACTGCCATTATAATCTCAAAAAATAAAATAACATTTAATAAATAAATATATAAATAAAATGGAAATTCAGAAAAAAATTACAAGATCCTAAAATGCCTACTTCTAAACTTTAGGAAATTTGATTTACTTTTTATATTATTAATAGATGAGTTACTTAATATAATGTTTTAAATTTCTTGTCATAAAATGTACAAAGAAATTTTTTTTTCAGTTCTTACAAAGTTTAATATTAGCCTACTTAGAGCCCTAAATAGTTCTGAGTCCTTTCTTTCAGAACAAGGGAATGTTTTCCTTCCATTCTTCTTTCTTTCTTCAAACTAAATATCTTTGTTCCATTGTTTCTTTTGTTAGGTTGCAGGATGGATCCTAAGTTTTCGAGCACATGTAATGAGAGCTCTATCACTGAGCTATCTCCAAGCCTAGTTTACTTTGTAATTTTAAACAAACTCTCACTAATTGATCAGGCCACCTTTAAACTTGGAATTCTCCCACTGTAGCCTCCAAAGTAGCCAGGATTGAAGACCTACAAAACCTGGCCCAACCACAGTGGGATACTTTAGAGCATATATCTAAGAATCAAACTAAAAATAAAAATTAATAAACAATGAAGATCATTTTACTCCCAATTTCCATCCTCATAGAAAAGTACAAAATTAACTATGGATTGATGAATGTTTGAAAAAATGAACACATTCATTATTACCATAGCTGGATAAATTTGGTCATCTGCTCTAGATAATATTTGGATATTATGAAAGCTTTCATTTATATAAATTACTTGATGTAGCAATTAAATGCTTTTTAATTCATCTATTCTAAATTTAAAAGGCAATCAATGATTTATTTTTTTCTTTCTTTTTTTTAATTTATTTATTTCTTTATTAATTAATTAATTAAAGATTTCTGGGGGGAAGAGGCAATCAATGATTTAAACAGAAGGATATTTGTTACAGTTATTTAGAGTAGTAGATAAAGAGAAAAAATAAGCATAACTATAGTTGAATGAATTTTGGCATTTTGACTTTAAAAATTTAGTCAATTAAAATTATTAATTTGATACACATTTCCTGATGAGGCAAAGCCAGAAATGCCTATCAAATGTTTTGCTTGTTCCTTTTATTTCCCAGTTCTCTTGTGCTTAGGTGAATTCATGTCTTAATCAGCTCAGTGAAATGAGTAACTTATACCACTTCCAACTGGAAACAACCAACGCCTCTTGTGAAACTGTCCAATCTTGTTCTTCTCTTTCCTTACACATTAAGGATACTGGGGACTCCAAACACCTCAGCTATAACACTTCAGAGCCTCCGTCAACTGGGTCCTTATTAAATGTATAACATAAAACTTTCCATTAACTTCCTTGGGTTATGTAATGCAGGCATAAAACACACATTATACTATTAAAATTTTTAGAGTGTGAGATTGTGCTACTGTCATGTAAATTGGCCAAAGTCAAATAACAAACATTTGAAATGCTTATAGCATATTCAATGAAGAAAGCATTAAGATGCAATATAGCTACTCTCGATGGCTTACCATCACAACTATAGATTAATGCATCTTTCAGCTCTCTCTGGTCAAGCTTTTATTCTTCAGTAGATGGGATTAACACAGAACCACAACTGGTTAAGAAGTAGAGTGTAAGAGACTACAGAATTCTCAATCTTAAGTGAAACATCTATATCACAGGCGAGTGTCAGAGGTCATTGCTAGAGAGGGAACAGAAAGATTCTAAGAATCAGAGATGGCGGATGGGTACAAGTGTAAGGACCATTTGGAGTCCTGGCCTCCAGTTGCTCTTCCCTGCTAGAGATCTTTACTTTCCTTCTGATTTGAATTACTAAAGGCTGTGTCAAAGTTGTTTACCAGCTCTGCTTCATGAGCACGTGTTGCCTTGGCCTTGAGGATCAGAGGATAAGGTTTTCACCTGTTGGCCCACTTGACTGTTGGGTATATAAGCCTCCATGGGGCTATTGAATAAAGAGCTTCTTATCAGTGACTAGAGGTCCGTGTCTCTGTCTCTCTGTCTGTGTGTGTCTTTGTATGTTTCAACCTCCAGGCCCTTGCCCGAAGCTCACGAACTGTATGGTAGAGCATTGAGCGAGGACAGGCATTGTGCGCTGCATACAAAGAAATTGTTTTCCAGACACAGGAGGGCAGATGTGCATATGAACTCACTGAATAAGACCTACATAAAACCTTGAATGTGAGCAGTCACACTCAAACCAGAGAAAACCCCAGTATAGAGAGAGGAGATGGGTATAAAGTCCCGCCTCTCGTTGAGGAGCCATTGGCAGATGCTGGGACACTGTGAGTTTATTTTCTTTAAGGGTGTGGTCTGTGGTCAACCACATTCCAGTGGAAGGCCACACATGCAAGAGTATATATTCAAGTAAAGTGAACTTGATGGATTTTTTTTAAAAAATAATAAAAAGAGGACACACATGGAGGGAAGTATGGAAGGGGAGGCAGATCTAGCAGGAACAGAGAGGGGAATGAATCAGATCAAAGAACATTGTACAGAATTCTCAAAGAGCTAATAAAACAGAAAAAGTGCACAATATAAAAAATGTTCATATAATTTCATTCTGTATAATCCTACAATGTTACCAGATTTAATCTTGTTTCTTCTAAATATTTTTAAAATGGTTATGCTTTATGACTTTAATAACTTTTTCTTTCTAAAAATCGAGAGCAAGATATATACAGTATTATATAAAAACAATTTTTACTTATTGATAAAAAGAAAAGCATGTAAAATTCAAGCCTTTTCACAGGGCAGCAGTTTTAGATACCTGGCATAAAGAAGGGGGCAGACAGCATTGCTCCATCTGAGTTGGGGAGAGAGAACAATGCACATGGGTGGTTAGAGGCTGCAACCCCGAAGTAAGTTCAAGAAGTTTCTTGGTTGCATTTGTAAGGTTGTGATACCATACACTGGGACATGGAAAATTAGGAACAAAGGTTCTCTCTGTGGAAACTCCTTGGGGGTAAGTACGGGTCTGGAGTGAAGAACAGAATATGCAATTATCCAAATGCTAGAGAAATATCTGTGTAGGCAGATTGGCACTTAAGGAAAAGCTTGACGGCCCTGATGAAATTCTGCACTTTAGTGCTCTCCAGTCCACGCCACACAGCCCTGTCTTTCTGGCTCCCCTCAGCTTCTATCCCTACCTTGTCTCTGCATCTTCAGTTGCCATTCCTCGTCCGTCTCTCTTCGTGCTTCCTTCACTCCCAGGAACCATTGTGACCTTGGGATATTTTCCACTATTCAACAATGTTTCCATTAATAAAAAAGCAGTCGTGATGGAGACATGCATGGCCTTTTAGATGAAAGCAAAGTCAGAGAGGTTTCTTTCCACATCTTCAAGGCAAGGTAGAAGATTTCCTAGAAGGATGGGAAAATGAATATTACTGATTTAGAGAATTCTTGGCCCCAGTGGCAGAAGTTGATTCTCCCTGATGTTGGTTAGTGTCAGGGGTGCAGTTGTTAGAAGCATTTCTTTGAGGCTGTATTCATATCCACGGGCTTCCTGAGTTACTTATTTTCCACTGAAGCAAATCCCTAAGCAAGGAGCATCCTGGTCCTCTGACATGGCATGGATGCAAAGCTTTAGATACTTTACATAAAAGCAGAGAGAAGGGGATGGGGGTTTGACTCCATGCCATGGTGATAATGAGGACCAGCTCAGGAGGTCTGTTGCTGGCAGAACTGGTGTGTGCTGTAAGACATGCAACAGTGCCAAGAAACAATACAAAGTGTGAGAAAAAGCAGACTGAGTCACGATCTCTCGCAGACTCGGAACTGTACACTTCCGTCTCTATATATAATTTGTCCAAAATGCCATTTCCACTGTCATCAAAACTTTTGAGATTGTCACCACTGTAAGAACAGCAGCAGCGGTAGCATTTCTTTCTATTAACCGCACCTGAGCCCTGCAGGAAGAAACACGAGTGTGTTTTCCAGGGACGTGTTTTGATGTATTAGTCTGGGAGGCTATGGGGGAAGGGGACGCTGACTCTTGATTCTGTATAGAGAAGGTTTCTGTTTGACATCGACCACGCGGTGTTGTACTTTTCTGGATCTAGCTGTCAAAAACCTCCAGCAATGGTGTGAAAGATGTATAATAGTCTTTCAACAAGGCTGCTTTTTTTTTTTCACCCAGCATTTTGTGGGTTTGAAAACAGAACGGGAGCATGTTCGTTAATAATCCGTCCACATCCTCATTGCACAGCTGAGGTGCTGGAGGCAAGGGGCTGTCATATTTCCAAACGTTGGGGGAAAGAAAAGCCTTTTCAGGGGTCATGTAGACTTCTCTTATTAGCTTCTCTTTTTAGAAAAGACAGTTTTGCTTCATTTAGGGCATAAGCTCTCATAAATGAAAACATATTACAAAATAAAGTTTGCTTTTGTTATACGAGACAAAACAATACTGGAGAATGCCTTAGGGATTCTTTCATGATTTGTCTTGATTCCTTCTATGTCTGGAGCTGAGAAATTCTTACTACGACCAATGTACTCCCTGACAGCCCTTTGTAACCACTCTGTCCCCAACACTAAACCCTAGTCACCGTTAATTTGTGTTCTGCCACCATTGTTTTTACACTTTTCATATAAATCAAGTCATACGATATCATCTTGGAAATCTGTCTCCTTATTTCCTTGGGTAAATACCTGCAGGAGGGTTGCTGAGTCATATGTTAGTACCTAAGAACGCACACAGATGAGCCAATTGTCGTTCACAGTAGCTATGTCCCTTTATATCCCCCCCCCACAATATGCAGCAATCTGTTTTTAAAAACTGGCAATAGTCTGAGTGAGCATGCTTACTCACACTTAGTATTGTCCGTCCTTTTAAATCTCGTGCATCCTGATAAAGCACTAGAGAAGATAGAAGGTGGAACCTGACACATGCGCACACGCATAGTGACAGTTCATTATAGGTTCAGCCTCCCTAATGGTGATGAACAGTAGTGTGTATCCGGGACTTAATGATGTGTTTGCATGGTTTTTGCTGCCTCTTTTAAGATGAATCCTCAAGTGTGCTATCTGCCTTTAATGCAAGGACGGAGAACTGGGGCGACTGAGGCTGAAGAAGGATCAGGAGTTCAAGGCTAGCCTGAACTACATGAAACGTAAACAAAAAGAAAAAAGACAAAGAAAGAAGGAAGGAAGAGAAAAATCAAATAAGAAGATAACTAAGAAGATGGAAAGGCTCAGTTTTCTTATTGAGTTCTGAGAGTTCCTTTTTATTCTGGAAGGAAGGTTTTTTATGTATGTATGTATGTATGTATTTATTTATTTTTGTTTTTCTAGACAGGGTTTCTCTGTGTAGTCCTGGCTGTCCTAGAACCAGGCTGGCCTTGATCTCACAGAGTTCCAAGTGCCATGCTACCTCCTGAGTGCTGGGATTAAAGTCATGCACATTGCCACCAGGCTCTGGATGGAAGTTTATTAAATATGTAATTTTGTAATATTGTGATGAAGCCTGCAGCTTTTTGTTTTCCTGCCAGTGTCTTTTTACCAAAACAGTTTTCACTCTGAAGAATTCTAAATTGCCTTTTTTTGTTGGTGGTATTTTGAATACTACATCAAAGAAAGTTCCCAGGTTCAATATCATATTTTTTGTCACAAAAATTCAATAATTTTATATTTTCTATTTCTATCTATTATGATTTTGGAGTAATGATTTTGCATGAAGTATGGCATGGGAGTCAAAACTCAGCTATTGACATAAACAGCCAAATTCTTTTAACAATTATCACTTGATGAAAACACCATATAGAGCAATTGCCAATGTACTATCTAAAAGGCCGATTGTTCCAATGTACTTTGTCTACTTTTGATTTAATTCTGTGATGTTTGATGCACGTGTCTGCCTTCCATCAATACCATGCTGCCTTGGGAATTGTGTGTTTATAGTAATTCTTGGATAGCTCTGCACATCTTTCAACTTGGGAGTTAGTTAGTAAGTTGCAAAATTGTTTTGTTTACTCTGGCTCCTTTGCTTTTTCCATTTGAAATTTAGAATCTGCTTTTAGAGCTTTTTTTTTTTATCCAAAAGAGATATTCCTTGAAATTCATTTGGGTCTGTGTTCAATCTACGGTGTTGAGTACTTCAAGAAGCTTCTGCGAACCACAGCTAAAAATTCCAAGACTTTGGGTTGGAGGACATAGCTAAGTAGTTAAAGTGACCTGCAGAGGACCAGTCTTAAGTTCCCAAACACACCAGCATGCTAGATCACGACCCTATGGAACTTCACTTCTAGGGATTTCAATACCCTTTTCTGGCCTCCATGAGCACCAGGAACACACATGGTGCAGATACATACATGTAGACAAAACACTTACACCCATAAAATAAAATCATGAGTCATCTTAGGATCAGTGTACATGAGCTAATATCCCTATTTATAAACATGTCATTTGATTGTTATATAACATCTGCCTCGCTAATGGCATCCGCACTGGAGAAAAGACGGAAATTCCCAGCTCATTTCTTTGTTCAGTTCATTTTAGTGGCGTGTTTCATCATCAAAGAGAACTTGTATCTCAGGTGGGTTCCTCAGCTGAATAGACCTTAATCATTAAACGTTATCAATGATATAAAAGGCTGTTTATTCCCATCACATAGTCTGTATGCTTGTGTCAAACAGCACATCTCTAGCTGGAAACAATGCTCCCTGAGTGATAGCACACAGAGAATCGCCATCTCCTTTATGTTTCAGCATCTTGTCCCGTTTGAGCAACGGCAACCCAGCTGCTTAGAGAAACAGACTCTAACTTGGATTATGAAAGGAAGTGTAAAGTAGTACCCCACTGTATTAGAATAATTCCTAATTCAAAGGAGCTTATGTAAAGTCGCCTGGAAGAGATGTTCAGAGTGTTGTGGACTCACTACCATGCTATGGGACGGAGACAGTGGCAGGCTCCCTTTCCGGTGTTCCAGCTACACAGTGCCTGCTTCTTTTCGGTTGAGTTATTTAATTTGCTGCCTATTTTCTTGTTTTCCTCTAGAATTCCATTGTAGAAGCTGTAAAAAAATAAAATCTTTTAATTCGCACCAAACTGAGTAGCATCCTTCGATGAGAGGGAGCATAGCTTCAGTCTTGAGGAATTTTCAGACTCAATGTGTGGACGAGAGTAGAGGAGTAGGTTGTGCACAGTGAAGAGGGAAAAATTAGCACAGAATTATTCTTTTTTTCCCTTCCTCACATGCTTCCTGGCAGCGTTTTAAATTTATTTATAATACTGCTGTCATTAATATTATGTTCACTTGGTTGAAATTATTTTGTTTCTGCCTTTGGAAATAGAGCTGCTCAAAGCAGATAAAGAACAACACATTATATAAGTACTGTGGATTATTTAACATTCTGATTAATGAGATATTTTCTAACCCAAAATGACAATCTTTAGAGCGTTGCAGATGTAAGCCTGTCAATCTCTGATCATGAATAGTGTTTACATTTGAGAGATGAATCTGAAACATTGGTAAAGTGGTTCATTTTGCCTTCAAACATTTTTCATATAATAATGGATGGAATAATCAGTATAAAAGGTTCTCATTAGATACTGACCTTGTCTGTGTGGCTCTGAGCCAGACCAGATGACACAAGCTCATCTGAAATTTCAAAGAGTTATTTTGGAATATAAAACCAGATTCTGCTCTTAGCAGAATCTTTCTATTTTGGTTGTCTATCACACAAACCCAGCAAAAGCTGAATAAGGGGTTCAGAGGTACAAGGGGGTGGAGTATAAAAGAGAAGGATATGGAACAGAGCTTCCTCCCCCTGCAGCCTCTGTTGCTCTGTCCTCCTACAAGAACGCATCTGGTGAGAGGCCATGGAAACCAGGCTGTCTTCCTCTCCAAGCTTTCGGCGGGAGGATGGAGTGGATTAGCGCTTGTCTTCTGCCCTGTTAGTTATGAAAAGATTCTCGCTTTGCCTGGTTATGGATGTTTGGCTGATATCACCAGCCTTTGTTCTCTGGCCATGACCTGACACAGGCCCCCCCCCAAATGTGCTGCACTTGGGGTCACATCTACTCTGTACTCATTAGGCTCTCTCTGTGCTTTGCTAAGCAGGGTCACGGGCAGCCATCTTGGAAAGCTTCATCCTTGCTTTGAGAGACAGCTGTGTCCACAAGCACGTCTTAGCAGTCAGATCCTGGCCTTTGTGTTCCAAGAAAGCTTGGGGGAAGAAACATAAGATGCAGGCAAAAGGGGAGCAGCAAGGTAATTCTAAAATCAGTTTAACCCTACTGATTCTGGCCTCAATTTTTCCAGGGACATGTTTTTAAAATGTTCCATGACATGCCAGAGTCATTAAATATACAAAAACAAAAGATTTAGATACATCCAGAGAAAAAGCTTTAAAAATTGTTTTAGAACAAAGTGGCTCTATCTAATCCTCTAGGCTCTAAATATTCCTGTGCTCTGGGTTCTTTGTCCTTCAGTCAATTCAGAGTTACAGAACGTAAAAATAAATTTCTGGATAGCCTATTTTTTTTCAGCCAGATTGAACAGAATAAAATTATTCATGTGAAAAGGAGTTTTTGTAGTGTCAGGAGCATTCCGACTCTTTCAGGGAGTGAGGAAGAGCCTTCCGCACAGTGAAAGGTGTTTTCTAACTTGTGATCCTCCTGCCTCCACCTCTCCAGCATTAGCTTACTGGCTAATCAGTAAGTCTGATGTGCCGTCAGAACTTGCAAGAGCTGCCTTCTAAGCACATATTGAGCTCCGTGCAGTCAAGCACCTTGGTCATTACAGGTCCTCTCCACGGTGCTGCGGCAGTGCTTTGTCAACCCTCAGCACCTCACGTGGAAGAGGACAACTGAGGGCAGAAGGAAGTGTTACTGCTGTGAGGAAGAGCTTAGAGAAGACATGAAAAGGGGAGTGCTCCTCAGTATGGATGGGATCCCGGAGAATTCCAAACCTGGACAGACAAGGATAGGGCCAGCAGTAAGGGAAGCCTTGAGGGAATAGCCCCACCCGTACCTGAAGACAACACTTCACGGAACATAAAGACAGTGGCTTTTGAAAAAAAGAAAAGAAAAACTAGGAAGGTTGCCAATGACCTGACCTCCACCTTTAATGGCCAAATGCATGGCTATAGAATGCCCAACCACTATGCCAGCTCCGGCAATTGAAAACGAGAGAAATGCACATAGGAACATGAGCATTTCTATTGCACTAAAAGTGACATGGAAGGCTGATTTGTGGCTTCCATACCACCACGAGGTACCGGGGGAGTAAATGCAGAAGATCCTGAAAGGGGGAAAAACAACAAAAACAAAAAAAAATAAAAAAATAAAAAACAAAACAAAACAAAACACTAATATCCTACAACTCATCAGAATGAGAGGGCCATGGGCAGCAACTACACAAATAGAAAGTGTGCATGGATTCTTTTTTTGGGGGGAGGGGAGTGTCTAGAGCAGATGGTCCCAAGGAACAAAGTTTCCGGAGCTGGAATTCCTCTGGAAGAAAGGAAGTGACACTGGAGTCAAAAGGAGACTATCTAGAGGAAACAGCTTCTCCAGATAGGTTCATAACAAGAAGGAAAGCTCATTTTTTTAAAACATCTGATTTGGGTTCTCAAATATGTATTTCAAATATCAACAGGAACAAGTCAAGAGAAATAAAACATGAAGGCACAAAAGAAAACCGATCAACTAGAATCTGCGAGGAGGACCAGCAGACTGTACTGAGCAGAAGGCTCAGGGAAGCAGAAGAGAAGGTGGAGAAATTACCAGAGATAGCAGATAAAATGAGTTATTTCTATGGGAAAAAATCTAGTTATATATGTAATCAATTTTGCAACAACAGAAACCAAAAATAGAAGATAACTCTAAAAGCAGATAGTCAAAACTATCAATTGGCAAATACCAAATCTACACAATAGAAAATCAACCCATAAATAAGCAGAACAAAATATTTTGTTTTAGTTTAAGGGACTTTAGCTTTGGCGGTGGAGAAAGCTGGCAGCTGAACAGGATCTGCTGGTGAATTATCCCCACGGGCTCACCTGATGGGCTTGGTTCAGGTCAGGAGGTCATTGACTCAATACCTCATCTCAAGCTGGGGCTGCCAAGCAAGGCGCGGGATACAGACACACGTTTGTCAGCAGGACTTCCGGCGTTGGTATGGACTAAGAGAAGAAATGCTATCCTTCTGCCAAAGACAGCAGAGGATCTGGGGGGGGGGGGGGTGAGGATCAGGTGCCTGCCTGGCTTAGTTCTCCCTTTGGTGACAGGGAAAGGCTCTCTCAGGCAAAATATTGTTCAAAATCTTTTCTTTGAGAGATTTAGTAACATTGGGTGTTCCGAATGGTGTGGTTCAGCACTGTGCAGCCCTGACTCTGAACACTCTACGGGACTCCTTATCATGGTGCAATGAAGCCCACCTGAAACCAAATGGTTTTTATAACAATAAAATTAAACTGAAACTAAATCTAATTACATCAACTAAAAATACGAAGCTAATTTAGGTAGCATACGTGCACACAACACACACACACACACACTGAGGGGAGGAGGTGGAAATTTTTAATAAATAAATAAATAATAAAATGGAAAAAAGAAATTGACTAATTAAATTCAAATTTGAATGCATTAGGTTTTCACATAAGGCAGTAAAAACAAAAGGAAGTGTCATGGTTTCAGTCTTAGTCCCAGAAAAATGTTTTAGTAATGTCTTTGGTTCAGAATGAAAATTGTTGTTCCCAGGGTCCTTTGGATTCGAGGAGAGCATAAGTTGTTAGCTTCCAGGTCAGCATATTTTAGGTAATGGAATCAGAAGAATGTTTGCTTCTGTTTAGTCTGTTTATCTCTTCAAGCTCATGCCCATGATACCGAGCAAGGGAAATCTTGACCTCTTTCTGAGGTTGATGGGTCAACACAAATCTATGCAGAGGTATTCCTCAAGCCTTTGTAAGTGCTGGTATCTTGTCTCTGAAATTAACATTTCTTTCACCACTGAGCTCCTGGGGAGAATCAAAATACGAAATGTTGTAGTCCTTTTTTCTTCTTTCTTTCTTCTTTCCTTCCTTTCTTTTTTTGTATTTGGATACATTTCATGTTTAGTCTGCATTTTTCTCTCTTGTTCCTCAGATTGTTTGGAAGCCGGGTAGCTCTGTATAATCCTCTGAGAATATTACATTTTGTTTTCTGTCAGTATTCTGCAAGTAAGCTGGCCTTCCTGATTTCCCATTCCCAAAGAAAAACAGTAAGAAACTAGAAAAAAGAAAGCATACCATTTGGATTTGTGCTAGAAACAGGAGAGTTGGGATAATAACTATGGGAAAGCCATAGGGAAATAGTCATAGGGAAAATGGGATTTTTTTTCTTGTATTTGAAACACAACATAGGCAGAGATGGTTGAAGGGATTTTCAGCTTTACTTAAACTGTAAAGTTCCTATGTAACTTAAGCTCGTCATTCCTCCTGGGATTCATTTAGTTCTTGTGCTCCGAAGCCCTCCACCGAATTTGCTGGTGGAAAGAAAAAGCAAACTCATCCACCTACACACATAAAGACGCTTTTATAAAACCAGGAAATGGGCCTGTGTGCGGACGCAGGTGTGGGAGATGACTGGTATTAGTGTTCCCATGACCACGATGTCCCTCCAGAACGCTCATTGCTAAGGAGACTGCTGGAACCATCGCAATCACCAACCACCGTTGTTAGGAGATGGAACTAGAGGGGCTGCGCTTCTCAGTACTGTTTGGACAGAGGGAGTCCACCAGGAAAAACAACCTTGTTTCCTTGGGGCAAATACAACCTCGTCTACCTGGAAAGCTGCCACGCCCAGGGTTCCACTCACCACGCCGTCATCTCCAGTTACACACCTGCAGTTAGAACTCCCTGACTGTCTCCCTTAGCCCACTTTGGGGGACAATTTTTTTTTCTTACTCTGACCATTGTAAACAAATCTTTCTGCAAGGCTGGTCTCATGCTTTGTTACAGGAAAAACTATCTTCTCCAGCTTGTTTTCTGGGGTGTTCTTGTACAAAGAAAGGTCTTCCTAGACTTATTACCTTCCTGTCTCTGACTGGATTTTTTACTCTACCTATGAATCTCTTTCCTTGGGTTTCCAGACCTGACCTTGGTTTCTCTAGTTTGCCTTTAACCCTTGACACATCCATGCAGTTCAATTACACTTTATGTAGACATGATATAATTGAAGTCGTTTAATTTCAGAGCATCTGTGACAGCGTTAATTAGAAATTTAACAGTGATATTAATAATATTTTTGAAGAGAAAAGCATAAAAGGCCTTCAAAACCCAGAGCTTAGTATCTTTCCTTTTGGTGAACACAGCTTGTAATTTAGGATCTGCGGTGGAGCGTGGATAAGAATGTTAGTTTTACCTGAAGCAGCAGCTGCCACCTCATTTTATGTCATGATAATGAAGTGAGAATTTTGGCAAGTGAAAACCGTTGTTTAAAACCTAAGAGGCTGGAAGCATCTGTCAGACAGTGTATTGAGGCCCGAGCCGAACGGTTTACAAAGCAGATGATAAGTGTGTACATGTTGTGAATTGCGGATGGATGTTGCTTTCCTAAGTTTTGTATACAAAGTGGTGAAAGTTTTCATTCTCTTAATGTGACTCATCAATACAGCAGATGAAGTGTTTGATAGAAACATTGCTGTCATTTCTAATGAATTCATAAGCTATTGTTCAACTCCTTTTTACGCCGCAAGCCCAGCTGAGAGCACAGGAGTTCGTCTTCAATCAACACAGTGTCTGCCATCCTCGGAATATTGGGATAATGACCAACATCTTTGTGTGTGCGTGTGTGTAAAAAATGCAAATTTGTCGAATTTGATTTAAGAAGACCCAGAGTTTAACTCTTTGATGGCCTGATTTATACAAACTCTTTTAACCCCCCCCTATGTTTGAGTATACTTTGACTCTCCTTTCAGAATAGCTAAAAATACCTTTTTGCAACCTCAAGGTTAAGACAGAAGAAGCCATAGTTGCTATCAGGAGTCAAAGAAGAAAGTCTGGATATAGAAAGTATAAATAATGTGTTCATTGATGTCAAGACCCAAGGAAAAGATGTCAATGCCATATCTGTGACCTCCAAGCAAGGCAGCTTCAACACATACCCAGGTGCCCAAGAAGATGGGACTCATTAGTGGATCAGAACAAAAAGGGCAGTCATTTATACTGAGCAAAGGTGCCCACCACCATTCCAATCAGAACTGCCAGATTTTCTCCTAAATGTTGTGAAGCCCACACCACCTACTCATTTTCCAGGGACACCTCACTCAAAGGAGTGGACCCACAGTTTTGATTTCATTACCTGTGGATTGGCATGGGTATGAAATAGCTTCTGCTGAAAAGAAAGTGACTGCTTGGCAAAGAGTGGCTATCTAAGTTAGAAACTTCCATTGCATGAAATATCTGATTTGAACTAACTTCATCAAGAACAACAGAAAGGATAGAACAAACAATGTGGACTTTAGAACCCAACACAACAAGATAATGTGAGCATATAATGGTGTCAGGGAAGGCAACAAAAATGAAAGGGTTTGAGGAGAACCTGAATCTCTCTTTGTATTTTCTCGGATTGAAAGTATCTTGAACATATTAGCTTCTACTCCTGCAGGCTTTTCTTATCATGCCAGGGAGCCCAGCCACTGGTTATTCTGGACTCAATCACTTTCAGATTCAAAACTCCAGGGAACTTTCCTGTCAGCTTGAAGAAATCCCAAGAAAGAATTATAACTTATACAAGTTGGGACTCTATGCTTAGACCAGTCATTTCAACCCAAATGACTGCATACTATGAAGAGTTTAATGAAGAAAAGAGAGCCCTTTGGTTAGTAGTGGCCATCAAGAGATGTAGTTAGCACAGAAGGCTTACATCAAAGGAAAGACCTTTGTCACAGAGACTTATAAAGATTGACGCCACAGGTGAGGGTCCTAGAGAACAAAGCAAATGAATTCAATTAAACAGGAATCACTACTAAGAAAAATTATCAAGGAAGCAGAGGAAAATGTTAACCTACCTATGTCTGCAAAGCCAGTGAATTTAACCAAGACATGACCTTGTTGACTACATCACGTTAAATTGAATTTATTTTAAAATACAAGGTACTAAATATATATGCATATATATACACTAACTATTATATATAATAGTATAACAATTCACTTTTTTGACAGTACCCCTATTAAGCATATTATTATTCCCATTTCATAGATAAATAAAGTGAAGCATAAAGGTTAAGCAACTTATCACAAATTAGAAAGTCAGCAGCTGAGTCAGGTAGTCATATACAAAGTCTGCTGTGCTGAACCTCAAAATTAAGAAGCACTTATTATGCTGATAGCTATTCACAGACAAGAATAAAGAGGCACTTAAAGTCAGGGCTTATGGCTATGCAGTCACCAGCCAATGTCTGTGTGGAACTCAGAGAGTGAAGGAGCTGTTAAGAGATGTCCTGTCATGTGCCCTTTCATGGTCTGTTGTAGGTTTAAACAAAAAACGCTCATTTGCTTTTTCTCTGTCATACATTTTCAAAATATAAATTGTGAAAGGTTATGATCTTGTGTTGTTATCAGAATACAAATACATTAAACTTAATTTTCTAGAATTCAATCCTAGAAAGGCAGCAAATCTACAAAATGGGTTGTGAAGACCTCACACCACATCCCTGTGGAAGTCTTGGCTCAAAGACTCCCCGTATGGTACCCAGTGATAACCAGACATAAGAGAAATAATTGGGATCCACAGGAACTTCTGGAACTGAGGTGACCCAGGGGCAAAGATACAAGTCTATGCATCTTATTCAACAATTTTTGTCTAGAAATTAATTCCAGTAGATAAGTTAAAATATACACTCGATTATCTTCATTGAAATATTCTTCAAAAGCATGAAAACTCTTTTTCTCGAGTGAATACCTTTATGAGCATGACCAGCAACAACAGAAGCTATACATAGTAAAATACTCTAAGAAGAAAAGCTTTAACATGGAAAAGCACAGTCAGGAACAGACAGCAGACTAGCGAATTATTTTTGTAACACACATAGGGATCAAAATGTTAATTTCATTATTAAAAGGATCTTGCTAACACAAAGAAAAAATATCAGTAGATAAATCACTGAAGTAAACAACTCACAGGACAAATAAATTATCAACAACAGATGAAATGCTAATTCATCAAAGAATACAAAAAAAAGTAAAACGTAGAGCTACAACAAATCAAATAAAAATAAATCAACAGCAAGAGTAATCAGACTCCAGAGTTGGTGCATCTCAACAAACTTCTATACTGTTGGGAAGCCATTCTGAAGCTGTGGAGCTTCAGTTTAGATTTCATAGTTTTACTGTTCTGCAATTATTCTTATTTAAAAATTGCTATTTTGTTTAAACCTTTAAGTAAAAATTTAATTTATTTAAATTTTAAAAAATTATGACAAATGAATATTTAAAGAAGCAATTTGAATCTGAAAGGTAATGACACATATTTTAATCCCAGCCCTCAGGAGGCAGAGACAGGCAGATCTGTCTTACAGAGTGAATTCCAAGACAGGCTTCAAAATTACAGAGAAACCCTGTCTCAAAAAATAATTGAGAAAAAGCTAACAGATAACAATTAATGTTAGGGAAAATATGGAAAAGCTAGTCTTCTATATCAGTACACATTGATCTAAACTGGCCCAACTCCTCTAGTGAGCATTATGTAATAATTCATATAATTAAATATGCACATTATTATTTCACAATTCAAATTCTAGAAATGTAAACTGTATTATAATAATTTAAAAATATATAATCAATGATTCCACAGCATTACTTATCAAGTGTAGAATATTGGAAGAGATTAATTATCCTTCATTAGACTTAGTTATATACTTATAAAATTTGTGAACACTGAGTTTTATGTATAAGGAAAGATATAAAGAATCAAATCTTTTTTATTGCCTATTTTTGCAAATAAATGGTAATTGGGTTAGAGCCATTCATTCACTCATTTGTTATGGCCAGTTTGTTTCCAAAAGTGATGAACATAAATCC
Source organism: Alexandromys fortis (assembly GCF_014885135.2). Taxonomy (NCBI): domain Eukaryota; kingdom Metazoa; phylum Chordata; class Mammalia; order Rodentia; family Cricetidae; genus Alexandromys; species Alexandromys fortis. Next base: position 10,430,836 of record NW_026067913.1, on the reverse strand, counting down.
TATAAGCATTTGCTACGTCACAGAAAGTTTAGCAATCCGTCCTCTATTGACATGTAATACATTGGTACTAATGATAATGATAAAAGTTATTTCTATACATACATATGAATATTTAGAATTATTTAAATGAAAAAATCATACACAAACTTATGTGAATCAGTCTTAGATGATCAAATTTACTTTAATATTTACTTTAATATGGATCATTTTTCTAACCATAAATATTTCAAGCAAAGATGGCCTACCAAAAGAACATAAAGAATCAGTGCGAACAGGGAGACTGTATAGATGACTGAGCTATGTCTGAACTTAGATAAGAAATGGGTAGTAACACACGTCCCCCAACAAGGCCGTTCCTACGCCAACAAGGCCATATGTACTCCAAGGCCTTACCTCCAAATGCTACTCCCTAAGCATTCAAATATATGAACCTATAAGGGCCATTCTTATTTAAACAACCACACAGACCATAACTATGCATCACAGTATTTGCTCTAGGGAGCGATTGTACGTGGTTGTCACATATTTTCCTCTCTCTTAAAAGTTAAATTGAAGAAAAATAAATGTTTTTGGATTAATATATTAAGGACATGTTGTTAAATATGTATGCCAGTGTGTACAATAGAGCATTGAATCAGAAAATGGACATATTCTTGTAGTTAATTTTTTATTCAAACTGTTTTATTAAAATGATTGTTCCTTTTACAATGTAGTAAAATCTTCAAGTGAAATTCAAAGAAACCTAGATGTGTGTGACTGAATTATCTCCTAATTGAATGCAATAACTTTTGATTAGCACTGATAAAGTTGGAAGTAGTGCAATTTATTATAATACATTTTTATTGTAATCCTTTGTGCTATAGCCAAAACACTTTTGGAATGGCAGAGTTCAGAAATGAAAAAAAGTAATTCAACTTCATATTTCAAATCACTCAAGAGCACCTTATTTACTCCCATAGAGACCCTCTTGCATATTTTACCACTTCCAGCACTTAGAAGGAAATATTTGACATTTCCTTCCACAAAGTTCTTTCTCAGTGGGCTATTGCAAACGTCAACAAAAACAGCAGGAGAGTCCATGATTTGGAAAGAGCAATTGAACAGGCACAAATGACCCCTGTTTGCTTAGAATAAAATGAAGTGTTTACCTCCATGCTTGACAGTTTGAAAGAATTTTCATGAGTAAAAAATTTTGCTTTAAATCAGTACTCTTCAAATCCTGTCCCTCGACACACTAGACACTACTGTGGTATTGCTTCAAGAGCTGTTAAAAATTTTTATTTCTTTAAAAAAAATGCTTTGACTTTTTAAAATTTTTTAAGTAAAAGAAAATGTATGTTATTGAGCTCTCTCTCAAATTCTGATTCACTGGGGACACTCAAAACTAGTTGTATATCTCATTTTTGTTTGGGCAACATAACATGGTTCAATTTTCCTGGTATGGTGCAAGCTAATCTGTACAAGTCTTTGCCATAGAGCTTATGGGTGGCTCTTAAACCTAACATTGGGCAGACTCCAATGTGTTCCACCCCAGGCTTCTTTGCAACAGCCCAAACAAAGATATGTAACCCTGGTCTATTGGGACTTTATTCTAGGTAGTATCACCTGTAGTTATATATATAATTCTGATATATAATATTCTGATATATATAATTCTGATATAAGACTGATAAGTTATATCAGTCTTAAGTCTATAAAATCATTTTATTCCTTATCTCATTGCATCATAGGCTTTGCTCCTATCCCCATATAGTACTGTGGGCTTAGAGAATGACATCACTTGGTGCTATTAGGGGTCATAGATGTAGCAAAGAGAATCCAGGGATGGTTCATTGAGAGCTGGGTAGTATCCCACCATGCTTGACCTTATCCTAGTAACTGGACAGAAGTTCAAAACTAACTTAGGCCTGGAGAGAAGCATGGAAGGGAAATAAATTAAATTGCTCTTTTTAGTTCTCTGCTGGTTCTTTTTGAACAACAAACCAACAGTGTATAAGGCTTAGGTTACCCTCCGCTGCAGAAAGAGCAACAGAACACCAAAACCAGACTTTTCCACATCAGGCCTTGCTTTAGTGCTGCAATAGTAAAAGTGGATACTAACTCATAGAAATTAACCTGCTTAGAATTTCTGGAAAGACAGAAATAAACAAAGCCTGGTTAAGAAGAGTATAACTAATTCCTGATAGATCAACGGCCCAAAGGTATCTCGCAGTAACAAACAATAAGATCCTCCTAGAAATAATGGTTGCACTTAGTTCTCAAAGTCAAGTATGAAATAGTTATGTGATGTGGGATTCCATTCTGTATGCTGTGATTACCATTAATGAATAAAGAAAGTTGGCTTGAGCCTATAGCAAGGCAGAACTTAGCTAGGTGGGGAAAACTAAACTGAGTGCTGGGAGAAAGAAAGGAGGAGTAAGAGAGAAGCCATGCAGCCCTGCCGGACCCAGACAAAACTTTACCAAGTAAGCCACAGCCACATGGCAATACACAGATTAATAGAAATGGGTTAAATTAATATGTAAGAGTTAGCTAATAAGAATCTAGAGCTAATGGGCCAAACAGTGATTTAAATAATACAGTAGGAAAAATACCTAAGAAATATTTCAAAATGTGTTCAGCATCTTTTGCTATTAGGGAAGTGCAAATTAAAACTCATTTGAGTTTTCACTTTACCCCAGTCAGAATAGTTATGACCAAGAAAATAAAACTTGAAACATGCTGATAAGGATATGAGGAACCCTCAGGCAGCGTTGCTGAGATTGCAAACAGGTGCAGCCTCTCTAGAAATCAGAAAGGCTAAAGGTAGATTTCCCCTATAACCCAACTAACCAACTATACCACCCCATGGCATATGTCCTGATGGCTAAGAATGCAGCTCCACAGAAAGCTGCTCAGCCATGTTTACTGTTGCTCTAGTCACAATAGCAAGGAAATGGAAACAACCTAAATGTTCTTCAACTGATGGAAGGGTTATAAAAACATTAAAAATAGAATTTTTCAGCTATAAAATATGAAATCATGAAATTTTCAGGTAAATGGATGAAACTCGACAATATTATACTGATCAAGTTAAGCTACCCATCAATATGGTTTCGGGCAGTAGCACAGACCAGGGACATCCCCATAGCCTTTGGTGGTAATGTAGACCATGAACATCTGCATGGGCTTTGTTGGTCACACAGCATGGACATCAACATGGCCCCCAGCTGCCGCTGGACCACAGATCCAGACATGAACTCCAGTGGCACCAAAGGCTACTCACATCTATATGGCCTTCTGTGGCATCATAGTCCATGGACACCAACATGGCTTCAAGCAGCAGCACAGACTATGATCATCCCCAAAGTCTTTGGTGGTAACGTGGCCACCAAGGACATCAACACAAACCATAACTGTTACAGGACCATGGACAAAGACATGGCCCCCAGCAGCAGCATGGTCACAAACATCATCAACATGACCTCAGGTGATAGTATAGGTCATGCTGATGTGCTTGGGCCTCAGATGTCGACATGGTTCCATCTCTCTCCACCAAACACACCCTCTCCATTGTAAATTCACATGTCATAGTAACATTCTCCCTGCCATTTTTCTTTCCAATTTTATGAGTCCACTTTTTAAAATCATCTTTCCATGAATCCTGCCTTTTAAAAAGTTGTTCCAGGGATACTGAGGGCTCTGCAGGGCCTCCATTGATCTCTCAGTCTCTGCAGTCCCTTGGCAAGTGTCAATGGCTACCACAATTTTTGAACACAACCATGATTCAGGTTTACATCTTCAGTGGGGCTGACATGCTCCTGGATCTCAGTCTGCAGCACCTGCTCCTCCTTGAGGTCAAGCAGCTCATAGGTGGAGCAGTTGTTGCAGTTGACTGACTGAAAACACTAAATCTGGGTGCAGATGGCAGCCCAATTAGTCCCCCATACACACACCTGCATGGTGGCCTTATCCAAATCTCATACCAACAAAATAAAAGAGAACAGATCTTTACCAGGTCTGTTGTTACAAGAAATGCTAAAGAAAATTATCACAAGGAAAGGGATATTAGTGAATAAGAAACAAAAACATAAAAGGTGTAAAACTCACTGTTAGAGTTAATAGAGTTAATTATAGAAACTAATTTAGAATGTTTTAACACTGTATCTTATTTAGGATTACTATTTCTATGATAAAACACTATGACCAAAAGCAACTTGGAGAGGGAAGGGCTTTTTTTTCCCCTACAATTCCACATCACTATTTATCAATGAAGAAAGCCAGGGCAGAAACTCAAACAGGGTAGAAACATGGAGGCAGGAGGCCACTGAGGGTGCTGCAGACTTATTTGCTCGTCATGGCTTTTATGGTCTGCTTTCCTATAGAACCCATGACTGTAAAACCAGAGAGGATACCACCTACAATGGGCTGGGCCTTCCCACATCAATTCCTAGTTAAGAAAATGCCCAACAGGTGTGCATGCTGTCTGATCTTGTGGAGGCACTTTCTCCATTGATGCTCCCTCATTTCACATGACTGCAGCCTGTGCCAAGTTGACATAAACTAGGCAGCACATACTGTAAGTATGGAATATAAACCATTTATATCTTTATTATGAAGACCCCAAAAGAAAACAAATAAAATGATCATAACTACTATAAATGGATTAAATTGCCCAGTTACACAAATAGAGTTACAATATGGATAAAACAGAAGGTGCAATTTTGTATTACTTACTCACCAAGTCTCTGGACCATATATAAACTGAAAGTGAAATAATCAGGTAAGATTTTTGCATGCAAGTGGACTTCAACAGACAGCATGAGTAACTATACTTCTTGCAAGTGAAATAGACATTAAATTAAAATAGATAGGAAAGGAGAGGTCATTATATATTGACAAGGGAGTCTATTAGTAAGAGGAAATAACAATTTAGATATACTACATGCCATATCAGAGGACTCAAGTATTTGAAAAAAATACTAGAAGATTTAACTGGATAGATTCCAACACACTAATAGTTGTGAGTATTAGCACCACAGTTTTAGCAATAGGTAGATCATCCCATTTCTATCATCCTACACAAAAAAAGCAACAAAGAAATATTAAAATAAAACCTACGTTGTTGACAAAAGCGATCCAAGGGATATATGGTGTAGGAAGTCCTTCTGTCTTGCAAGTCCTTCTGTCTCATGCAACCCTGCCTGAGGCAAACACTGGAACTTTACCTGGTAAGCTATTGCCTCACAGATTAATAGAGGTGGGTTAATTTAAAGATATATGTTAGCCAGAAATATGATTAAGATATTGGCCTAACAGAATTGCAAATAATATAGTTTCTGTGTGATTACTTCGGGGCTGAGCATCTGGGAGCTAACAAGTGGCCTTCATACAACAAATTGGTGCTCCAATGTGTGCTAGCTAAATCCATGTAAAACCTGAGAGAGCTTGGGAAGGAATTCTGGACACTAAAAAACAAAGATTAGTTGCATTTTTCCGGATGGGCTCTGCTTGCTGGCAGCATGCTGCAGCTCCTTTAAAAGAAGTCTTCCTGATTCAGCAGTAGCAGAAAATAAAGCTGTGTAGTTTTGAAATGGTAGCTTCCTGGGCCATGCTGCCAGCATGAACTCTGACTTTTCTGGTGGTCCAGCTATGGAGCATTTAAATGGGGTTTGTGAACAGAGTGTTTAATGGCAACATAGACCCACTGTGTGCCTGAAAACAGGGCAATGTGCATGACTCTCAGAGACAATGAACAGGTCCACCATGTTTGACTGGGTGGAGTCAACAGGCAGTGTTGCAGAATTGGTCTTAGCCACCCCCACTTACCATTAAAAAAAAAGCTGTGTTGGTCAGAAAAGGATTACAGATATGCAATATAGATGAATCCAGATGGAAAATACCTCTAAATGGGTCACAGTGTTGGATAAATATATGTACCTTTGGGAGAGAAAAGAAAAAGAGTATAGAGAGTTATTGTTTTTTAAAAAAAATAAGCAAAGTCTTTAAGAAGACAGAATAAACTTATAGAAAAAGTAATAGAATAAGAAAAATAAGCCACATAAAAATGGCAAATTCACAGAGTCTGGATTATGTATACTATTGTGATTTCTTTGAATTTTTTGACTGTGAAGGAGCTAAGTACAGATAGACATTTCATTGTATGGGCTGCTAAGATAAACTGACTTCAGGTCTAAGAACATGTTGTTTTGGAAAAAAAGGTTCTTCTTTGGGCTTAAGATTGGATGCCCCAATATTACAAAAGAACTTCAGGTGACTGTACAGTCAGAGAGATGTCTCTGTCAATTCTAGAGTTTTGGAAGTTGCTTACAATGCACTTCCTGTTAACTTAGGTAATATTATATCCTTCTGGAGTCTTTGATGAAGTTGAAGAATAAATAGTTATAGTTTTTCTTAATTATGATTAAATATAAAGTAGATACAAATTATCTACTTTATCTACAGTTATTGTAACTGTAATTCTTACTTGATACCTATCTTGTTATATGTAATATTACTATATTAAAATTAAAATCTTCATTTTTTGTTTAAACAGAAAAGGGAATATGGTGTGGGAGGCCCTTCTGTCTATGTGTTGCTTTTATTGGTTAATGAATAAAGAAATTGATTTGGCCTATATCAAGGCTGAACTTAGTGGGGAAAACTAAACTGAATGCTGGTTGAAAGAAGGTAGGGTCAAGAGAAGCCATGTAGCCCCACTGGAGACAGGTGCCAGAACTTTACCCAGTAAGCCACAGCCTCGTGGCAATACACAGATAAATGGAGATGGGTTAATTTAAAGATATGAATTAGCCAGAAATATGCTTAAGCTATTAGCCAAACAGTATTGCAAATAATATAGTTTCTGTGTGGTTATTTCAGGTCTGAGGTGCCGAGTGGCCAGGAAATGAACTAGCAGCCTCATAAACAGATATAGGTACTAAAAATATATATGGTAATATATATATTTTTCCATCAGCACATGAAACATCATCTAAAATGGAGTGTTCTTATCAAGACTGGGGATAGGAAACTAACAAAGTTTCCACAATACTTTAAAAACTGAAATCCATAAACTATCATTTCTGACCACAAAGAAGACTAACAAATTGTTCAAAAATAGTTGTTTAATTTCTGTACATTCATAAACTAGAGTTTTTTATTCTTAAATGTTAAACAACCAGTAGCTCAAGGAAGATATCAAGAACAAAAGAAATTTCAGAAATTTCTCATAGAGAATAGAGATGGAGACCGAAGACAATAACAACCCCTTGAGAGAGAAAAGGCAGCACTGAGGTGGAAGCTGACAGCATTCAAGGTCCACATGGAGAAGAAGAGAGATATGAAACAAAAGAGCAGTCACTGGATCTCAGAAGCCAAAAGAAGGACAATCCAACCCCCAAGCTCGTACGCAGAAATAATAACAGCAATTGGAGCTGAGAGAGTAAAGTGGAGATAAAAAAGCACTGTGGAAGACTGACAGAACAAGCAGTGTTTCTTTTTTTCCTCCAAAAGATGAAAAAGATTGATGTACTCTTAGACTAACAATAAAACAGAGGAAACTCAAAATCAGAGATAGAGAGACGTGACAACAGATATTTCAGAGACAGATCATTAAAAGTTATTATCAGAAAGTATATGAAGCAGATTTATAACACAGAAGAAACAGGCTTTTTAAGAATTGGCTATGAAGAAACAAAACACTCATATAGACCACAAGATCATTAAGTCTGAATTAGTAATAAGAAGCCTCCAAAGAAGGAAAACCAAGGACAGATTCTTCACACTGAATTATGCCAAATATTTTTTTCAAAAACTACAATTTCCTTGTGTTAATTTTTTAAAAAAGTAATATAGAAAAATAATTATTTAAAACACATTATATGAGTCCAGAACGACCCTGCTACAAAACCAGGAAAAGACATGACAAAAAGTTAACTATAGGCTAATAACTTTGATGAATATAGATGTGAAAAGCCCAACAGCATGTTGAAAGGTTATTAATTATGGTGAGCAAGGGTTCAATTCAGGGATGAAAGATGAATTAATATATGCAAAATAATTAGTTTAATATACAACATAAGCAAAATTCAAAGGCAAAATCCTTAGGATAATCACAATAGATGCATAAAAGACATTTTACCCTACACAAAGAATTGCAGATAGATAAGGAATGCTAAAGGCAGGATAAAGAATCTTCCTCGGAGAAGACCACACTACTTGGTTATCCAATACCAATTGGTCAGCTCTGAAAACTTACATACAAGTAACATTCTACTGCATGTGGAGAAGTTTATATTTAAAAATATTTGTAGTATGTATTATGTATGTATGTACATATGTGTGAGTGAATTTATATAACAATCAACAATAAAAGTAGCATAATTTGAAAGAGAGCAAGGAGAGGTACTTGGGAGGGTTTAGAGGAAAGAAAAAGAAGAAGGAAACAATTATAAGCTCAGAAAGTAAAAGAAATAATTTAAAAAGGCATTTTATAAAATTCCACACCTCTTCATAACAAAATGACTGAAGAACAAACTAAGCATGTAGAGAACATATCAAAATAAAGCAAAAGCCGATTCTAATAGGTCAATAGCTAACATTGTACTGACTGAAGGAAAATGAGAAGATTGCTAAGGCCCAGAACATGACAAAGATGTTGACTCTGAAGAGTGATCTTGATTGTATATTTGACACGAGTTAAAAGGCACACCTTTCAGTATATTTATAAGGATATTTCCAGAGGGGACTAACGAAGTGGAGAAGACCCATGCTCAACATGGTGACCCCTTTTGATGGGAGGAAATAGCATGAGTGTGTGCCTGCCTGCCTTCACTTCTTCTATTGTGGACTCAGTACCAGCAACTCTGCAAGAAACTTGCAGACGTACAGCATCAGAATGAGACTGACAAGTGTGCAGCATCCTGGACTGGGCAGCTAGAGTTCTCTGCCTCTCCATCATGTACGGCTGATTCTGCACTCTAGAAAACTCTGCCTACTACCAATTTGGGTATCAGGAGTTGGCATAGAGAAACAGAATTGTGAGAATGAATTTCCTCTAATGGACATGGTAGTTTCTAGAGTTATCTGCAATCTGACTACACCTAGATTTGCTAAAGGTATTCCTGAAAGAATAGAGAGCAGTAACAATTCTTGGGTTAACAGCTTAAAGAATCACACAGGATTAATGGGTTTAACCCTCAAGATCATTCTATGTGAGGGACAAGGAATACAGTGATTTTATATATAAAACTTTTGAACATTTCTGACTAAAGAAGAGAGTGATGTTGGCTGGTTGCTTGGAGCTTCCCAGGCACAGTAATTAAGGAAGAGAATGTGCTCAGGAATTCAGGTTCCTGCCTCCAGATGCAAATGAGCATTTGAGCTAAGTGTGTCCTAAAAGAAGACCTAACAGAAGTGGTCATCATGCAATTGGCTGACTTACAATGCAGGGCACTGGACAACGGGTGGAAAAGTGGGATCCAGGAACTGTGGATAGAGATATGTCGGAGGACTCCGTGAGACTGAAGACATTGAGCTCACAAATTCTGATGTGGTTCTTTTGCCCAAGAAGGGGCTGCATCTTCATATATCCAGATTCAGAGTGCACTGATCAGATTGGGTCCGATAGCTATAATCTGACATCCAACAAGAATGAACATGCCTTATAAATTGAATGCAAATGTTTGTCACAGGAGGCATGAAATCACAACCAAGAGCAATTCAGGGAACAAATGCACCTGAGGTAAAGGCCCTCTGCTTTTCCCCGCTGGAGCCGCTCTCACAGCTCCCCAGGGCACAGTACACCATGTGCCTTTCTTTTCATCATGTTACAACAGGGGTGGTCTGGAAGATGCCGAGCAGCACATCTTGATTATCAGTGTTAGAAATGACCCGCACCTGCCCACTAGTCTACAATTGTCTCTGTGCTTACATAGAATGCACACTATGAACAAGAAGCAAGACGGAATAATGATAGAGACCCTTAGTAAACAGGTCCTCCTGCCCTCCAGAAATTTATGTGCTGAGGAATAATCTCACTAAAGGCTTCCATCCGATTAGCCTATCAATAACCCTTTCATTTCCTTTCAAACTGAAAAGCAAAATCATTTAGAGGGAATTGGCAGCACTGAGAGCGTTAAAAATGAGCCATGACGACATTGGTTCACGGGCTCCTTCTAAATGAACATCCGAACAGGAGTGGGTTGGGAACAACCTGAAAAAAAAATGTAGCAATGTTAGATTATAGACTTTGCTAGAAATTCTATTGGAACAACTCTAAAGAGATTGGTGGAGCCGACAGTGATGGGCTGACTCTAAGAACCAGCATCCTTATGGTGGGATGCCTCACTCAGCCTTGATACAGGGGGGGAGGAGCTTGGTCCTGCCTCAGTTTGATGTGCCAGGCTTTGTTGACTGGGAGCCTTTACTTTTTCTGAGGAGTGGATGGGTGTAGAAAGGAAGTGAAAGGAGGGAACAGAAGGAGAAGAGGAAGGGGAATCTGTGGTTGGTATGTATAATTAATTTAAAATTTTAATAGGAGAAAAACATTATCTTTATTTTCTAAGTTCAAAATGACTCAGGTTTGTTCTTATGCAGTATGTGATGGACTTTGAGCAGCGCACAATTATTGTATCTGAATATCAACGATATATTGAAAGTTAAATTCAGAAAAAAAGAGCCAAATGACCATTTCCCCCCTACAAACTAGTTCTTGGTTAGACATTGCATATTTAGTGTTTTTGAACAAAAATGAAGAAATCAAACATAGATAATTGTAAAAACTGCAAATATACATACATATGCATCATTTTATTCCATATATATGAGCATACAAATGTGTATATACACACTTCTGTAACGTTTTCTCACACACATATTGACTCAGAATTTTCATTGTTTTGATCAGGGGGTACAGAGAGAAGTGAAACAGGAAAGAGAATTGAAACATATTGTAAATAAGTGGAGTCTTGTTTATAGCAAGTCCTTAACACTTGTTTTACAACAGTTATTTTCATATTCAGCCCACACCAGCTGTTCCCCAAACAAAGAGTTTTTAAGACTATTATGCTTTGCACCCAGAAAATCCTCTGTAAACTGTGTGGTGCCCTATGATTTTTGTCTTAGTGCTCCACAAGTACTAACTACATGCACCCCATACCAAAGCACAGAATTTTTGGGAAAGTAGGCATGTGCAGAAGACAAAACATGATTTCCAAGTTTCAAACAAGAAATATTAGATGTCTGAAGAACAGGATTCCCTAATGAAAATGTTTCCCGGACCAGGGTGGTGTTTGGCCTTTAAATTCAATTGTGAATGTGGAACCAGATGCGTTATTAATAAATGTCATCATTTCGAGTGAGTTCAGTATTAATATTGACACAAACTTTCTTCCTGCTCTTAATTTGGCATCTCAAAAAAAAAGATATGAATGTTGGCAAGCGCTACTATTGACAATTGATAAAATTATGCAAACACAATGTTTTGCAGCTTTTGAGTAAATACTGCATGCTAATGAATTCGGAGTGTTTGCTGTGTTCCTGCAGGAGCTGAGTTTGTGTAGGTGGACCACACCACTAATGTGCTTTCCTAAGCCTGCCACACTTATCTCAGCAGAGCTGTTGCTTGCCTCCTAATAAGCAATTTGGTGGTTTTATCATGAGCTCTGAGGCCCTCCAAAGATCATTTATATAATAGCATCTTGTAGAAGCAATGCTTTCCAAATAACATTTTGAAGGTAATAACTATTTTATACTTCTGTGCAAAAGCAGTGGGGGTCTTCGAAAAAGCCCCCTGATAATTTTCATTCTAAATTTGATGGTACAAGTTTGTTCTTCAATTGTAATAAAAATACCTCTGGCCATGTAGGGAGAAACGTTTTGAATCAAAATTTTAAGATATGTAATTTAGAAAGGAAAACATTCAGCTGGCTAATGATTCTTTTATATACTCCTTGTGCTGTTAGACAAAATTCAAAGAATTAATATGTCAGTAAACTGAAGGAGATTCAAATACAGGGGAAGTCAAAGTAATTAAGAATAGTTTTTAAATACCCAAATGTAGGTCTTTCTTCATCTACATATAGTTTGGTTCCTTGTTTTCTAAGAAAGCATCGATTTGCAAAGCAATGTTCATAAATTTGTGATAATTCTTACCTAGTAAGGGACACTCTGGGATAAGAAAAAATAAAGAAACACTGGGTGAATTTAGTGGTTGTATTAATTAGTATAGGTCTTAAAAACACTATATTCATACTCTAATAACTTTACCTCAATATAATAAATAATTTGCTACATATAAATTGTCTTTCTGAAAAGTACCAGTTAAATTTATATTTTAAAATAAAACTATAACATTCTCAGTGGTTTTCCAATGTTGATGGTGGAAAAACAAAGTTTGATACCTGAAGGATACATGTGTGTGTGATATTTATAAAATACCTGTATAAATTCCACATTCACAAGCATTGTATGCATCAGAGGACATTAAGCAGGGACTGGGGACATAACTCGTACTAAATTATTTGTCTTACAAGCATGCAGACCTGAATTTGATCTTCAAAATCTATATAATTTAAACAAGACAAACATGGTGTTACATTTGTTAAAGCATGATGCTCCAAAAGCCAACCAAGTGTCATGTCATCTAGGAATAACATAAAGGGCTAGTGTCCAGCCATCTACATAAGTATGAGGACCTGTAAGCACACACACATACACACGTGCACAGAGAGAGAGAGAGAGAGAGAGAGAGAGAGAGAGAGAGAGAGAGAGAGAGAATATCAGAAGCTAAAGAGGCTAAAGGTTATAATAAAAAATTTTAAATGTTGGACATCCTAGTCTCTGAAGAGTGCTCTCATAACAGTGAACACCTATTGGGTCAATTCTCATGCTACGAGTTCTAGACATGCTAACCTGCTAATAATGCTCACTGCAGCCTACAGTGAGTGATAGATACTAGTATCTTCTACTCTAGGGATCAGAAACTTAGAGGTCTTAGGTGATGCTGGAAGTTTTCAGCTCACTGGGAAGTTTGGCCTGCCATTACCTGCTTACTTAGAATTAACCACACTATTTGAAACATCAGTGAAGTGTCACTTTAAATGAAAAATTTCCAAAGAAAGAAGCTAAAGGTACTTTCTGNTATAGGGTACTTTAACTAGTGCAAAGTAATTAAAATACTGGGCTTTATTGCAAAAGAAACCCGTATTTACTCTTTGTAAGAATGTAAACTAATACAATCACTATGGAAGTTTCTCAAAAAAGTAAAAATGTAACTGCTACACAACTCACCTGTATTTGTCCTAGTTACATATAATCTGAGTCAGCATGCCCAAAAGAAACATTAATGCACATATGAAATACACAATAACCAGGTTATAGAGCCCCTGTAGATGTCTACCCGTGGATAAATGAAGGAAATATAGTTATACAAAGATTATTCAGCCATATAAAGCAAGAGCTTTTGGCTCTGTTTGTCTCCTATAATGTTTCCCAAATTCCTCCCTTATAATTTCTTTGGAGTAGGCATCCACAATGCCACAAATGACCCCCTAATGAAAAGGAAAGAACATATGACCAAGGAATGTTTTTATATTCTTTAATTATGGCATCTCATTGATTTAATCTCTATTGTCAAAATGGCAGAGACAGCAGTGTAATTATTTTCCTTGAACTGTGGTTCATGATCTAGTTTCAATCTTTAGTTCTACTTAAAGAATTAAGAGGTCCTTTGATTGTTTATAGTTAACATTAGAAATCACAAGGAAAATGCCCCTGTTGAATATGTGATCTCCTGCAAAGCAACATGAGTCTAAATATTTGGGTTTTTTTTTTATTAGTGACTATTGCTTTACGAGCATGTATGTTAAATTGGTCCCATTCATTCCTGATGCTTGTACAAAATCTGTACAAGGGAACCTAGAATCCCAAATGCAGGTTACAGCCAGATGGACCAATCACAGGTCATGTTCACACAAAGACTTGCAGTCTTGTTTTATTTCTCTTCAGATTTATTTTGCTCTCTGGGTAAAGCCCACATATTTAATTAGTTCTGCAGGATCAATCTCTTCTTTTCTATTGCATTCTCTCTGTGTTTCCTTTTCCCTCATATTTGGCCACCAAATGTTTCCTTTATTGAATGATTACATTTCTGAGGCTCCTCCAGGGTTTATCCACACATGAAAATCTACCTGTCTCCTATTTCTGGTATTGTCATTTACAAAAACACGACAATATATCCTATTCCTTGACTCCTTCTCTAACTTCAAGACAGAAAGCAAATACCTGCCAGTTTTTCCCAACAAAAATGAGTCCTTTCTGAAAAGAACATAGGGTACACACACACACACACACACACACACACACATTCCCGCTGTGAAGGATTTCTTCTCCTTTGTAGCCCTCAGCTTTGCACGTTCATGTTGTTTCCTTATCATACCTAATGTCATGTCATTTGGTCATTTCCTTCAAAATCCATACTACAGAAGTAGAATAATCAGAATATTTCTGTTTGCTTTGATCTATATGACATCCAAAAGTGTATAACATATAGATAGATAGGCATCTGATGAATACCGCCCAAAGCTTTGAAGAGTTATCCAAGTGAGCTAAAATTTCAATCTTCCTGTAAAAGTCAAGGATGTAGTGACTTAAGGAGAAGGATTTTTTTTTTTTTTTTTTTTTGCACGCTGAAATAAAGGGTGCTGGAACTTTAAATGCCATGGAATGGCTGCGATTAGACAACGCCTGTAAAAGCAGAGCGCTGTTACAGTTCTGAACGCAGTCCCTGGTGACATGTTACTTGACTCATCCAAAATCATGCCCTTCCCACTCCAGTTAAAATGTTATCTCCCATCAAAATATGACATCCAAAAAAACAACATGCCAGTAACTGTAGGCCTTAGGGAACTGCAGTGAATATCATTCAAATTAATTCTGACTGACATTTTGGTAAATCACCTCTGGAAGTCAGAATGGGAACAGTTCTAAAGCATTCATGCAGTGCCAAAATAGTAAAGAAAAAACCACGTATGGCACTCGGTAGGTGAGGTGCCAGGTGAGTCAGAAGCCAAAAAACATCAGCTGTACCAGCTAAGCAGGAACATGAGTGATGGGTCCTCATCACCAGCTATGTGTTCATTTGTCAACTCTGGCGGTACAGCAAGTGAGACATAACGGGAAAATAGAAATTCTTGCTGGTACACACATCTTAGCAAAGCAGCTCAATGGTTAAAAACGGAGCCTTGACATCAGCAAGGACCAGTTCACACACGATCTCTGCAGGTTACCAGTTGTTGGACTTTAGGAAAGTTAAATTTCTAAAGCTTTTGTCTTCTTGTCTTGCGACAAGATGCGGATGAGGGACTCACATATTTTATACGGTTGTCAGGACTCCGTGAGAGGATGCGAGTGACAGGACGGGCACTGCCAAAGCATAAATTAGCCAACGAATGAACGCTGGCTCTTGTTCTATACCATGTGCACAGATTCTCCTCAGTGTACGATGGGATGGCAACCTGATGAACATATGCTGAACATATGCTAAACACAAATGCAGTTAACACACCTAAACTACCAGACGCCACAGCATAGCAGCGTGGACCATTAAAGTTCTCATTGTCTACCCTGTGATCATGGCAGACTAGAGCTCCCTACTCGCTACCAGTTCCTAGCACCATGGGAAAGGGTGGTGCTTAAATATCATTGGTCAGGGAAAAGGTAAAAAATGAAAAACTTCTACTTATATCACTTCCACATACCTTTAATAAGTTGAAAAATCACTACAGTGGACATGGTAGATCACAAATGATATGCATATGTTTTTAGGTTAAGTTCACCAGAAACTGAACTAATTACCTAAAATTCCCCTGATGATTCAGTTTATAGAAAACAATCCTTCCCCAGTGAGAAACTAGTATAGATTGGGTTGACCTTGGGCTCTGCTCATTGCTGGGATGGTCTTCACATAGCTCTCATGTTAGTTCCTTTAATTCCATTGCTATGAGGAGACTAAAGTTTTAATGTTTATAACAATTTGCCAATGATAACTGATAGGTTTTAGACCCAGGATTTGTCCCTATATCCATCCTCGAAGCCAGTGAGCCTAAATGGAACTTTAATTGGGGGATTAAAACTGTTAGGTGAGATGGCACGAAGAAGACTGACTACATTCCTTACTGTCTTGCACACACTGCTCTAGTTCAGAAGGGCCTTCCCACAGCATCACCTGAACTGGTAGAACACCGACCTAACCAGGCTCTCCCACAGGATTCCCTAGCCGCAATCCACCCCCATTTCCAGCGACCACAAGAGTCCTCCTGAAGTTCAGTTTCTGGTGTGGTACCATTTCTACTCTCCAGCGATCATCACCACTGAGCAAATTCAGTCCATACACCTATACTGTCCTTAAATCTTCTCAATGACAGGTGCCCCTCTTCCGTTCATTCATACTCCCCAGTTAAGCACTACTCTTTGGACACTTCTGCTTGCCTGGGTTGCTCAGGGTTTCCTGGCTGACAATCTACACATGTTCTGTGTTGTGACCTTCAACAATAATCTAAACCATGCCTGTGTTGTGGGTTGCTAGCTCACAAGTCACCTCACTGCTCAAGCCTTTTCTGATATTTATCACACGCTGTGATCATTGTCTCCCCTGCGCATCCATAGCTCTTTGTTCTCCTTCATCTCAGTACTTCCAATTGTGGATGCATACTGTCTTGGGCTTCTGTTTTCAAGGAGGTAAAAATTGAATCTGTTCATTAAGCACCCCAATAAGCTGAAACTGTAGGAATAGTTGCAGCTAACAGTTGTGTATAATTTCCCCAGATGTTGTTCTAAGAGAGTTTGCATATTCTAACTGAGCCCAAAGGATGAACTTAGGAGGCATGTGTGGTAAACAACCTCCAAGGTAGCCTGCAGCTGTCCCCAATTCTGAGTGTTCACATCTATCTGTTAGCACCGACTCTTGAATTTGTAGTAAACAGACTGACTTGCTGCTAATAAACATAATAGGACACAACCAGCGGGATGCTACTCCTGAAGCTTGGCTACAGAGGCTATGGCCTCCGTCACGCTCTCCCTCCTTCTGTGTTTGATTGAGAGAAGACAGTTAGCATGTGATAAAATATGTTATTGAGGGGTCCACATGGCTATAGGCTGGGAGATACATCTGTCCAACATCTAAGGAGACCCTGAAGGGGTTGGTATGATAGTTTATCAAGAATTTAATGTGTAACATGATGAGAGAAAAAAATAAACTGGGTCTTCTAGATGTGCTGTATCCCTCCACAAAGAATTGAATTTGCTAAACAAACAACTGGCCTTGGAAGGAGATCCTTATCCAGGCAAGATGTGAGATGACAGTGTGACCTTACTGAAGCCTCCATGCAGTTCTGTGATAGAGCTGGGTGTGGGTGTGACTTACAGGAGCTTGCTAACTTATCGTGTGGCAACATATAATAAGTCACTGTTTCTTTCCTTTTGTTCACATGACAACATTGAGGCTTATTTACTTAGTAAACAGCAGAGACAAGGTTTAAAACAGCACAGTAGAAGTCCAAGCTATACCCTTAACCCCAAAGCTACATTGACTCGTAAATTAAAATGAAGGCACTTTCCTTAAATTAGATTATGAACTCCAATAAAGGCAAGCGATTAGGAGATGACTGCAAAAGGTTTTGTTGTGTCTTAACTTACATTATTACTAATGGGTCTCTGTTGACTTTTCCACATTTACGTTAACTATTCTTGTTCAATATCTGTTCATCTCTTGCTTTCTGTAAAATAATAGTCTATCTGTGCATCTTTTAGAGACATATATTTTGGGGGTTACCTTCACTTCATTGTATATTTTGAGTTTAAAACATAGTTGGTACTAAGTATGGTGAGGCTAGAAATGGCTTTGGAATTTCATTAGTCTGGACTGGAAACCTACTTTTGACGAGCTCTGCCTGTGTGGTATAGATTAGATGCATGAGAAAAATCCCTGTAAGCCAAGGTTAACCAATGTGCCAGAATAGGTACTATATATAATACTGTCCTCACATAAGTCTATGGCTCATTTCTAATGTATAGCACATTGCTTGGGCCTTTAACTGACCATTTTCTCTCTGAGGTCTTGCTCAAATTTCATGGCTTTAGCACACTCTTCCTTGGCCACAACAAATTTCTGATCCCTTCTCCAACTACACCCCCATCATTTATCTACCCTACTCATATGAACACACAATGATTACAATGTCCGCTATAAGTCAGTAAGGTATCTTAGTATCTTTGTGATATTTGATTAATCCGTTTAGTCAAAAAAAAATCTTAATTAAAACTGTGAACAAAACTTGTGGAAGAAAGCCCCATTAATGAGGAAGTCCTTAATACAATAATCTGAAGAAAGACAGTAGCCAGGAAATACACTAGAATAACAAACATTTTATATTTTACCATTTCACCATAACGAGTTTTAAAAAGGAAAACAGACACATGTGATGCATTTGAAAACAACTGACCTGAGCCGATAGATAAAACCAAGTCAAAACATAGAAGGTTGACTCCTTGAATGTGGTACAAGTTCCCAACTGAGTAGCCCTGGCATTACTCTGTCTACACCCATTTCTGCATTGTGGGAAGGAGGGTTGCAACTGCATTTCTGTACCTCTTTGGCTGTTGAAAGGCACTCCAACACACAAGCTCACTTCTCTATGCAGGCTTCAGGCCAGAAGTGCATGGTCTAAGCTGTTGCCTGCCTCTGACCTCTGAGTTTTTTGTTTGTTTGTTTGTTTTGTTTTGTTTTGTTTTTTTGAGATAGGGTTTCTCTATAGTTTTGGAGCCTGTCCTGGAACTAGCTCTTGTAGACCAGGCTGGCCTCGAACTCACAGAGATCCACCTGCCTCTGCCTCCTGAGTGCTGGGATTAAAGGCGTGCACCACCACTGCCCGGCTAAATACAGTGCTATATTTATATTCACAAATATCAGGGAATTCTACTAGGCTCGAAAACAAATGAATTCAGGAATTTATGGCAAATTGGATGAGACTGGAAGACATTATGCTATGTGAAATAAATCAGGAACACAAAAACAAATACCAAACGTTCTTACCGAGGAGACTGAAGTGTTGATCTCATTTAAGTGGAGCAGAATAGTGAAATAGTGACTACCTCAACTGCGGGAGTGGTGTAGGGGCAGGGATATAAACAGTGGTTAACCCCTGCAGGGGTGCAGGAAAGTAAAAAGGTGTTAGCCCATACAGAGGTGCAGAACAGGAGGAGTGATTTATAATATTGTAGAGCAGAGAAAAGACATTTATTGTTCATATTTATTAAATGTCTATTTTATAACAGTTAGTGGAGACGATTTTAACTTTGATGCACACATTGATATGTGACTATTCCTTTACATATGTACAACTGTTCTGTGCCAATTTGAGAAACATTTAGAATTAAAATCGAGCATTTCAATTATGTTGTGCTATGAGACACATAATTTTCTTTTTGCTTTAAGGAACACAAGTAGTTTAGATTGACCTTGAGGCCCCCATGTAAGATACACTGACCTTGATTTTATGGCAATCCTCCAATCTTGTTCTTGTAATCCCTGAATGCTGGGATCACAAATATGAGCTCAAGACACTTGGTATTTTGAAAGCACAGTATATAAATAGAATGAAAATAATCTCATTAGCAATTTCTGTATAGATGATTAAACGTTGAAATCATAGCATTTTGGACATACTGGGTTAAATAAAATGTCACTGAAGTTGTAAAAAGAGGAAGTAAAAATACCAAGGAAAGAAAAATGTTGCAAGCATCCAGACAAAGTATGTATAAAGCCAAGCCCAGGAGTAATGAATGTCTTGCTCAAGGGCACATAGCTGATAATAGATAATGCTGGCTCCATCCAGAGTCAGTCTCCAGTGCCCTTGCTTTTGGTCATCACATGGACACTCACGTGGTGATCCTGCTAGGTCTCCTGATTTCCACAGTTGACGGGAGAAGCATTTTCTCAAATTGGTGAAATTATTAAAATCTCTGAGCTCTTCCTTGGTCCACTGAAAGCTGCTTTTCCTTTTTTGTCTATTATGTAGTTCAGTTTCTCTATTATGCATGTTCTTCTTTTTAAGGGGGAGAAAAGGTTATGTATTTAAAAAAAGGTGAGGAAGCCATCGGAAGATGCCATAAATTTATTCTGTCAGCAGGCCGAGTTGTGTGACAGTTAGAGACATGACTGATGCAGAGATGAGAAGTGTGACTTTTTTTGACTGTCACACTGGATGAGATGGATGGATTTTGGAACACATCCCAGGAAGCTGAGACATTCATGTGGTCAAGTGTTGGTCTCTCTGATCAAATCTGACTTGCCGTCTCTGAGTTGCAGGATTCTGCCAGCCCTGCAGATGCTGCACTGTGTGTCTGCAAATGCAATTGGTGTGATACCATCTGCAAGACCCTGCATACGTCCTCATCCAGCCAGCCATTGTTTCCTGGGGAACTGATGGACAGTCTCACATTCTACCTGTGCTAATTGAGTTATTTTCACACATGCTAATGTGTTGGTGACTTGGGGTCTAGTCCTCGTACACTCTGTACGGGGGATGCATGTAAATGGGAGAAATCCTAGGCAATGGCTGCCAAAACCCAGATAGCCTCCAATCTAGTGAACAGGAATAGCTAGTATTTGAATTATAATTCCAAACGTAAGTGTGCCAGAGGCATGTTTTGAGGAGTGAACCAGTATGAAGTTACCTAGGCTCCCACTATATAATAAGCTGTCCCTGAACTAAGTCTCTTAGTTTACCCATAATTTACTTTCTGTGGATCACATGGGTATGATGATAGCTTCCCATGATCTTGACTTATTTCAAACTAACATCATCAGGAAGCCAAATAGAAGAAAATGAGTGTGAGTCTGGCCTCCCATTCAGAGATGTTTAGTTAATGAATTTCCCAATGTTCTCGGGTATGAGGAAAATGCACATATCTGCCACAGTAGATGCTGTGTGGTCTGAAGCAAAGGGGAGCAATATTGCTTCAGTTAATACCCCACAACTTAACTAAAGGTGAATATGTTTACATCATACATATATATCCCATACATATGGGATATACATCATACCCAAGCCTTTCACTCTAATGTAAAATATAAAATAGTGCATTATTTTACCAAGCTTTTGATGAGACACCAAACTGCTTTGTCTTTGAGCAGGCCTTTTCACTGAATGTGAATTGTTTTTTTGGCCATCATTGCCCTTCATCTTTATTGTTCATCTACACAACATTCATAATGCATTTTCTATGAATTCTACTTTGAGTTGATCCAACTTAGAGAGACCTACGGAGAAATCTATCTATGTTTTTGGAAGCCATGTTTCTCCAAAGCATTCAATTTATTGTCACAGAAACATAACCTTCTTTTCTGCATTCATAGTTCACAAATACAAATATAATTAAAATTGTAAGTAAATTAAGTTGTTACAATAACAAATAAAAATGACACATACATGGACTTGGGGCAAACCCAATATATCTGTGATACACATGCAGCTCATATTTGATTAGAAGCACATGGTGTCCCAGGCAAGGATCCCATTGGTTACTAAAACTCCATATATGGTGATCAGTCAGTATGTTTTACTAAAGGGAGAGAGGAACTATGTCTCACATCATACTTACTCTGACTGCACATTATCTATGATGAAGTCCCTGTTGTGTAGGTCTGCTTATCTGGTACTTGTCTGGTACTTACACTGACTATAATAGTATTACATGTGCCTGCTTTACTAACTTCAAAGGTTCAAAACACATTTGCAAATTATATACATATATATGTATATATATATATATATATATATTCACAAATCATGGCTCATATGAGTTGTTATTTGTAGTACATAGTAGAATAGTGGCTTTTTACATCTGGCTATTAGTTACCCATATACAAAGATAAATAGTTACTAGTCACCCAAAATACATGTTAGATAAAATGTACGAATCTTATTGCATATTCTGGTACTAACACAACTAGTATTTTACATCCATCCTTCCATCAGGCAACAATAAAGATCACTTTTTACCCTGGTCTTTTGAAGATGGAAAATTCTTTAATATGTCTTAATGCTGTAGGGATGTTCCAGAAATCCGAACATCTCACCCATTCAATAACTCCTAGGTAGTTTCACCAGAATTTCAGAGGATAATCAATTATATTACTTAAGTTGGAAGTGGGTGGGACCCATGAATAAAAGCAAAGAAATTTAAACAACAGCAGATACTTACTGAAAATTTCCAAACACTGATAGACAAGCACAGAGCTGGGGAGGAGAGGAGAAAGAACCAACTGATGCCACACATTGTCTGCAAAGCTCAGAAGCAGACAGTTGAAGCCCATCGTTTGCTGATGAAGTACAATCACTTTTAAAATTCTGTTTGAAAACTATGAAGGCAGGATCATGAAACAATCATTCTGAATACTTTTTCTCCAATTACAAAAGAACAATTCCACAATCTCTGGGGATTGCAGGATTATAAAATTTGCTTGGTTGACAAATTATCATACAGTTTCGGAATTTCATTCCCTGTGTTGTGATAAAGAACTACTTATACCATCTTATAAGGGCCTAATATAGAATGCAAGTGAATGGGAAAATTCAACAACAGATACGAGAAAAAATAATTTAACAAACTTCTTAACCTGACATTCTATTTGTCTGTTTAATATTCCTTGCTGTGCACAACATAAAATCAGTTTGTCATAATCTTAAAGCATTTTTTGCTGGCTCTGAAAGCTCCAGAGCAAACTGCCATTCCTTTACTTTCTCAAGCAGAAAAAGAAAACAGAATGTTTTCCTTTCTCTTGGAAAAGATGAATTACCCTAGCTTGACAGAGGGTAATTAGCACACCCAGTGCAAGTTAAGAGAATGGGCTGACAAGCACAAAAAAATGCTAAGAAAACATAGGCACATTTTGCATGTGTTTTAATACATAAATGATTAAAAGCATAACTATATATGTTAATTGCCACCAACTGCAACACAACCCTATGGGAAGACAATATTAAGTCATGGAAAACAGTACATCTTTAATTATTTGTCTATTCTACAAACAAGTTTAATTGGAATCTAAAAACAGCAAGGGACAAGAGCTCAGTTCATTAGGGACCAACTAACTGTAAAGGGCAGATGAAAACCTTTTGTCTGATGTAGATGTACCTCCTGAGCACCGTGAGAGAGCACCAGGCAGGGCACTAATCAGTAATAAGAGGTGTTCTCATTATTAAGCTCATAAAGCATAAAGCAGGTCACCACAAGCTTTGAAGGTACTGATCATCAATTATTTCGCTAATTGTTTGTTCTGTTTGCATGTCTCAGGGTAAAAGGAAAAAGCCACCGAAGCGAAAAAGAGACACTGATAATTGCTACCTCAGTGACAGTCGGTCTTTAGTATCTCATTATTTATGATTTGTTTTGTTGTGCATATGTGACTTTAAGTCTTTTGTATTAATGTATACCCAAGAAGCCTATTGTGTAACACTGACAAAAAGAATTACACAAAGTAACTGCCAAACACAGGCATAGAACTTGTCCTCAAAGAGTGTGTGAGTGTGGGAGTGAGAGAGCATATTTGAGTGAGTGCATGAGTGTATGTGTATGAGTGAGTGTGTGTGTGTATGTGTGTGAGAGTGATTTGTGTTGTTTGTGTGTGAGAGAGTATGTGTGTGTTGTCAGTGTGTGTGAATGTGTGAGTATATGTGTGAGAGAGAGTATGTGTACCGTGTGGCTGTAAGAGAATGTGTGTTAGAAGAGTATGTTGGGTGTGTGTGTGTCTGAGAGTATAAGTGTGTGAGTGCATGAGAGTGAGTGTGTGTGAGTGTATTGTGTGAGTGTGTGTATGTGTGTGTGTTGTGAATTCAGGAACCCTCACTTATAATTTCTTGCAGTTGAGAAACTAGTAGATAGCCTTTTGAAGACTAAAATCGTCACCTTTCTGTTTAGCAGACTCTAACTTTACAGATGTCACTAGAAGCTGAGCCAACCCTCTTTAAGGAACACCTGTAACATGGGTATCAATTCTAAATTAAAAGGAGGCAAAAACACAGAATGTACCTGAATTCTGAAATGAGTTTAACTTTTCAAGCCTCCCCATTAAGGTGTCTCTTAGGACGAGCACATTGCTTGCCTGGGGAATAGGAGCCACCAATCTCATGGCAGCCATTTCTGGACATTCTTAAGCTATCAGGCAATTTTTATGCTCATCTTTGAATTTTTCTTATTTTAATGTTCAATCAACATATTAAATATTTTTTAAAATAAAAAGTCACAATAGTTCCTATACTGAAAACAGCACAAATTTACCAGGAATGTTTCAGAATGTCTTGTGGGATATTCATACACTGTATGAAAATATATTGCAGTGCTTGGTGTAATAAAAAGCTGAACAGCCAATAGATTGACGGGGGTATAGGCAGGACTCCCAGGAAGAGGAAGGAAGAGGAGAATCTAGGCACATAAGAAATGCCAGGAAATACAGAGAGAAAATGGGAGAAAGATGGAAGAGAGGTAATGCCACGTGATAGAATATAGATTAATAGAAATGGGTTAAACCTTAAGCTATAAGAGCTAGTTAGGAACAAGCATAAACTATAGGCTGAGCTTTTATAATTAATAAGAAGTCTCTGTGTTATTATTTGGGAGCTGGCTGGTGGGACAGAAAAAGACTCATTACAAAAATGTATATAGAATTGAATGCATTCACTTTGCAAAGATTTGGTATGATGACAAGAATGCAAGAGTGATACACAGTTGCATTCACACAGTTAATTTGTATGATGCTGGAGTGATTAACTCTTTAGTCACAAGCACTCAGGGGCTTGTCCACAAAGCACAAAGGTCAAGAACTGTTACGGAATTAGACACCGGTTCTAGGAACTGGACAAAGCTACGGTCCTTCCCCGTGCAGTCAACTTCTTTGACGGAATTAAGCAGATGAGGAACATTTTTTTTTATTCCACAGGAAATAAAGCATAATTATCCTACTAAGTAGGCAAAGGGGAAGATGTTATTAAAAGATATCTAGTTTCCTCGTAAATTAAGGCGAGGAACGAAGTGTTTAAGTACTTTGTGAGAGAATACATTTCAGGTAACTGCACCTGTACTGGAGAAAATTACTCTTCAATCGCGCATAGCAATTAGAGTTGTTGTTTAACTGTTATGAAAAGCCGGCAGTGTGCTAGAAAGTTCAAACAATTCCAACAAAGCTTTCATTGGGGTAGGTGAGAGAAGACGACGTGGAGAAACCATCCAGAGAGCAGCACTCACTCAAACTCCCCCAAGCACCCTTAGCCAACGGGCACTGTGTATCCAGCAGGATTGTCAGAGTAATTAAATGCATGGCATTAAATTCTTTCATAAGAAGATGCTGTGAGCTGAATGGTTCGACATAATGGTTATCATATGCAGCGGTTGATATGTTATTTTCACTTTTTATGAGACCCAAATAAGGGACTTCAAGGCACTTTGCTGTCACAGAATAGGTATAACAAATATTATCCCAGTAATTATCAGCCATTAACTATGCCAAACTCTTTACTCAAGCACTTTCAAGCAGTTTAATCGACAATTAGTAATAACAAATCATACAGAAATGCCTCCATTCCGCCACAGTTGTCTCCCTCCCGCTTCCCTGTCCTGTCAGATGTAGCGCCAGCGTTTGGAAATACTGAGTTTTTGAAGGAATAACAACTATCCTTGGCAACATAGGTTATATTCCTGGCTAAAATGGAACAAAGGGAAAGATAGTAAAACTTGATTTGTCATCGGATTCCAATAGCCAGAGCCTATGAAACCCCAGAGAAGGGGCGTGTTCTAGGTCTGCCTCTTGCCTTAATCTCCCTGTATTTCTAGAGCTGTGTGTATTTCTGTCATCATTGTCATTGTCCTCCTCAGAAGCAGTAAAACTGATAACTGCTGTCGGAAAAATTGAACAACGTACCATTAAAATTTGGCCCAATGTTGTTAAAGAAAGCACAATAGCAAAGAGCTACGTGTGCTCCAGTCTCTCTTTTTCATTACGCATTCAATGAACTGTAAATCAGACATTTGTTTCTGAGATCTTTTACTTTCTCTTTCCCTTGTTATCAGTGACTGAGCATCACAAGCTCCCATTTAAAAGCAGCCGTTTCAGTGTTACTGATACCAGTATGACATCCACACCGCATGCTTTATCTTATGTGGGGGCTTATAATTGAGTTGTCCATGCTTTATGCTATCATTTAGTAGCTGTTCAGTGCGGTAGGAAGCATGATTTAAAACCATCACCTCCCTCAGGACTGATTGTGCCCGAGTCCCCTTGAAGTCAAAGGGTGCTTTGTGTAGACTCAGACTGGACTCATAATGAGCCGAGTTGATGAGAGTCCAGTTTTCCGAGGATGACTAGTGCTGAGTCTTCAAGGTCATTCATCAATTTCATCTGAGAAGGAGGACCCTTTATTGCCATCTCTTCCTAAATAGGTACACAATTAAAAGGGGAATTATTCATCCCGGTGGCAATCACTTTACTTACAAAGGGCATGTTGAGCCCCCATCTCCTCTCATTGCCAGATGGTCTGTGTGCCCGAGCAACTAAAGGCAGCCTCAATGAATATCTTACATTTTCCTCTCTGAACCGCTGGCTCTATTATTTCTCTACTAGCCAAAGTGAAAGAAAAATTCTTCTTACAGGTTTGCCCTGTACCGTTTAATCTTTCTTTAAGCTCTGAGTTGACGAAAACAAAAGTGGCACCCTTTTAAGTTGTCTGCCCAATAATTAAGCTCAATTTTTTATTTTAAATCACATTTTTATTACAAAAAAAAATTCAGATGATGAACACACATTTAGAATTGTCCGCTATGCCTCGGGCAGAGAAGCATCTCTAACACAACTGGCAGTGCTCTATCCCAGAATGCATACCACTTTCCTGTGCCATAAATGAAAGGCAAGGAGGGGCTGGTGAGCTACATCAGCAGGGACATGATGCCTCTGTGGATATCTGACTTCCTGAGATCATTCGCTGAATCTTCAGAAGGTGTCAGGGTAGAAACAAATCCTGAGAGTGGGGCTCTGGCTTCCACCTATTCATTGTAACATATGAATGTCTGTGCACACACGCACACATACACACACACAAATAATTTATAAAGGGTTATTGAAGAATATCAATAAAATATGTGTGTGTGTTGGCAAGGGCATAATAGTAATAAACAGATGACCAAGTCTTTGGGACATAAGAGAGTGAAAATTCTACTTACATTTTAGAGAAGGGTTTCATTGCCATCCTTTGCAAGCTCTTCTCCAAGCAGTGGCTGAAATGCCTGAACACCTTTCATCTCTAAGCCTTGTCATCTCGATGGCCTGGCAGTAAAATGGATCTCCCACTCAGCCCCTGCTGGTAGCAACCATTCACATGTTCCCTTTCTTTGAAAAAATGTAGGGGCACATGACTATTTAGAGATCACGAATTCACACAACTATATACATCTTACAAATAACAAAAAAGAGCAATATTTTGATAAACACATAGTGATAGTTATGCCAATATGCTTCCCAACACACTCTTTTTTTTTTTATCTGAGGTTTGCACCAAGAAAACCTACAAACATGGACCTGACCTTTCGGGTTTCCTAACCAATTGCCTGAGGAGATGCCCTTAGATTTCCTAGACAAGGCTACCTCTCATAGTGTAAAATTAGTAATAGATTTTTTTTCTGGCGAATATCATCAAAGGCACAAAGTTAAGTTTGGTAAGAATTAAATGAGAACATATATCAAACATCTGAATACCTCATTTGTTTAACATATGCTATTTTCTGCCCTACTAAAGAACTGCATAAATATTATGTATATCTAATACTACTTTCGCTCAGAGGAATTAGAGAATAATAGTTAGGAAAATGGACTCATGAATCCAAGTCTTGCTTTAGTGTGAGATGAGTTACTTAAGCTGTGGCTTTCTGTTCATCCCTCCAATACAAACTACACAAGAACACCTTGGCTTAATCCTACCCTGAGTTTTGTTACTGACAAATTTGTTACAAATTCAACACTTAAGTGACAAAGAAGTGTAGTTGAGAGAATAAGGATTGTGTCAACCCTGTGAAACATTTTTCTTCTGAGCCCCTAGTACTTTGTATTGTGATGGTTCATGGGCTTATTGCTCTAGTCTTGTCTGGTTCAACTAAGGCCCACCCTTGATTTGAATGATGTGTGCTCTTTTTAAACCCAAGGAGCCAAAATACAATGTTGATTTCATTGTGTGTTGGCTCCACAAAGGTGGCCTCTATGAACAACTTACCATATACTCTTGAGCATACCTGACCACTCCCAAGAGCTCCAGAGGTAAGTTTCCAGAAATAGAGGAGAAAGTTTTATAGCTAGTACCTATTGGATTTCTATTGGAAGTATATGAAAGATTTGGCAGGATAGTCTGGCCCTGGTTAGATTTAAGATGTCAATTTTATATACACAAAGATAAGATGAACTATAAGATGCAGAGTTAGATAGGATATCCATTGCAACTGATAGAAGGAAATAAAATGTAAGAGCCTCTGAGGGCAAGATCATCAAGGTGTCTTTCTTTTCCCACTACTTTCATTTCTCTCAGCATGTGTTCTGCAGAAAAGGAAAAACAGATTTCAATTACATCCATGTAATGTT
This sequence comes from Alexandromys fortis, assembly GCF_014885135.2. NCBI lineage: Eukaryota > Metazoa > Chordata > Mammalia > Rodentia > Cricetidae > Alexandromys > Alexandromys fortis. The sequence continues at coordinate 10,402,179 of NW_026067913.1, read as the reverse complement.
TCCTTCGGGGAAATAATTAGTGGGCTATCTTGTGACTTCAGCATAATTCTCTTCACCTCTCACTATTATTTAAATTCTTACATCTGATTTCCCCTTAGAAATGGAAGGTCTCATTTTCTCAATACAGTGATTAAGATGATGGAGGCTCTCGACAGGTAGGTTTGGGGTTACAGCGTCACAAACTATGAAAAGTATATCTTATGTTTATTATGAACCTTCAGGCAATACTATATAGTGCAGAGCATGAGTGTGCCCCAAACACTAGCATCCCAACCACCCTCAGAAAATGGCCTTATTTGGAAATCAGGTCACTACTAGTTAAGACCAAAACATACAGAGTATGATGAGTCCTTATGAAAATAGAAGACTACACGAAGAAAGAAGCAGAAGGAAGGTCACATGACAGCAAAGAGAGACGTGGATTATACAGCTACTGGCCAAAGAAAGGTAAGGATTGTCTGAAGTTCCAAAATTTAGCGGAGAGGCAGGAAAGCACTCCCTTCGGTCCCACAGCAATCAGATGTCAGTACATCCAGATTTGGGCTTCTCTTTAAAACCACGCAAGTACACGTTTTATTGTGTTAAACAACTGTGGTAATTTATCCCAATAAACTTCCCCATAGGAAGCTCCATGGAATCGCTTCCATTTGAAGGCAGGAAGTGTGTGTGGAGTGTCTACTGTGATGAGCACCACTCAACACTGGCCTTCACTCCTAAGTGTCCACTATGAGAATTAGTCTCCACGGACTCCCAGCACTGTCTGCTTTATCCATCATTTCACAGAATAGTCAACCCGGCGGTTAGAGTCCTCCTCTCTAAATTTCAAGACTGAACTAAAGCATGTAATTAGGAAAGAGCATTAAATGTTCTGAGCTAGAGTTGGGGCACTCTATCTGAGCCACTGTATAGAACAAAGCCAAAATGATCTCATCAAACCAACAAAGAAAGGTGGATTTAAAGAGTCCCTCAGTCAGAATTACAAAACTAGAAAGCATGAGCCATATAAAGACTTGGGCAGGAGGTATATGGCTATAGATCAACTGCTGATAGAGTGTGAAGAGAAACAAAATGTGAGGAGCTGATGAGAGAAGACAATGAAAGGTTCGAGTGAGCAGATGAGAAGTCGGAGGTCAGACCGGCGATGATGTGGGAGGCCCCTCTGTATGCTGTGAATGTATTTTATTACCATTGGTTAATAAAGAAGCTCCTTTGACCTATGGCAAGGATGAATATAACAAGGCAGGAAATCCAAGCAGAGATAAAAGGAGGAAGAAGGTGGAGTCAGGGAGGTGCCAGTCAGTTGCCAAGGAAACAAGACATGTAGAAAATGAGGTAATGCCATGGCTATACAGCAATACATAGACTGATAAAAATGGGTTAATTGGAGATGTAAGAACTAACTAGGAATATGCCTGATTCATGGGCCAAATAGAGTTGTAATTGACATATTATAACACTAATTAATTAAAACACAAAATTAATATAATATATTATAATTAATAATTTTGCATGATTATTTGGGTCTGGGCAGCTGGGGAACAAATGAGTAGTATCTGTTTACAATGCACCAGAAGAACATTCTTCCTTCATTCATTCCAGTATCACAGCTTAAAATACAAAGCTAATTTACTTGTGACTCTGAATTCTAATTTTCAGAAAGGTTCCTGAAGATAGATTGAAGCACGGGAAGTAAAGAGCTCTCACAGTGTTCATAGACAAGGCCTGTGTATAGCCCACCAAGTTAAGTTCTTTCAAAAAAGGAACATATACATCTTTGCTTATTAAAATCCCCTTTTCTTGAGGTCTCAGTAGTCCTCATTGTCCGCTATGTTCAGCGAGACCGGTTTTAACCCAGGCTTTTTCAGACCCAGGCCAGCTGGCCTTGGTGAGTTCCCGATAGAACATCCCCATTGTCTCCTTGTGTGGGTGCACCCCTCGCGGTCCTGAGTTCCTTGCTCGTGCTCTCTCTCCTTCTGCTCCTGGTTTGGACCTTGAGATGGGTTATTGATCCTACTGCACGTATTGGCTTTGTGGGAGCCTAGGCAGTTTGGATGCTCACCTTACTAGACCTGGATGGAGGTGGGTGGTCCTTGGACTTCCCACAGGGCAGAGAACCCTGATTGCTCTTTGGCTTGACGAGGGAGGGGGACTTGGTTGGGGGAGGGGGAGGAAAAGGGGAGGCGGCGGTGGGGAAGAATCAGAAATCTTTAATAAATAAATAAATAAAAAATAATGAAGTTGGCAAGTATCCCACACAAAAAAAATCCCCTTTTCTCTGTAACCAGGAAGTCTGCAAAATTACGTTTGCTAAAAATGATAAATGAGATTGTTTAATATATTCTTTCGTGACTTTTTTTTAAATGTATGTAGCTTTGAATTGGCAACCCCAGCTGTTCCACTGTGAACTCACCATCATGATCCCTACCTTATCTGTTTACGTCTTACACATGCCAGTCAGGCTGATGGCTCCATGCACTGAGAAAGCTGTAACCGTAGCGGTTTGATGTGCATTTGTGGCATTACTAGGTAAAAAATTTTAAGGTTTATTTTTATTTCTATTTGTGTTGTGTGTTCATCATACGAGTGAGGGTGTCCAGAGGGGAGAGAAGAACTCATTAGAGCCTCTGGACCTGGAGTGACAGGCAGTTGTGAACTAACTGCCTTGTTGGCTTGCTGGAAACCCAACTCAAGTCCTCCGGAAGAGCTCTTAGCTACTGAGTCGTCTCTTCAACCCAGGTACCTAAAGTTTTCTTGTCTGTTCTGATGCTTAGACAAATTTCTTTTAATGACAAACAATGGTCTAAGTTTCTGTTCGAGTTTCTTCCTCTCTTGCTGTTATCTGTGATTTATTCCATGTAACAGTTGCCAGAACTATTTGACATATCCGAGCATACTACATGTTTATCATGCCTTAACACATGCTGAAATTTGGATTTAAAAATGAGTGACTTCATCCAATGAAATCAGAGGGAAAGTACTCTTTTCTTGGATAAGCTCAGGTGTTCTGAAAAACATACAAATTCTCTGAAAAAATACAAATTCATGATTGAAATGCTGGTCACCTTGTAAACCAAAGCCTTGGAGGGCTTATTCTAACTTATATTTAATAAATGCACCAAGAGACTCAGAGAGCAAGAATCCCTGAGACTATGTAAGGTCTGTGCTTTTCATGAAAAGCTGCTGGTGATCCTCATGAGACTAAAAACAAGAACGCAAATCACAAAGGAATTTTACCCCAAGAGAGAAGCCATGTGCCCCAAACACCAAGAAATAAAAGTCGGAAAGTATATCAAACATCTTTGCTTCCAACAGAATTTGACTTATTTTTGTTTTTGAAATTTTCTCTCCTGTTGGCAATGATCCTTTTGTCCGAAGTTCAGAGCGGAGCTGAGAAACTTCTTGAAAAAGTTTCTTGGAGATATTGCTAAAATGAACAAAACCCTGAAAATTACACCCTTTCAGGATAAAGCCACGGCAGAAAGCTAGGTAAGGTACTTGAACTAAATGAAAGCAGGGGCTTGGATTCCACCCACTGCTTTTCCTAAGAAGAGAATTTCATTTCACGTAACCCAGGCAGGTGGGACTCGACAGAACAATGCTCTGCCACGGGTTCTTGCTTTGTTGCAAGCTTCTTGTCATTTTAAAGTGTTTATAAATTCCATAAAAGGACTAATACCCTAAATAAACATGGGGAAAGATTTAGCCCTTGACATGAAAACATCTTTTGAACACTTTTATGATGCAAGTAGTCAATTATTCTTTTGGAATAACTAAATAACGGGAAAATTAAGCTGAAGAGTGTTACTACTGTTACTGTTAAGTTTTATTTTCAATCAAAACAAATTACAGAATTAATACACAATCATTATATTTTAGAACTTGAATAAAATGCTAAAGTAAAATAAAATGGATGGAATTCCATCAGCTAAGGAATAGCACCACGATGCTCTCAATTGCTTCCACTTAATCAACTATACACATCCATGTGTGTATTACTTTTCAAACAAAAAGTAAAAGGAAATATCACATACTTTTATGTAAATTAAATATTTTTAGTAAAAGTTTTTAAATGTCTTGTTATTGCCCTTCCATGACAAAATTGAATACCCTCTTTGCCACCATGGTAGGTTCTCTAGTTGGGTGGGCTACACCTTGACTGATAACATGTACAGTGTTAGATATGGACATTACAAACAACACTGTGACAAATGCCATTGTGTATAAATCTTTATGCACCTGTATAATTATTTCCCTCTTAGAAGTGTCAACTTGATTATTTCAGAGCTTTCAGATACCACCAACAAGCTGCATTAATAAGGATGTTCCCATTCACACCGCTACCGAAAGTTTATGAGAACATTATTTATCTCACATCCTCATCCATTCAGATTCCTTCATCTAATTCTTTTTCAGTCTGATAGCTACAGCACAACATGTCAATTACAGTAGACAACAATATGTATGTTTTAGAAACAAGTTTAAGCCAGCCATTTAAAGAAGAAAGCAAATAAACCAATGATGGACATAAAATGCAAAGACAAATATACTAATCAATCTAATAAAGGAGGAGAAAATGAAGTCCATCAAAGAACAGAGCTTAGTAAATCAGTAGCACAATGATAAATTTAAACTTAATAATGGTGATGATTCAAATACTCTGATGAAAGCAAAGCAATGCTTAGGTTGTATTCATCGGAATGTCAACCTCACCACGTGCAATGACCATATGAAGCATACTCTCTGTTCCCATTGACTAGAGCTTGAGTCATTAACAGAAAACTTTCTGGAAAATCCTCCAAAAGTTGGAAATTAAACAACCTTCTCAAAAAGCTATGGATCAAATGAGATCACAAGGCAATTTAAAAAGTTTGAAAAGAAAAAAAAATGAAGAAAAAGTCATATAAAACTGTGGGGTTATACTAATGCCATGCTTAAAGAAAAGTTTCTAGCAGCCAATATTGAACTAAGATCAGAAAGATGAGGAACCAGAAGAGTAAATGACAGCCAAAAGAAACATAAGAAGGGAAGTTAAAAGACTAAGCTTGTTATGGTGGGTCATACTTGGAATCTCCACTGAAAGAAGTCCTACTACTACCGTTGCATTTGTGCTGAACATCCAGTGTCCTTTCTTTAAAACTGGGAAGGCAATAAAAGTGTCTGATCCTATGACTTCTCATCAACATGGCCCTTGGGGTTCTAACAATGCAACATGGAATCAACAAATTAATACATTATCACAGATTGGAAAGAAATAAGTAGTGTTGCTACTGGTTATGGTCAACATTATTATATAAGTAAAAAATGCTAGCAAATATTCAAAGAGTGTTAACAGGTTTTTGTTCCACTTGGTCCCACAACTGTTCAGACCCAAATAAGCACACAGAGGTCTACATTAATTATAAACTGGTTGGCCTATTAGCTCAGGCTTCTTATAACTCTTCTAACTTATTTTAGCCCATAATTTTTACCTGGATTAACCATGTGGCTTGGTACCTTTCATTAGTGAGGCACCCTCATCTTGCTTTCTCTGTGTCTGGCTTCCTCTGTAACTGGACTCTTTCCTCTTCCCAGAATTCTCCTGTTCTCCTTGCCCCACCTATACTACATGCCTGGTCAACCCGCCTATATTTCATGCCTACTAGTGGCCAATCAGTGTTTTATTAAAATACAATTGACAGGGTACAGACCATTGCACCATAGCAAAAGAGAATTTAAAAATTTGGGATACAAAATCAATAAAGGAAACATAGTTCTATATACCTGCAAATAATTGAAAATTAAAATTAAGACACTCTAAATACACCATTTACAATGTCATAAAAAGAAGTAGCTATTAGAAATAAAGCTGGCTGGCTGAAAATGGAAAGTTGTATATTGAGAAGTAGAAATTAAAATACACTCGAAATACATGCAGAGGGACAATATATTCTTGACTCAAAAGATTCAATAATGCCACCAAGTCACATCTTTCCAAAATTTAATCTCTAGATTCAACCTAATTCTACTAAACATTTTTGTAGCCTCTTTGTTTTGTGTACAAAAATATCAAGTTGATTCACAGATTTATGTATAAGCACAAAGATCATAGAACATTCTAAAGTAGTTCGGATCAGAAAGCATTACTGAAGAACCTACACAACAGAGAACCACAGTAAGGACTAGAGAGATGGCTCAGTAGGCGGGCACCTATCACACAAGCACAAAAACTTTAGTTTGCTTCTAGACCCCAAGCAAAAGTTTGGGTCTATAGCACTAGCACTGTGAATGGTACAGACAGGAGGATCGCTGGAACTCACAGGCCAACTCATCCAGCCAATCAAATGAATTCCAGGTTCAATAAGAGATGCTGTCTCTAAAGATAAGTAGAAAGCAATAGGGCAAGATGCCAAACATTAACCTCTGGATTCCACGTGCATTCACATACATGCACTTGGATGAACCCATTGCAAACACACACAAACATACACACATATACTACACACATTGAAATCCCCCCCCTACAAACAATCATAACAGCTAAATTGAAAAATCAGAAGTATAAGAACTCCGCAAATGAATAGGATCATATGAAGTATAGCATGAATGTAGAACAGGCGGACCTCACACCCTGATGGAAAGTTTCCCCTTGGAATTCACTGTGTCAGTATCATGAAAACATTAAACATATGTTTGCAGTACAACCTGTTCATGTCATTACTCCAAGAATCAAAAATATATTTCCACATAAAGATGTGTACCCTAATGTTCAGCCTAGAGTTATTTAGCTCTCTCTCAAAACAAAACAAAACAAAACAAAAACCCAAAATCCCGACCTTCCAAATGTCCCTCATTATGTAGTAAACAAATTATGGTACACCATCAAATCAAGCTGGGAAAGAATGAACTATCCTACACACAACACGGATGGATCTTAGATAATTATACTGAGTGACAGAAGTGAGACAATTAACATGTGCATATGCTGTGGTTTATTTATGTAAGTCCCAGAAAATGCTACCTAGTTTATAGTGACAGAAAGCACACCACTAATTGCCTGAAGAGGAGTAGAGGTAGATCCATTACAAAGGGCACAAGGAACCTCAAGGGTGATGGATATGTTCGTTATCTTGATACGGCAATGGCTTCACAGGTATGACAGGTACGTCAAAACTCATCAAGTTGTATACTTTAAATATATGCACTTTATTTTGCATCAATTACACCTTAATGAAGCTGAAAAATAAGAATAAAAATGCCCACTTCTGTGATCACCCACGTCAGGGCACATGCACACATTCAGTTTGAGTTTCGCCAATTCCCTCACTATAAGATTACACCTCAGGTTTAAATTTCCGCTAAGAACAATCACACACAATTACTTCTAAAATTCCATTCCACCAACACTATTTTCTTCCTACATATTACTCCTCATAGAAACTCATTGATCTGTAGTCACTAACATTTAGAAAAAACCTACCTGAAATAATAAAGAGCAATCTAGCCATGTGAAGTTTTCCTAATTTTGTCTTCATGTTTAGTTAACCTTACCCTGTAAATTCATTTTATTTTCCCAAAGCTACATTTACTGTGGTGTGTGTGTGTGTGTGTGTGTGTGTGTGTGTGTGTGTGTACCATTTATTCAATAGACCACAACCAAGATAATAACATGGGGACTTACATGTCTTAGAAGACCCACGTAGAGAAAAAAACATTCTCTCTCTCTCTCTCTCTCTCTCTCTCTCTCTCTCTCTCTCTCTCTCTCACACACACACACACACACACACAACTGAGAATGTCTGAAGAGAGTTAGTTGGAGATGCCGAGACATTAAGTTTAATTTCAGTTAAGTGTCTGTCTCGAAGACTCTTATCTAAGGTAACAATGGCTATCCTAGATTGAAAGGAACAAATCTCCACTGTCAAAATTGGTGCTGTGCCTTCCCTACAATTATTTGTATAATCAGAGCACCAGGATCTTGATATGATATCTTCCAGGCAATGATAAAAATAATGAGGGGAATATGCAGCAAATAACTAAAGCAGCCTGGGGATGAGCATGTACAGATGACAGCTGAGACTTTAGCTCCTGAGCGCTTTCAAAGGGGCTCATGTTAAGCTTAATGCCTCTGGCTAAACTGTCAGTATAGACTAATGAAAGCGGAAGGGGAGTGGATGCTGAGAAGTTAGTGTAGTAGAAAATTTGCTTAGACATTTTCACCATTATCTTTATGAGTGGTAGATGGTCTTTCAGGTGTGAATCCCATTTCTCCTTACTTAGAGACCTTCAATTAATGTGTCTAATAGTGTACCTATATCCACATGCATTTCCTTAAGGAACTCATTTCAAGGAACATTTAATAGCTCTCAAATGAATATCAGTGTCATAAAAGTATTCTGAGGCAGCTTTTTCAGAATAACTAGTTTTTTTATAATAATTTATACCCATAGTTGAAATCACAATGACAGCTGGGCTACTTCTGGTGAATCAGGCACTATGGTAAGTATTCTGTCTTTTCACGTGACTTGCATTAGCATTAGCTGGTTCTCCAGAAACTGGAAGAGGCTGCTCACAGCACACCATTTTTCTTGCTTGAAGCTTAGAATGCCCTTTGAAGATGTTCCAGGTCTTTCCTAACCTATTTAACCTCAAAGGCTATTTAACCTCATTCCTCTCTTTTTCCGTTTTGAAGAACACAATTATTTGGCTTTCTGAATAAACTCATTGGAGAAGAGAAAAGGTAAAATTAAAAGTCATCCTTGTTAGCAATCAGATGCCATTAACCCATCCAAACACGCATGTTTCCCTGAAAGGAAGATTGGACAGATTTCCATCAGCATCAACAACACCAACAACAAATGTCGATGGCTGGGCCAGGGAAAGAACTCGGAAGTAGAGTACTTGCTTACTTGCAGAAGGCTCTAAATTCAATATCCAACCACACAAGGAAAATAGAAGGTGTTATGTGCTTCTTGACTACCTAACCTGCTATTTGTCACACAAATTCCATAATCATCTTGTCCTTATCTGATTTCTATGCAACTCTGACTAAAGACCATGATCTCTTGGTGTGGGAGGTCCTTCTGTCTATGTGTTGATTTTATTGGTTAACAAATAAAGAAAAGTGGCTTGGCCTATAGCATGGGAGGAGGAAGGTGGAGTCAAAGAGAAGCCATGGATCTGCCACCTAAGATAGACATTGGAAATTTTAGCTGGTAAGCCACAGCCATGTGGCAATATACAGAATAATAGAGATGGGTTAGTTTAGGATATGAGTTTAGCCAGAAATATGCTAAAGCTATTGGCCAAACAATATTGCAAATAATATAGTTTTCTGAGTAGTTATTTTGTGGCTGGGCAGCTAAGAGGAACAAGCTGCCAAGGTCCTTCCCCCAACAATCTCTGTCTTGCAGAATGTGGTACACTAACAGATTTCTTTTATTGATTCTTCCCTGATACAGGCAACACAAGCAGCAAAGTAGAAAGAACATTAAAAGAAGACAACGGTAAGTGCAGAGCCATATAAGTGAGAGTGGTTTTATTGGCTGGCATAATATCAAGAAGAAAGCAATTCACATTGGGGTGGGAGGAGAGGCGGAGCTGTTACTCTATGTTCCTTACAACTATACCCAATCTGAACTTAAGAATTACTACTTTCTTACATATATTCTAGATCAGCAGTTCTCAACCTGTGGGCCATGATCCCTTTGGGGATAGACTGTACATCACATATTTATATTATGATTTATAATATGAGCAAAGTTACAGTTATGAAGAAGCAACAAAATAATTTCATGCTGGGGGGGGGCTCACCACAACATGAGGAACTATATTAAAGGGTCACAGCATTAGGAAGGTTGAGAACCACCGTTCTTGATCCATAGCCTTTTTTAAAAATGATATTTACTAATTTCAACTAAATTCAGAACCCCATTGCATATAAAGTTTTTAGTATCAATCTAGATGTGGGCAAAATATATCCAGTGTGTTCATCAACTAGAGATAAGGCATGGTGCCATTTTTAAAGATGCTTTATACTCAGGAAAATCACTAACAGATCATGGGACTGTATTCATCAGCAAAATTTGGTATTTATGTAACTGAAAGCTCTGCTACTAATACAGAATTCAAAGATAGCCCAAGAGATTTTTATTCTATTTTTTTCTTCCAGAATGCCCATTATGTGTCTTTGTGGGTTTCTCTACACGACTGTTATTCTAGCTGCCACAGCCATCAGTGGCCTTAGCAAGCCAAGTAGCCACATTTAACTGGAAACATTAACAAACTATTTGTACCAATACTATAAGAATAAAAATAAATTAGAAAAAAATCAGGAAAAAAATACAAAGATTTTGAAGTGAGGTAGCAGGGGCGTGTTTCCGCGAGGGCACATGGGCTGATCATTCAAGGTGGTTCAGTTCACAGTTCCAACAGCGTGGTCATCTTAGATTTTTTTTTTTAGGCACACAGAGTATTTTCCAAATAGATATCTACTCCCAGTTGGCAGCCATCAGTCCACCATGCTTTCCTTCTGGAAGAGAAAGCCTCCTGGCTGAAGCACTCTTAGGATGGAGAATGCAGCTTCTAGAGCAGAGCAAGCACTATGCCCTAGCTAGCCCAAGCTCTGCTCCCTGGAGCCCCAGCCATCTCACTTTATCACGGCAAGAAGGAAAAGCTGCAAGCAAGAGGTGGAAGAGATGGAGGAAAGGGCGAAGAGAAACGGGCAGAGAGAACCTGAAGCCTGCGCGCACTTGTGCGGCTCTCCACCAAAGCTGTGGGTGTTGATAGCATTATTGTTTAATCTCTCCGAAGAATATGTGGGAGAGGAAAGCACAACATCCCAAGTTGTTACTTTGTCACAACTTTACAGAATACATAAGCACTTCAGTAAATACACAGATTTTTTTTTTTCAAACTGTAAATCATCTGTGAGCCACCACTGTTCGACTAATTACAGCAAGAAGCTGTGCTCATTAGCTCTTCTCATCTGGCTCACTGCACGACCTAAATAGTCCGTAAATGAGCCGGCAATTATTGCTGTATTACCACTACCAGCTCCGCTCACATCAAAATATCTCCACCAAATGTTACGCCTGTTGGTATTATCAGGTTAGAAATTTCATAAACATATTGAAGCAGTTAATTGGGAGATTATTTTAAAAAATGTGAAAATAGAATCATCAGTGAAAGAGGTTTCATCAAAGCCCAGATAGGCGGCTCCACCTATAGACAAGCCGTTCAGAATGCAAGCTCTAGAAGGCTCTTGTAGCCTGCCCCTAACCTCTGGGAAATGAGGAAAGCAACAGAAATCTACCCACCTCCAACAACAAGAAGGCCAACCATTCGTTCTTCCTCCTCCTAGAGACTGTCTCAACACAGTCAGAATTAAACAGATGCATGTACTGAGAGGCCTGAGATGGGAAGGAATGCAGAAATCTGCCAATTTCCGAATCCATTCTTAAGTGTACATACATGCAAGGAGATAAGAACTTGTTGTTTGTTGATACAATCTACTTTGAGAAATGTTTGCATACATATTAACGGTGGGGAGAAAGAAATGAAGAAAAGTAGTTTGAGGAACGATTTCCCAACACCTTCAAATACTTTTGAAACATCTATTTATAATATCAAATGAATAGCTAATTAGTTGCATTCTTATTTATTCATTAGAATGTCCTCTTGGAGCTTCATTTCAGTTTTGTGGATATTCAGAAGTAATACATTAAAAAATTTTGCCATAATTCATATTTTTCAAATTTAGCCAACTTTAATTAACCCAATTTAATGGATTCCTATTATGAACATTTTTCTGCACAAAAATAGGGGACCTCAATATTGGGATGCTTTATCTTGTTTTTTATTATTACCATATCAGATTAATTATTTATTATGATCCTAAAAATACAGAAGAAATAAAAAAATTGCTGAAAGTTAATGAGTGCTATGATTCTATTGGCATCTCCTGCCTTTATCAGAGAAAATAACAGTTTAATAAAGAAGCATTTGATTTGATTCTTGTTCTAGTTGCATTCATACAAAGCAAAAGCCTTATCAGAGAAAATAGCAGTTTAATAAATAAGCATTTGATTTGATTCTTGTTCTAGTTGCATTCATGCAAAGCAAAAGTGGTCTGTATTGGGTCAAATATTGTCATTTACCTGGGCCTTATGCTGGCTCACACTGACAGACTTCAGGAAGGATGTAGAATAGAATCAATCACTGATCTCTAGTCTTTGATAACCATAGCAATGGCAAGTAATTCTTTTTAAACAACACACTGACATCTGGACAAAGGAATGTGCACCAGATTTGCTCAGTTCTTCCCAACTGCTGATTTTAACAGGGAATCCTCATTCTGATAAGTGACTTTATTTCTCACGGTTGTCTTAATCTTCCGACATAACACACACAACTGTGCACTGAGTTATACAGTACAGAGAACATGGATTTTCCTAACTGCTAAATTCACTGATGTTATTGTTATGTTCTCTGTGTGAGAGTTATTTGACCATCTTCTTTCTTCTTTAAAAGCTTTAGAAAGACCGCTCACTTCCCTTCCCACCTCTCTTCTCTGATAGTCTTTGTGTTGGATAGTTTTGTGGCAACTTGACACAAGACTTATCTGAGAACAGAAAACTACAGTGAGGAGATGCCTCCCTAAGACTGGCTTATAGACAAGCTCTGAGGACATTTTCTTAATTAGTGATTAGTACTGGAAAGTCCAACCCTTTGTGGATGATGGGACCCCTGGGCATATAGTCCTGGGATGTACATTAAATCAGGCTGAGCAAGTCAGGAGGAAAAAGCCAGTGAGCAGTGTTCCTCCATGACTGCTGCCTCAGTTCCTGTATTCAGGGTGTGCTTGGAATTTTAAATTCTCTAAATGATGGACTACAAACTGTAAGATAAAATAAACTCTTCCTTCCACAAGTTGCTTTTGATCATGGTGTTTTCTCACAGTGACACAGAGTGAAGACAGACGGACTTGCCTTGATACAGAGAGCGACAGCTATGGAACGATTTCAGCATCACCTGGAAGAGTTCTGGAAACACGATGTCTATGGTTTTGTCATAACCCATAGAGCCAGAATTGCCTAAGAAACACAGGCTAGGCGAGGGACTATTGCAGTCCTCTTGGTTTCTTTCGCCTTCATAAAAGAAATGCCAAATCAGCATCCAGCCACGTAGAAGTGAAGACAGAACAAAGCAAACACATGGCCATGAGTGTTAAAACCTACTGCCAATGTTCTCTGTGGGTTTTGTTCAAAAGTCACTCTTTGTGTTCAGGAAGGTATATGGAATCCTGTGGAAAGCTGATTATAAAAATAATCCGTTAACTGTTTGCAATGTGATATCACACCAACAGGCATTTAAAAGTGCCTGTCTTGTGCCTACTGCTACACACAATACAATGGAGGACTTATAACCGCACCCATCCCTTGCCATTGTCATGGGTCTTAGTCTTCTGTAGTTATAGTTACATTGAAGCTCGGGTGGAAACTATTCTTAAAATATTCTCAACTTTTCTATCACTTTACATCTGTGGTGCCATTTTAACGTGATATATTCAAGAAGATGTGATCTATTTCAAAACATACATTGAGGAATTAAAAGCCTAGGGTTATTTTATGACTGCTCAAAGCCACCATCAGTCTAAGAGGTTGGTTTAAGGGAGGTCTTCTAATGCTTCTAATTGACTTTTAGAGCTGTGATCCCAATGGAGTTCAATATGTTTGAGAACATATTAAACTGGCTAATATTTTGACATCTGACTGTTTATGGGATCTATGCATTAGACAGTTCTGTACATATCACTCAGTGGTAGAGATACACAAAGGATACTGAACTTTTGCCAGATGGCGTGGGATGACGAAATAAGACTCAAATAGAAAGGTAGAGAACTTCTCTGAAATAACTCTAGAGGGAGGTATTTTTTGAGTCCCTGAGGAAATCAGAACAGTTCCCAGGAGGAATAAATCCAAGCCAACATGTGTCTGCATTTCCTAAGCAGAATCTCTGATTGGGACAACATAATTGAATGTTTGCTATTGGAGCTCAGGGTATTACTTTGCCCTAGTTTTTGACTTAAAGAAGAAGGAGAGGGTGGGAACTAAAGGAGCTCATTATTCCAGCTCATAAGCCTGGTACCATGGAGACATACACATCTGTTTATGAAGGGAAGAGGCTCTAGGGAGGAAGAAGGCACATTGGTAAGATCATGTCCTCACTGACAGGACTCGGGGAACCACCCCCTGACTGAAGCTTCGTGACTGCACAGTTCTCAAGCTCATTTACAAAAGACTAGGAAGGCTTTTAAATACCATGGGGTCAAGAAACAGTACCAAGCCTGAATCTGACAATAAATTTGAGTTGTTTTCTGTAAAAATCCATATCCATTTAAGAAAAAGGTAAGAAAATAGGATGATGAAGGGGACGATGATCAGGAATCTGTTTTAACAAATTATGACTTTGAGAATCCCCCACCTAACTCCACAATAAATGTTTCTTTGGGAGAAAGTACTACACTCTGGCTCAGCTGAATTATAAGGGAAAGGAAGTTGCATCCTCTCCAGCTGGAATACATTTAGTATCTCCAGACCTGGTTACAGCAGTGCAAGAGCCCCATGCAAGCCCTCATGGTGATATTCATCTCTTCTCAGAAACCCGCAGTGCCCCTAGAAGGGAGAGCCAAGAGCCAACATTTATGGGGAGCTCCAGTGCGGGCAGTGGAATAGTTTCTATTAGCTACCACCATGTTCCTTTCCTAACAGGACAGGAAGATGATTGCATATTGAACACTTTCCTTGCCTTCTAAATTGCAAACCACTAAGAGACACCTAACGAGTGGGCAGAGGAAACCATGCCTGTGTTAGGCTTTTTACTAATGTGGCTTATACATAAGAGAAGCAATTTTATGAAGGAAGGATTTGTTTGACCCAGGACTGGCTGAATCTGTAGCTTTTAGACCTGGAGCAAAACTAAAATATTATGGAAACTGACATAGCAGAAGAAATCTTGTTCTTCTCACAGCATCCAGAAAACAGAGAAGGAGTCATGAAAAGATAAAGTGCCAAGGATATGCCTCTGGTGACCTACCTCTCATAAAGCCATTATATTACAAATCCACCAGGGGATTAATCTATTAGATAGGTAAGAGTTACCAAGAGCAATCATTTTTCCATTTGACCACCAACAAGGCAATACATGAATCTACGGGGGGACATTTCACATCCAAGCCAGAGCACTACTATCTGAAACCTAACCTTCAAAGCTACTCTATTTCTAATCCCACATAACTATAACATAACCATCAGAGGTTCTGCAATGAGATCACATACACACTCCAGTAGCAAAATAACAGTTACGAGTCCTTAGATTTGAGTATTAACTCTTTCCAATTATTCATTTCACAAGACACTCTCTGTGCTAAAAAATTCTCTGTGCTAAACTTTAAAACTATCCCAAACTAATTACAACAAATTTGAAATGGAACAAAAAAATTCTAACCACTGAATGTTAATATAAATATTTTAGAAAATTGAACTCAGGCATCCTTTTCTGTTCAATCTCTGCCATTGCTTCTTCATTAGAAGACGTGGTGGAATTTTTTAGAAGGTTCTCTTGTGAATATGTCAGTCTGTCTTCTACAGATGTGATGTAATCCTACAGAACCTAGGATATGAAATGATTTATTTCCAATTCCCTTTCAAATGAGCTTCCTTTCAAAATTCCAAAGAGTTACTAAGACATCTAGTACTGAACTGGCCCCATTCTCAAATAAATTTGGAATATAAAACACCTATGTAAACAAAGACTGTGCATTCATTTCCTGACTGCTCAGAACCAAATAATGACACAGAAACTATATTAGTTACAACACCATTTGGCCAAAAGCTTTGACATCTTTCTGACTAGCTCTTATATCTTAAATTAACCCATTTCTATTAATCTATGTATCACCAGAAGACTGTGGTTTACCAGTAAGTTTCCAACATCTTTCTCCTTTGGCAGCTACATGACATCTGCCTGACACCACCTTCTTTCTCCCTGCATCAGTTTAGTTTTCCCACCTAGCTCTGTTCTGCTCTGTCATAGGCCAAAGTAGCTTCTCTATTAACCAATGGTAATAAAACATATTCACAGCATACAGACAGGAATCCCACACTACACCTAAGCACTTTTTTTCAGAAAAAAAAATAAGGACTTACGTGTAGGTAGAGACTGCTTGTTTGTTTCTGGTCACCCAGACCCAAAATAATCACACAGAAACTATATTAATTAAAACACTGCTTGGCCAATAGCTTAAGCGTATTTATAGCTAGCTTTTATAACATAATTAACACATCTCTATTAATCTGTGCATCACCACAAGGCCATGGCCTACCACCAAGGTTTCAGTGGGCTCCTACAGGCATCTCCCTCCTTTGGTGGCTACATGGTGTCTTTCTGACTCTGCCTACTTTCTCTCAGAATTTAGTTTAGTTTTCCCACCTAGCTCTATTCTGCACTTCCATAGGCCCAAGCAGCTTCTTTATTCATTAATAAATATATAAATCAACACACATACAGAAGGACTTCCCACATCATCTTCCCATTTCTGTCTAAATAAAAAAGGTTTTAATTTTAACATAGTAAAATCACATATGGCAAAACAGTTATCAAGCAAGAATTATAGTTACAATATTTATATCTACTTTATCTTTTATCATAACTAAGGAAAACTATAATTATAACTTTCTATTCTTCAACTTCATCAAAGACCCCAGAAGAATATAATATTACCTAAGTTAACAGGAAGTACATTGTATTCAACTTCCAAAACTCTAGAATTGGCAGAGATATCTCACTGCTTGAACAGTCACCCAAAGTTCTTTGGTAACATTGGAACATTCATCTTCAGCCTACTGGCCCATAGTATTTGGTAAACTTTTCCATGAAGCAGTAAATTTAAAGCTATTTTTTGCCTTGTAAGCCAGTCTAATAAATAAGTTTACATATATCCATTCTATCTGTTCTGTTCCTCTAGAGAACCCTGACTAACAGACCAATCTCTCAGTATTCGCAGCCAGCAAACAAGGCCCTATTATTTTCCTGAATTGAAATTATCTCCTAGAGTCACAACCTCTCTTTTACAACAGGCAAAGTAAACCAAGTGTGCTACTCTAAGAGAGAGCCAGAAGGACGAGATAGCACGGTCATTTTGTCACCAAACATGGCAAGGGATGCGTGAAGGAGCAGAGAGAGACCAGGTTTGTTATTCAAGCCTCCCAATAAAAGGAAAAATGAGGAAGAGAGGGTAATTTTCCCATAAAAATAGAAAAATGATAACATTAAATTTATATTTTGAGACAAAGTCAGTGCTAGTAACAAAAGGTGTGCTTTTTTTTGCAGCGGTCGGATCAATAAATCACCAGTAATTGATATTTAAACAAATTTAATAACAGGACTCACAAAACCAAGGTTCCAGCGGAGTGGCCAGCGGAAACAGGAGAGCAAGCGGAAGGGCCCGCGCAGCCTCTGCCCGCGCACTATATCAGTAAACATACGCCTGAGGGCAGCCCGCCCCCAAGGGGAGGGCTTATCCCTACAT
>NW_026067913.1:10241215-10380944 GCF_014885135.2 Alexandromys fortis | reverse complement strand
AGCAGAGACACCAGGATGGACGGAGGCTAGACTCTTCCCGGTAAGCGCACCTTGGGGTGCTTACACACATCATTAGAAATGGGCTAGTCCAGGTGCGAGAATTAGCCTGTAAGGGCTAGAGTTCATGGACCAAGCAGTTCTTAAATGAATACAGTTTGTGTGTTGTTATTTCGGGCATGAGCTAGCCAAGCGGCCGGGGTGTTGGGGACGCAGCCCCGCCACCGCTCTTATTTCAACACCTGGAACTGAAAGAGTAACTATCAATGAAAATAGGACATGACTAGATGGTCAGCCTAGCCAATCAGTGATCGTTAAGTTCTGTGACAGATCTCGTTTCAAAAAAAAAAGTAAAGAACTATAAAAAAAGGCACCCAACCTTGACCTCTGGGCTCACTCCATATGAACACAAACATGCACACACACACTCATGCACCCAAACAAAAGTTGTTATGTTCATTATAATTTTAGCTTCCAAAGCTCACCTGAAAAAGTTTAAGTGGTCTATGGACACAGAGGTGAGCCAGGAGGAAGGGGCTGCCATGTGGGAAGCAGGGAATGGTGGCTCTCAGCTGCCTGACACCCAGGCTTGAGCACATGGAGGGAGCGTTGTGTTGCCATGAACAGTGTTTATTGAATGTTCTAAAGAGGTTTTAATAAGCCAAACATATACCTCCAGGAAGCTGCTAATTAACTTTTGGGGGCCTTTAGGGTGTGAGCTAGTAAATCAACAGGGTTCCTACACCGTATGATACTGCTGAGAAACAGGAAGATGAATGCTACTTCCAACAGTGATCAACAAATTTAGAGTCATTTAGAACTCTCACAAGTGCACTGAGCTATCGCCTTTGCATACTGTAGAAATTTCTCCTTTTTGTATTCAAATGCATTAAATTCAATTGACCCTGGCAACGTTTACAGGTAGAGGACAATCTTTTATTTGAGTGTCCACAGGATAGACAGTGTTAACTTCCCATCGCCATAAGAAATGTCTGAGATAAATCAATTTATTTAAAAAGGGAATTTATTTCAGCCTCCAGTTTTCGTTCTTGCCCACTTGTCTCTGCTGTTTTGTCTCTATAGTGGGATGGTGCAGTAATGGAAGAATGCTTCCCAGAAATGACTGTCTATCTCATAGTAGCTCAAAAGCACAGAGGCAACAGGGACAGGGTCCCAATACCCCTAATAATCTTACGTCCTTTAACTATGCACCACTTCCTGAGGGTTCTCTCAGGGTAGAGACCTAGACTTCAACACATGGGTGGGTGGGATATGAATTCATGGTATTCGTGGTGGAGTGCTTGCCTCATGCCTGAGGCCCTGGATTCAGTTTCTAAAGACAAAAACAAAACAAAACAAAACAAAAAAAACCAACAAAAACCCAAAACATGAGCCTTTTGAAAACATCCAACATCCAAACTATAGCAAAGACCAAGGAAACATTTTCAGTTCAGACTGAGAAAGCCAAAGCTGAAGTTATCCATCAGCTTTGCCTAAGGATGCATTTTTCAACGGATATGACTGACTTATCACCTGTGCTTCCGCAGCACACGTAAAGATCTTGGTGAGAACAAACACCAGGGTTTCCATTCCTTCTTTTGAGGGCAAGAGCAATGGTTCATTTTAACAAGAATAAACTACAGAGTCACACATGGCACTATGGCTACCTAGAGATCACTGGGTGAGTGTCCCCAGCTCCACAGCACGAATTAGGATGTGTCTATCAATACCAAACTCCTAAGACCTGCTCTTCACTTGACCGATTGACTCAAGGACTTTCATTGTTCACTGTAGTTAGAATGAAAAATGAAAGCTCAGATTCTGAAATTTTCCAAATTCTACTAAATTAATAGCAGAAACAACATCCTAGTGGCCAGAAATTTTGACAAATTTTACTTGGGAATTGATTATTTGAGAATCAAATACAAACTCAAATGAACCTTGCATACATTTTTTTTCTTTTAGAAACAACATTTAACTCATATGTACACTTATCTAGATTATCTTGCTATGCTCAGAAAATTTAGAGAGGTCAGTTGATAAGAAAGAAACAATCTGTGTCATCCAGAAGGAAGTGAGCAATATGGAGAGCAAGGCTTTCATTTTGTTATTGATTTCTGTTTGTTTGTTTGTTTGTTTTACTCCTTCCCACATTTTTGTTTGTTTTGGGTTTGGTTTTTCAAGATAGGGTTTCCCATGCAACAGCTTTGGCTGTACTGGAACTCACAATGTAGACCAGGCTGGCCTAGAACTCACAGAGATCCACCTGCACGTGCCACCCAAGTGCTAGGATTAAAGGCGTGTGTTACCACCACCTGGCCTCTTTCCCACATTTTGTTTACTGAAAGACTGTAAAAGGCCAAGAATTTTAACACTTCCACTAAATTAGCAGCCTGCTCAGGGTCAGAATTCAGGAAGAGGGCTTCTAAGAACTTGTGAACGTCTAGCGTCTTCTGGTTTGAGCTTCCCCCATGCTGTAGTGGCAGTAGGTTCATGCTGTTACTGAAGGTAATTTTTAGTATCTCCTTTCCCATCTCCTTGGAAATTTTCCACATTCTTTAGACCTTGGCCTTGTAGTAGCTGATAGCTTTTCCAAATATTTGGTTAGCATCCGATCAGTACTTCTGTAATTCAAGATTTTAAAGTTTGAATAATTTTTGAATATTATTCTCTTGACTAAATTCTGTGTACTTTCTTTCTGGATCAACAAGACATTCAAGCATTTTTATTCAGAAAAAAAAATTTCTTAGAACATTTTTGTTCATTTTTAAATAATTTTATCCTGTCCCTCTTATCAAATATTATCTTCTGGAACTCCTGTCAATTGGAATTATTTCTCAAATGACTGCACATTCTTCCTTGATTTCATCTTTTAGCCTGCCGACAGTGGGATGGGATCTGGCGTATAATTAGCAATCAAGAAAATGCCCTGCAGCCACACACTATGCCAATCTGATGGAGGCCATTCTTCAAGTGAGGTTCCTTCTTTTCAGGTGACTCTCGCTGGTGTCAAGTTGACACAACTAATCAGCATATTTGAGACACTTTTTAGAGTTCCGGTTTACTTAAGTAGAATAAAAAAATTTATGTCACTTCAAGTCACTAAATTTATGACAATCTATATGAACAATAGAAAACTATCACACACTAGCATAATTTTAATCTTAAAGCATTTGTCTTATCTCTAAATATTGTATTTTTATAGCATTCTATATTTACACTATGAAATAATTTATTTGTCTTTGATGACATTAAATGTGGAGTGTATTATTTTGAGTATGTGTATTGGTTCTATTTTTTTCTGAAATCTTTTCAGGTCTTTGCACTTTTTGCCATAGTCTATTAGAATATTTCCACAAAAGCCAAATGTCTTTAACTGTATTTTTGTTTTTTACCTTTTTTCTTTTATTGAAAACAGATTGTTTTCACATAATATAACTGACTACAGTTTCCCCTCCCTCTACTTCTCCTGGTTTATCCCCATCTCTTCCCATATGGATTCCCTTTCTGTCTCTTATTAAAGAAACAAGCTAGCCAGGTGGTGGTGACGCACGCCTTTAATTCTAGCACTTGGGAAGCAGAGGCAAGTGGATCTCTGTGAGTTTGAGGCCAGCCTGGTCTACAAGAGCTAGTTCCAGGACAGGCTCCAAAGCTACAGAGGAAACCCTGTCTCAAAACGGCCGCCCCCCCCAAAAAAAAAAATAAATAAATAAAAGAAAAAAAAAAACAAGCAGGCTTCTAAGAGAAAATAATATAATACACAATGATATGATATAACTAAACTAGCACATTAGAATTAGACAAAATAAACAAAAGAATAAGAGTCCCAGGATCAGAGACTCATGAGTTCACTCAGGGATCCCAAGAAACACTAGACTGGAAGCCATAATATGTATGCAGAGGATCAGATGCAGCACTGCAGAATCCCATAAAGACACGACAGTGGAAGCCGTGGCATACGTGCAGAGGACCAGATGCAGACCGCTACAGAAGCTGTGCATGTTGACTCACGCTCTGTTGGTTCATGAGCTTTGACCAAGAAACAAGCAAACAATAAAAAGGGGGTGCTTTTTTTTGGTGTCCTCTATCCCTTCTGGCTCTTACAAACTTTCTGACTCCTTTCCCCAGGATTCCCTAAGTCCTCACAGGAGGAATTTGATGGAGACACATCCCGTTTAGAGCTAAGTGTTCCAAGGACTCTCACTCTCTGTCTATGTCTGGGAATGTTTTCCTATGCTGGGCTGTGGGTCTCTGTATTTATTGCCATCTGCTCCATTTTCAGTGAATATGGGTGTTGTCTTCAGCAATGGTGTCTTGCTCTAATTTTTTGGAGAGCAACAACTTGGTTGTTTGCAGATTCCCATGGGACCCCTATGGTCAACATCTCAATAAGATGTAACCCAATCCTGGGCCTAGAAGCTTCATTGGGTGACTAGGGATAGCCAGTTGGGTCTCTCTCTCTCTCTCTCTCTCTCTCTCTCTCTCTCTCTCTCTCTCTCCTCCATTGCTTGGTAATTTCATTTAGTTTTCCTTTCTATATGTTTATATTTCAGAATTTCCTACTGCATTAGATCCCATACTACACACCAAAAGGCCCTTAATCTTAGCTATCCCTCATGGGATTCCCTCCCTTGCCCTCCTGCCTCCCCACTTGATCCTCCCATTCCAGTATCCCCATCCATCCTTAACTATCTATTCTATATCATTGGCTTAACATTTAATAACCACATGCAAGCAAAGGCATGTGATTCCAAATGATGGAAAAGTCTTTTTTGAAACCTTTGCTATTGATATAATGTATTTTATGAAATTCTAAGGCAAATTTCCAATCAATTATTAAAAAGTACTATAATTTCTGCTGGATCTATACCTGCTAATTGATGAAGGCTCAATTTTCCTTTTAGAATTAATTCAGAGATCTTTTCCACATAAATTTTTTGATATTTTACTTGGTTAGCATTTGGTGCTTATGGATGTGATCCTAAGGTTTAGCTTTTTAAGTGCAAATGTTAACAATATAAAACATTTTATAAACTTACGAATGTCCCAATTTAAATATTTTAAAATCTGTTCTTAAAAAAGTTTAAAATCTCTCAAATGTCTTCCTACAATATCAAAAATAAAATACCCTATTTTACTTTAAGCGGGAAAACACGGCATAACCATAATCTGTATAAGGCAAAACCAAGCTCCAGTAGTGCAAACACCCTCGGCAGGATACACATAGCCTGCCTTCTAGACCAGCCGAGTCCGTACCACTGTGACTGTGTTTCTGGTGACTGTCAGCTGGCACTAGCATTTCCAAAGCTGTTGAGGTCCACCATGGCAAATGGTCTCTCTTTGGAGCTCCAGCCCTGCCGTACCACATTTGCAAACCTCAGCTGTTCCCTATGATTCCTTTATGTCTTTAAAACCATTGTCACCTGGGTGACTCAAATTACAGTGTTTAGTTGCAAGAGCAAAGTACATTCTTGTGTGTGAAAACAAAGAGGTGCAGCTTTAATGTCTTATTAAACAAGCGTTGTTTTTAAAATTTTATCTTTTCTAAACCTTGTTTATAGAACAGGACACAAATTATCATACAAAAATACACCCCAATCCAAAGTATCTTGGGCACCTGTTGTTGCCTCCTTAGTAGGCGCACTCCACGTGGCCACCTTTAATCAAGATAGTGATGACATCATATGACATTATCTTCTTTAGAATCATAGCAAAGATCGTAACTAGCCACGGGGCTGACTAAAAATGATGGCAACCCAAAATGAAATCATGCCATATGGTTCCTTTTAGATTAAATATATATTCAAGTTTAGTGTTATTAGTTTTAGCCTTTTATCTAACCAGATCTTTTGCCATATCTAACAAAATTAATTTATAAATCACAAGGTACAGAATATTCATATATTTTTTTTTTAGCTGTTCTGTTTTATTTTCTTCTCCTTGTCACTGAATCGAGGACTCAGACTGACCAGAGACATCAAGAAAGATTTTAAATAAGCATGCCTGGGTCTAGCATAGGAAGAGCCATAATCCAACTTTAGAGCCAGCAGTTTAATGAAGAATAGCATAAAACAGTTTCAACATTATCCAAAAAGACACCTGGATTCCTGCAAATCCGAATTCAGTGAGCAGAGCTCAGAGATGAATTCTGAGCCCTGACAATAAACACAGCCACAGTAGTGGTGAGGGTGTCTGCTACTGTCAGCAGCAGAGACAGCAAAAAAATGTCCCAAACGTTCTTGTTTCAGCTCCATGCTTGCAGCAGAACTTACAAGCACACCAGAAAACACAGACATACTTTCCAACAAAACAGGTATATACAAATTCCTCTGGAAATAGACAAAACTTTCCAACAAGACAATCGCTTTTAACTAGAATTGACCTAATATGATCATATAGCTCCTAATTTGCATCAGCACGTAAAAAAACTGTATGAACATGAAGCATCTGAGACTAGCAGTAGCTTTTTCTTATGCTAACCAATAATAATCTGTAACCAAGCCCTCTAAATGATGACAGATATTTGTAGCCCATGGCATTTGAATGACCAAAGCATCCCTGGTGGAGCAGCAACAGTTCTGCTGCAGCCCTGGCTACGGTGTCACAACATGGCCTTTGTAGCTTAGCAACTATAGGCAATGATACCCAACCCCGGCCCACAGAGGCAAACCATGGCCTGGTCTGGACAGAAGTTGAGGCAAGCAACCCCCAGGGCGGGCTGCAGATGCCCCACCCCCCAGCATGGGAGGGGGCATCACACAGCATGGGGGCAAATGATTGTTAACTTTTCTGGCCACGGCAATCAACCCCTGATTCTCTGTTCAGCATTTGGAATCCTGTTGGGGCATACCCGCCTCTCGCAGCCTTGCTGCACGGTCACAAGGCTGTATAGTCCAGACACCCCACCCACACAAGCGGATAGGTTGAGAGCAACAGAGGGAGGCTGCCTCTTCCTCCCTAGTGCTGGTGTTAAAGTTGTGCACCACCACCGCCCGGCTCCGTCTTTTCAGTGAAATGTTCAAGACCAGTAGAGGTTGTTTGCCCCATCCCGTTAGGAAAACATACTTTTCTCTCCCTCTCTCTTTGTTTTTTAAGTTTCCAGTTCTATCTCTAAAGTCCTGAAAGTGCAGGAAGAGGACAAACAAAAGACAAGAAAAAACCAAAAAGCAGTATACAGAACAATACAGAGTCCTTCTGGCACAAGGAGGCAAAACTGAACCGAAGACATAGAGAAGGACCCTGGGACCCAAATTAACCACAGGGATGCATTCCCATACAGATGGGCCCCAGGACATCTTCTCAGGTACCCTGCCTGTGGTCACCTCCGATATCACTTAGACAATCTACAGGCTCTTACAGATTCTGGGCCCACTTATAGAAAGATATCCAAAACAGAAAGACTTGAAATGAAACACAGAAATCATAAACATAACCAGAAAACCTACCGACCAGCTGAGGCTGAAGGTTCTATGAGCGGTAGTCCCAGTGGGCTTGGGGGATCCTGGAAGAGACCCCAAATGCTCAGATCCCAGGATCTTCTAAAAACCACCACAGAGTCCTCATTCGTATGCAGAAGCAAAGAACCTTTATGAAAGCCTGAGCTTGGACCCTCCATTCATCTGACAGAACACTGAGGTCGGAGAACCATGAACTCAGTTGGGGTGGGAATTTTTATCATAGCAGAGGTTGGGGTAAAGGAATGTCTAAGGTTCAGGACTCCTGACTGGCTATTTGTCTAGGGGTACCTTGGTGAAAGGGTGTAAGTGTGTGCTGGGCTAAGAGATATCAGGTGATATCTATAATGGTTGGGCTATATGGAGCCTGTAGGGCTGGGCTCTACAATGGCTGTGTGCTGGCTGATAGGAAATTCTTCTGGGATCCTGATAGGTGTGGCCACTGGAGGTTCCAGGTAAATTGCATTTCTAGTTTGGGGAGCTGACACTTAACAACAGTGGGGATAGCCTAGGAGCGGGGTGGGAAGGAAGGAAGGAAGGAAGGAAGGAAGGAAGGAAGGAAGGAAGGAAGGAAGGAAGGAAGGAAGGAAGGAAGGAAGGCGGGCATTACAGGAGAATCGGCTTAGTCCCCTGGGAGTGGGGGTAGTTATTACAGAGAGGCCAAAGCAGGTGCTCAGTTCCAGAGCTGAGGATGAGAGTGGGGGACCGGGTGTAGAGGACTGAAGGAAGAGTGAAGATCTGCATTAGCCTACCTAGTTTCCTGGATAGAGTGGTTCCAGGTTGCCCACAAGTGCCAACCAAAACTGGACGTTGAGTTAAACCAATGAGTGGGGGAAGGGGAGGTTAAAAGAGAAGGTCTGTCTTATTCCCTGGAGATGAGGTGGGGGTAGGGAGTCAGCAGGTGGTCTGCTAGGGGATTATATTTACAGAAGAGGAATATGTGAAAATCTACAGTAGCCTATCTGTTTCTCCAGACAGGGCAGCTTGTGGATTGTACTTTTATTTTTAAACAAGAATGAGACACTTCTAGATGATTAGAAACTCTCTTACCTGGAAAGTGTTATTGATCAGTGGCTATTATCATAGGTAAACAGGCAGGAACTGTTCATTTATTTAGGGAGATTTATACATGTCAATATCTATCACACGGTTCTTTTCCCTGTATTGTTCCCTGGAGAGCTGTTGACCCATCTTTGGCTATATCACATGCCTGGGGCCATTGGGTCAGCAGTCATCAGAGAAGAGGGGTTTTAGTCACTTTGGTTAAACTGCAAACTGGTTGGTATTTAATGTTTCAACTGAAAAGACCTTAGTGCCTATCCAAATTTCAACCACCTGAGTGATTGAAGTCCAGCTATCGTCTGTCTTCTTGACTTAGGAAGAAGACAGTGACTTAAGAGCTAAGGCTAAATGGCTAAAAAACACCATATGCTCATGCAGGTTTGATTTTGGTAGCATTGTCTCTATTGCTATGAGAAGACACCAGAAACTCTTACAAAGGAAAATATTTAATTTGGTGGCTTATATTTCCAGAGGTTTAGTCTATTATCATCATGGTAGACCATGGTGGCATACAGGCAAACATGGTGCTGGAGCAGGACCTGAGAGTTAATACATCTTGACTTGCAGGCAACAGGAAGTAGTCTATCTCATTAGAAGTAACTTGAGCATAGGAGACCTGAAAGACCACCCCACACAGTGACATACTTCTTCCAACAAGGTCCCATCTACTCCAACAAAGCCATACCCCCTTTTTGTGCCACTCCCTTTGAAGGCCATTTTCTTTCAAACTACTGCAAGCATCCATGATGGAACTTTGTGGAACCAATCATTTACCCATGACTGCTGTGTCACACTAGGGATTGGGGGATTCCAATGGATTATTTCCTCTTGGTCTTGAAGCATAGGTAAGTAGTTATAATTCAAGAAGTAGATATTTGGTTTCTATGGAAAAAGGAAGATAGGGATAGATGAGCTGCCTTAATGATCCTTCCATTTGCAGCCATGCCCTGGACCAGGTTATTGAATATTTCATATGCTAGGACATTGGCTTTGGAAACTCACAAATTATCAGATATGTAGATCCTCCCTTAGACATTTCAGCCTTCTCAGATGTTTAACACCAGCCCCTCTGGTTCTTATCTTTCAAACCTTGGTTGACATCCTTGTCTGTTGTCATCCTCTATGCCACCCACATACCAATGAAATTTTATAATTTTAATTTTTTTGTTTGCCAATATATTAGGATATTTGTTTTCATGGAAAGGGGGAACTTTCTCCCTATCTTGCATAATTCCAGCTCCTTTTGTGCTTGTCTATATCTTAAAAATTCACACGATGAATAGATAGCCTTTCTTTAGAGAACAATAAGTGGTATTTAAAGATTCAGATGACTGAAGTCTAGTGAGAATATTCTTTAAATAAAAATTTATAATAAAAATGTTTCATACTCATTCTAATTTGCTTACTACTTTCAATATTGTCTTATAAGACAATCATTTCAAGGCTATCTCACCAACAGAAGCGATCCAATTATCCATTTGCTAATTTTTCAAAACAATCTTTATTTTTAAAAGGCAAATAATTTTTGCAAAGGTGTTAAATTATTAGCACTTGATATACAACATATTGCACAAAGCATAGTTTACAGATTTAGAAAATGTGGCAACAGAGTGAATTATACAGTGATAAGCTAATGTGTGTTGAGCACAAACACACGCAGGTGTCATTTGTGGTTTACACAGGATCCGATAGAAGAATTGAAAGCTTATGAAACTTACAGATTAATTTGATGGAGCTATTTCCTCAGTTTAGGTTCCCTATTCCTGAATACGTCAAATTGACAACCCAGGCTGGCCATCACACACATGCAACATGAAAAATGGGATTAAGCATCTCCCAACACCCTCGCTGTCTCAGCACACGGTAGAGCCATGACACCTTTGGTTCATCCAGAAAAAAAGGTTGTTGCTGGGTTTTTTTTTTTCCTGCTGGAATCAGGGACCCTGAAAACTAAAAAAATTTCTCTTGTGTCTTTTCTTTTCATTAATAAATTGGAAAAATAAGACACTGATTTTCTTCTCTTGCCTTTCTGAATTGATACAAGGCACTAATAATAAATACAAAAAGATCAAAAGGAGTGTTAGAACAACAGTTGAGCATCATGCACCAGAAAGAGTTGCTCCCAGGGTGGGGTGCACCGTGGGGAGGGCCTTGCCCAAAGAGGGAAGCTACAACCCCTCCGCTAATGGAAGAGACTCTCCACATTTTCCTGTGCACATCAAGATTCAGCTGCTCCCATCTTCCCTCGGCCTCTGTTATTATCAATGCTTCACTTTAATGGGCGAAGGGAGGATTTTGGTGTGGGTGGCTTGCTTCTTCTTTTTGTTGTTGTTAAATGTAGCAACAAACAATCAAATCAGAGGAAGGAGAATACAAAGAAAATGGGTCGTGAATACAGAGAAAAGGTCAGGGCTCTAGTATTTAGTGCAGTGTCTGGGGAACTATTGACTATGTGGTGATTGGCAGGTTTAACAGTACCTTGTGCTCTCTCTTGCCAGCAACTATGCAATTATTCCAGGTGTTGTAGTGGAATGACTCTACCAAGTTTTATAGGATTAATCAGCACGGAAATGTTGGCAGGCTCCAGGCTCGGATCCCAACTTCAGGTGCAGCACTCAGAACAGATGGAGGCAGACACTTCTTGGGTTGGTTTTTCAAAGGGATTTATAAATTGGCCATGCCGCCCTTGCCCCAGATCCAGCTTACTTCATGACCTTTTACTCAAAACAGTCTCTGTTCTGACATTATACAAAACGATCATTTGTGTGTAAGATCAGTCCGAAGTGTTTCCTGGGCATCCGCATCACAACTGCACGTTTCCTCTGTGAACTTTGGAGATATTTCAGTTTTTTCATCTGGTGTTTATAGCTTCATCGTGTGCCATAATCGCTAGAGAAAAAGGCAAACAAGGTCTCCATTACCTCCATCTGCCGGTCTTCCTTCGGGGTGTCAAAGGAAGACTTAAGAAGGATTTGGAACACTGTGTGAGGCTCATTGTCTATTATGTAACTATTTGGAATAAATTCTCCTACTCATGGGCTTCCAGGAGCTCCTAATTGCCTACAGCAGTAGCTTTGGATTATTTGTTCTTGCCAAAAGTCACTTAGTCTCTGCCTGAGTGACTGCTTCCCGACAGCAGAACTACACCGTGCACCTTGGCCATGGCAGGAGAGAGCAGAACAGAGCCGTGATAGTTCATGGGGCCCTTGTAAAACTTGGCACCCCTTTCTCACCTCCGGCTATAGCTGAGTAGAGCTAGTCCTGAGCACATAGTTCAAACATTTGTCTCCCGTTCAAGGATATTGAGTCCTGGTTTAACCTATATGTTTGAATGCCCTTCAGTCCTATTCTATAACAAAATAAATTGGGGGGGGGGACCCCACATTTATCAACCATATATTTATTGCTACACCTAGTATTTTTCTTTTGACTTTTTTTCCAAATCCAGTTAGATTTCCTCACTTTGGGCTTCTGTTGGTCCTTCAGCATGGGCAGATTTGAGACTCGTTGAGAAGAGATGTTACAGGCTCTTTAAATGCTAGATGCTGAGCCCTGTGTGCTCTAGGCAGGTGCTTCAGTTGCACCACTATAGTTACTTGAAAATCCTTTTGCATTGTCTGATTTTCATTTTGTTTTCCTCAGTGTTCTTAAGTTAATCGTAATTAAAGGATCACCGGTAGTAAAGAAGAAAAGTTTCCAGCCTAAAGTGGAATTGGAAGTCAGTTTAGGTATCACTGAATTCCTGACTCTGAGGGAATAAAGAACCAATCATTTTCTGTGTGGAAGCCCAAGGAAGCATAAATGACCTGAGTTTAGCAACTTTTTGTGTGCTGTGGTACAATATGGCACTTAAGAGAAAAGTGTGCCAGGGTGACAAATGTCCTCCTATAGAAATGTCAGGCCTTGTAGAACTCACTATATGATAGTGGCAAAAAGCACAAATACTAATATCAAAAAATCAGGGTAAACAAGGCCAGAAAGAGAGAATAACAGGAAAGACATTCTATCCTAGTATGGATCCTTGTTTGTGTTTTTCTTTCTATTTTGTAGTCTTTGTGTTCTTATTTAGGCACAAGTAAAACACACATGTGTGCCATTTCCTCACAGGGCAGCACAGCATCAGCACCGGTGACCCCGACGGCCAGCTGTGCCGCTCTTCCCACAGAGGTTTTATGGTTCCTGAAGGATGTGTGTGTGACGTCAGCAATAGGATTTGTTACTCAGCAGCAGCACTTCTGTTCCTCGACAGTGTGCACCAGGACGCTAGGAGAGCTGCTGGGTTGCATGGGCTACGCTTGCTTCCTGCTCCCATAACCATTGTTGAGCATCAGGTTTTGGTCCTTGAATCTTCTCCATACTCTGTGGTCGATACACCTGGATTTTCACATGCTGCTCTCAATTTTGACATATGAATGTGGTGCCAGAACTTCTTGACTTTGTTTATTAGGAGCTTGGGTTTCACCAGAGGTCTGAGGGCAATCATGATGCCAAGCAGGATTTGGTAGCTACCTGGCAGATAACACCAAGGAAGAAGCAGATCTTCTTTACTTGTCTTTAATTGGCATACCAGGTCTGATTTAAAAAAGGAAGAGATAGCAACATGGAAAACGAATTGGAGCCCAACATACTGAAGGCAGGAGCTAACAGAGAGACCTTGAACTAGGCAACAGCAGTTCCATGGAGAAGGGAGGAGCAGGAGAACAGCTTTGGAGCATACACAGCGAGTCTTGGCACGCTTGAGCTAGGACTGAAGGAGAAAATGTCCCCAGAGTACAAGCATATGACTGGGATGGCAGGGCTGTTCTGAACAGGACAGGGGAAGATGGTTGTAACTTGCTTAGAGAGTAATACATTGCCACAATGGAGTGACTCAACTGTTTTAAATGACAGTTTAAAGGATGACTTTAAATCTGCTAAAATGTAGGTGGAGCTGTGGCCATCTAATTCTAGGATAAAGAACACTAGTATTACCTAAGATGTCTTTGGTGTCTGCCATGTTGACTACTGTCTATTGACAATGACTGATCCTTTTACTAGAACAGCTAACTGACCCTGAATGCAGCTGTTTATTTCTCCACAATCAGGAAAGCAACCCATAAAGAAATCCAAGAAAGGCTGTTGGAGCACCATCATAGATGGCAATTAGAAAAAGCCTTATAGCATTACACACTTTTGTAGTTACTCAATATTTGTTTGTTTTACTGGAAACAAGGAGAGTTCAGAAGAACATTTATGGGAGGGTTTTGTATCAACTAGGGATATAAGGTTATACCGCCTGAACCTGAAGTGCAAGTATACACACACACAGATAGACAGACAGACAGAAACACACACACACACACATCCCTCAGTGTCTTAAGTCCGCTAAAATGTACTTCTTACTTAGATGAAATGCCTGTTGCAGCTTGACATTGAATCTATGCTTCTCACAGTTGCAATAGAAGGCATTTCATCCACACACAGGGACAAAGACAATGACTTGTGCACATGCTTGCAAGACATCTATCTGCAGGTATCAAGTCTTACTATAACTCACAGTTCTGTAGGTAATGAGTGACTCTGGTAGCCACAATTTAATAAGTTAGAAAATTATAATTTTACCATCTGCCTGGAAAATGGGAGATTAGGACATCTAGGTGATAGCATCCAACTGATATGAAGTCATGCTTGTCAAGAGGTCATTAAACTAGACATGCTGCAAACACGTAAGGTGTTAATATTATCATACTACAAAGTAAATTAGCTTTGAACACTTGCAGTTACTGACAGCTGTTTTGCACTTTGGAGAACAATGTTACCTGTCTACTGAAAGTGAGAATAACCATTTCTGAGGAGGTTTGGCTGGATGACTAAGGAGCTGTAACAATACATTATGTTTACTTCTGTGCCATATCTCCAGGCTGCTTTGCCATTAACATCTCGAGAACAAAACCGTAGTCAAAGACTTCTCCAGTTATTGACCAGTTCTCAGCAGCCCTTTTGGTTCTACCATGTGCTGTTCAGAAGCCTTTCATCTTCAGAAATGGTAGCCTATTTTCTGTGGTCTGTGGGCTGTGGTCCTGATCCTTAGAGTCTGAAGGAAAATTTAAGTCACCATTTTAATGTTTTCTGCCACTGAGACCAACTACAAAAGCATGATTTCATGCTTGCTTGCACAGTCAGTATCTTAAGACTATAAAGAATAACATTATTACATGCCTCTTAAAGCAATGAAGTTGTTTATACCCCTATTGTGGGTGTGTTATGTGAACTTCAGATATGCTGATAAGTGAAAGAATTTCAATGCTTATTGGTCATATATATTTTAAGAACAGGGCTCTATACTATATAAGTGCACTTACACACAAATTTCAAATCAGTTGGAATAATTACACTGTAATAATCCTGTATCAGCCATATTTTAAAGGTATTTGACTCTGCACATAGAAAAACCATAATGAGTTTTAACAGCTGGGAAAAGTTCTTGCTCAACAGAAAACACTCCTGTGTGTTTACGAGCAACTAGCCTAGGCATGGAAGCAAAGCCAGTGCTGGGTCTTGTCTGACTAAATACCAAAATCCCAGAAGACATCAGAAAAATCCACAAAGCCCTTCTCATTTCCGTAGCAATTAAATTATTCACTTCCTGCCCTCAAGGCTTGTCTATCTTTGGACTGCAAAGCCCCTGTTAATTCTTGGAAAGTAATTCCCAGTTAATTGATTAACTAACTGTAGCCCACAGGTAAAGTCTCTCATTAACAAACATGAAAAACAAAGATTGGACATCGCAGAGAGTTCTAAACATGGCATTTTGTTAATCTTTCACCAGAAATAGTACTTAAGGTACACTTCTTTTCTGCTCTCCTAAGACCAATGGTCATAATAAAATACTTCATGGTGTCCTTTCTGTACCCTGAGAGAGGACAGCAAGACGTGATCAGGGCCATCAGAATGCATACCACACTAAGAACAGCAAGAACTAGTTAGACCTTTCTCTGCGGAACTTTATGCCCCTCCCCCAGCCAGATTCCCCCCAAAGAAATATAAGGATTTGGATACTTATAAAAGTAGGAAATGCTTTTCTTGCTCCTTTGCCCTCTGGCCTGAGACTAAGGCACCAACCTTCCAGTAGAAACTTGGTATCTAGGCTTTCAGCCACAGTCCATGTTTCTTTCCCCTCCTCACGAAATAGAATATGAGCACAGGAGAAACACTTCAGGAATACAACCCTGACTTCCTTAAATGTACTTGACTCAATTAGCCTGTGTCGAGGTGCCCTCATACCTAAATGAGGAGCAGACTTCGGCATTCTGTCAGTATTGTTTCCTGGAAGCAATTTAGTTTCATAAATAATGTTTCCTTCTGTACCTCAACAAATCTCTGTTTAAATTCTCCCTAACTATGAAGAATTGGGTGTGCATAACAAACCAAGGGAAGGATCGGTGGGCTTCAAAGAGGGGCTGACCTAGTCAGCTGTGATAAACACCATGACCAGAAGAAACTTGGGAAAGAAGTCTTTATTTGGCTTGTATATTCTGATCACAGCTTATCACCGAGGGAAACCAGGGTGGGACCTCAAGCTGGACAGGGAACTGGAGGCAGGAACTGAAGCAGTGGCCATGGAGAACACTGCATACTGGCTTGCTCAGTTTGCTTTCTTATGTAACCTAAGACTACCTGCCTAGGAGTGGCACTGATGGAGGACTAAGGAACCATGAAAGATGTTCTGCTTACTTCTGTGCTGCACCCAGGCTGCTCTGTCACTCACACCTTAACAACACGGTCCAAATCAAAGACTTCTTCAGTCATAGCCCAGTTTGCAGCAGCCACATCAATTGTTCATCCCACATCAATTATGCATCAGGAAAAGGCCCAACCAATTTGCCTATTGGCCCATCTGATGGAGACATTTTCTTAATTGGAATTCCCTCTTACCAGGTGACCCAGGCTTGTGTCATGTCGACAAAAAACTAACTAGCATAAGGGTTATACTCCTTGATGGAAGCAGGCACTGCTAGAAACCTGGTAACACTTGGCTGGAAGCAACCGGAGATATTTCTGTGCCCCCCCCCCGCCCCCCACCGTGCTGGTAACTATGAAACTAAATCACTTGGTTTTTTTCTCTCTCTCATCTGTTTTGCTGAATCACTCACTCAGTATGCACCCGCTTATGTACATGTGTGGAAATTTGCATGTGTTAAGGTGTGTGTATGTGTGCATTTGTGTGTACATGCACACACATGTGTGTGCTTAAGTGTGGAGATCAGAAATCTACCCCCGTGCTGTTCCTCGGGTGCTTATTCACCCATTGTTTTGAGATCAGATTTCTTTCTGGGACCTGATGCTCACCAGTTAGGCTAGATTGGCTGGCCAGTGAATCCTAGGGATCCTTATACCTGTCTCTCCAAGGGTAGGATTATACACAAACACCACCATATCCAGATGGTGACAAAGGATTCTGGGATGAAATAGGTCCTCATGCTTGTCAAGTCTGCATATTAATAAGCTTTACTGAGTGAGCTTCCTCCCCAACCCCCAACTTTTCCTATTTGTTTGTTTGGTACTTACTCAATCTTCTGATTCACAGTCTAAGGTCACCAAAAAGTCTTTTCTTAACTACCCCTCAAAGACAGGGACCATTTCTTCTATTCTTTCTTAGGTACCAACCTTCCTTGGCGTTTAGTATATGCAGACATCTGAGATTTACTGTTTCATATGCAAACATGGCAAGTAAATGGGGAACAATAGAGAGAAACTCGAATATTTCTATGATGGACTTTTTAGAAAGAACATCTAATGTATGTTTTAAATATAAATCTCAGAAATTTTTTTCACTACGTCTGAGCACCCAATAACATTTTAAAAGGCCTTTACTCTCCACCTGTGTTCTCCAGGTATAATATCTTCTGAAATCATTGGTATATGTTAAAACATGAATCTGAGATCGTTTACAAAGAAACCAGACTAATAGACCTGGCAGAAACGCCTAACGCCTATTTGAGATACACTTACTGCTCTGTCCTCCTTTGTTCTGGGCCTATCAAATGTAAGATTTCACAACATCTTCTCCTATCAGTACAGGTGATGTGCCCCGGCAATACTACATGCGCATCAGAAAATTACCCTGCAAATCTCTCAAAAAGGTCTCCATGCACAAACTAGCTTTTTTTTTTCTGGGAAGTTCCAGATGTTAATAAATGTTGCAGATGGAAAGGATACCATAATAATGGAAGTTTCGGAAAAGTGAAATAAGGTCAAGTAAGAAATTCAACCCTAGATGGGACATCTGTATCAACACACTACCACCCAAGGCTCAGGGGTCGTTGCAGAAGGGGGCAGAAAGAATGTAAGGGCCAGAACATAGGGAGAAGTGCTTTGGATGCTGGGTGTGACCTGGCTGCTGTGAACATGAATACATAGGAGCTATGGTTACCAGGCCAAGATCAAGTCAGTCACCATTCCAGGGTAGAGGGATGGGCTTATTAGGCCAAACTCCTAGGTAAGAAGCTACCGTGAGTGGTGCTTGCTGAAGGATGGAGGGTCACCTGTCTCTCAGGGGATGTCACTGGCAAGCTTCTCACTCCCCAGCAAATGATCCTACAGCACTATGCAGGCAACACCAACTGGCTTCAGTGAATTATAAAATAAATGAATAAATGGATGAATGGATGGACAAACAAATAAATAAATGTAAAAGAGTTGAAGCTGGAAAGGAGGTATTTAAGAGAGGGGGTCCAGCGGGGTCGAGGGGAAAGAAAGGGGTAGGACTTAACTAGGAAAATTTCAAAGAATAAATACATTTTAAGACAGGAAAAAGAGCAGAGAGAAGAAGTTAAATGCAGACTTTAGAGTTTTGGTGTTTTCGGTGCAATGAATCACTGAGAAGATACAAACCACAACATCCCAGCACCTCCATGCCACACTGTGTGAGGACCAGCTATTGGGGGCTGTGAAAACACAGTCACAGGTACCCAGTTTCTCTCTCCACACGAGGAGAGTCAATAAAGTCATAAAGCACTTTCCCTGCGTGCCTAAAACTTCGAAATGCAAAAATCCTATTTGCCTGGAGGAATTTTCCAGTCGCCCTTAGATAATTTGAGTGTTTTAACCCTACAACGTTTATTGCGAATTAATGATAAACCTTAACTGTTTTTGAATAGCACAAGGGTTCAGACATGGGGGAAAATGTTTCTGGTGAAAAAAAAAACATTCAGGCCTTTCTTGTTCACAAGACCCAAGTTAATGTCCAGAGCTAACGCCCTCCCAGTTAAGATGGAGAGAAGAAACCTTGAAAATGAACCCTGTGTGGTCTTCACAAAGGGGAAAGAGCAGGAGAATTAGAGGCCCACGCTCACTCCTGCTCCTAAAGTTCTCAGACTTTATGTGAGAACTGAAATTTTTCTATCTTAAAAGTTCTTTCTTTTTCAATTTTCTATTCTTACTTTTCCAGAAGCAAACCATATTTTTTAAAAGAAAAATACACATAAAGTATTAATATCAATCTTTTTTTTCCTTCCAATAAGTTGACAGTACCTAATGAGTTTCAACATTTTTAAGAAAGAAAAGTAGAACAAAAGAGGCTCCTTTTTGTGGAGTCGAAGAAGACTGTGAAATACATATGGTTTTATAAAGGACTTTACATAATTCTATCTTTAAAAAACAGTGGCGGCAACAAGATGAGAGGAATAGGCCTCAAACTTTCAAGCCACAATACCCTGAAACGAGGCATCAAAAGCCTGTTGGAGACAAAAGTTTGGATTTAGAGTGCTGTGTGGATACCTGTTTTTCTCAGCAAAATAATTCAGCCATTGTAATTATTTTTAACAGAATTGGGCTTCACACTGTGGGATAATGAGCTGGAAAATGTATTTGTTTTAAATAAAGGCATTTTCACACTACAAGAACACACAAACATCTCTGAAACCCAAATGCGCCCGTCCGGCGTGCCTGGTAAAAGAGCCAATTTGATGTTATTTCCAACTGTGTGGAAATAATTTGCTACAAATTCTGGCTACAATGCAAACAGGTGCTTCTTGAAAGAAACCCCATGAGTATGGAGTTGCCAAGGACTGGAGACAGCTGGGAAACACGAAGATGTTTCTTCTCTTAAACGGCACCCAAGCCCGCTCAGGCCTATTCAGTCCACTCTCTAAGCAGTACTTTCAGTTGGTCACTGATGATCAAAAGCCCAGGCTGGACTCCTCCAGTGGCCCCGCGGATGTTGCAGAGCCGTGCATTTACCTGAGCAACACAGATGACGATTTTAACTGAGACGGATGGCAAGAAGTTCCTAATAAACCCCAAGGAGATAGTAAGGAAAGTCAGATGCAATAACCTTGAGACCACACTCCAACAACTTTCTCTCATTGATTCAAAAACCAAACCAGGGTGAACTGAACAGCTGGAAAAATATAGATGAAACAGTTTGGAATAGGAAAAAATAGGTGGAAAATCATCATGTTTTATCTGGTTCAAAGAAAGGAACCTAAAAATCCTATCTTCCAGGAGTCCAAAAATATAAGTAGAGAATGTATAGATGGATGCTATGTTAGGCAGAGCACTAATGAAGTACTGTTCATATTCCTGATTCTTGCATGCTTGGAGCTAGGATGCTAGCATTGCCTGTTGTAATAATAAATGTAATAATAAATCTGCTGTCCTCCCCTGTCACCTGGGTACCCTGTCCCTCTAAAAGACAAGACCCACCCACTCCCAATTTCCTCCTTCCTACTGTGGTAAGAGGATCTCCTGCATCTCCTATCTCCTCTCTCTCTCTCTCTCTCTCTCTCTCTCTCTCTCTCTCTCTCTCTCTCTTCCATCCTTTTTCTAAAGAGGCAGCCTCTGCCTTTCCTTCCCCCTCCCCTTTCCTCTCTTCTCTTTCTCTCTCCCTTTCTCTTTCTCACCCCCCTCCCTGCAATTCCTTACCCTTATACCCTTCCCAATACCCACTAAATAAACTCTATACCCAAGCTCTTTCTGCATGCCATCCATAGCTGTCTGTCTTCCACCCACCATGGTCTCCTACCTGCCAGGTTCATGCCACCTTTAATCATAATTGCCAGCACTTACCTACCCACAGCTCTGCCTAGCCTTTCTGTTGACATACTAAGCAGTCAATGAGCAATATGATGTCAAGCGGTCTTCCTGCAGATTTGATTAGCTTCTCCTCACCACGTAAGTCACTCCTTTACTGGAAGCATAGGTACCTCATCAGAGAAATCTATTCTAAACTTAAAAAGGAATTCACCAGCTCGTTTAATAACAATCCCCAGGGGAGATGTAAGCATGTGTCTGTCTACTCATCCAGATAGGGAACCAATGGAAGACCAGAGTAAATACACCATCAAAGTCTAACTTGGAGAAATAATGAGTTTGGGTTTTGTTTGTTTGTTGGTTGGTTGGTTGGATTACTTACAAGAACAGAGCTGACTCAAAGACAGCTGCTCCACCACAACCCATCCAAGACTGGGTGATGGCACAGAAAAGCTGGAAACCTGGAGTTTGCTGCACAACCCGCAGGTAGGATAAACAGCTGGAGAGTGTCCTTTCCAGGTGGCCTGGTTGCTCTGAGCCTCCTCCAAGCAGCTCAACTGGTCTCTGCATCACCAGGCGGCTGGGCTCATCTGTTTCTTCCAGGCAGCTCAGCATCTGGTCAGAGCCTCTTCTAGTGAGTGGTTCAGCTTGTCTGAGAGTGTCTCTCAGCAGTCCTTACCACTTAAAAGCCCTGGGGAGGGGAAGGTTCTAGTGCCTTGGTTAGTTTTCAGAAGTTTCTGAAGCCTCTGAGTTGTTTATGTCCTGAGCTTAAGGAGTTCCCTGCAGGGTGGGCTGCGTCACCTTCCCTGTGGACAACCTGTTGTTCTACTTCCTCTCTAATATTCTTGTCTAATGAGCTTCCCTGCAGGATAGAAGGGTTTCCTCTCAGAGGAAACTCCTCCTCAACACCACTACAGAGAGAATGTCTCCAGAAAGCACCAGTGTACCCTGAACGGAGGAACTGAGGAGTCCCTCACCAAGGGCTTCCTAGGTAATAATGAAGAATCCTGTGAATGCGCTGGATAATACCAGATTTCCAAAGTCCTTCTACCAAGGCAAAGGCAGCCTTTGGTAAGGCAGCTGGCTGCACAGGCTGAAGCATATTTTCAGCTTCATTGTCACGTGACTAATTTATCTACAGCCCAAGTGTTGAAACAAATGTAATTAAGTGAGCTCTAAATGTCATATACAGTGAGAACTTTCCCCTTTACTTCACGTTGTGGCATGCGTATGAAAATAACTTGGTTGTATAAAACTGACTATTACTAAATTAGTTTAGCACGTCCTGGTGGCTCACACATGAAGCAAATATTTTCCTATAACTTTGAGATTTCCGCTTTCCCTGGCATTTCTTGATTGCCTTGGTTTGGAGTGTTTCAAGAACTTAGCAAAGGAGAATTTGGAAAGAGAAGGCATAGCATCTGAATCCGGTCAACTAAAGAGTTCCCAGGTCCTGATACTTGTCCCCGAGGAAAGTGCAAGGGTGGAAATCGCATCAGGAAAAAGTGGTGACAGCTGCCGTGACCTACATATTTTAAAACCTCTCCTCTTTAAGAAAGCTGGGGCTTTTTATGTGGAGAGTCTTTTGTTTTACGGAGCCCATGTTGGTCTTGGGAAGATTGAGGCAGTAAATTTATAAGAGATGAATCGACTCTGTAGAGCTGAATGGAAAGAAATCCAAGACAATTGAGAGGCAGTTCCTCTCCTGCCCATTTTTAATTGCCCACATATCTATATGAGTCTGAATCTCATTCCTTG
This sequence comes from Alexandromys fortis, assembly GCF_014885135.2. Classification (NCBI taxonomy): domain Eukaryota; kingdom Metazoa; phylum Chordata; class Mammalia; order Rodentia; family Cricetidae; genus Alexandromys; species Alexandromys fortis. Next base: position 10,358,661 of record NW_026067913.1, on the reverse strand, counting down.
ACTTCCTCTCGGTAATGAAGGGTCTGAGTCTTGCAGATATTTGTGCAATTAGAAAGGGACAGGAGAGAAAAGTGTTCGAAAGGAAGTGTTAGGTTTCTAGTACAGGTATGATTTCCCTCCTGCTGAGAGGGCCTTAAGTCCAAAGAGGGAGATTTACCCCTAGGTCATTATTGCACCTATAGGGAGATCTTTCTGTGTGGATCATTGCTGTAGTTCATAAGCATCATAGCTGTATAGAATTACTGACTGATTCTCTCTCTTGACAGCTTGCTTAGAACCTTCTGGAACTACGAAAGTTAAACCACAGCAAGGAGGCTTTCAGGTCAGGTGCAGCTATCCATGTCCAGTGGTGCTGCAGATCTTAAGGGAGAGCCTACTACTGACACTGGACTAGAATAGCATACGTTCTAACTACAACCTAAAACTTATCCTATGCCGATATCCCTCTGAAGTCTTTGATGGAGTTGAAGAAAAGATAGTTATAGTTGTTTTCCTTTGTTATGATAAAAGACAAAATAGATATAAATAATGCAACTGTAACTCTTACTTGATGACTGTTTTGTTATATGTAATTTTGCTATGTTAAAGTTAAAGCCTTCTTTTTTTGTTCAAACAGAAAAAATAGAAATGATGTGGGAGGGTCTTCTGTTGCATGTTGATTTCATTGGTTAATAAAGAAACTGCCTTGGCCCCTTTGGTAGGACAGAAAATTAGGTAGGCAGAATAAACAGAACAGGATGCTGGGTAGAAGGAAGTGAAAGCAGATGCTGTGCGACAAAACCGACATGCGTGACAGATATGACAATCAGACACACGTGACAGACGGACGCACGCGACTGACGGACACATGTGACAGACATGACATGTGTGGCAGGTGGACACATGTGACAGATATGACACACGTGGCAGGCAGACACATGTGACAGATACAACACGCATGAATAACATGACACGTGTGGCGGGCGAGCACGCATGACGGGTGTGACATGCATGACAGATGTGACACACGTAGCGAACATGGCATGTGTGACAGATGTGACATGCGTGGCGGGCAGACGAGCGTGGCAGATGCGATGCACGTGACAAATATGACACGCCTGGCAGGCGGACACGCATGACAGGTATGACATGCGTGACAGATATGACACGCTGGCAAACACGGCACATGTGACAGATGTGACACGCATGGCAGATATAACACATGTGACAGATATGACACGCGTGACAGGCGGATGCATATGGCGGTTATGGCATGTGTGGTGGATATGGCACGTGTGGTGTGACTGAATGGACACGCGTGACAGATGTGACACACGTGGTGGCGGGTGGATGCGTGTGACTGATACGACACATGTGACAAATATGACACACATGACTGGCAGCACACGCGACAGGTGGGCATGTGTGCCAGTTGTGGCATGTGTGACAAATATGGCATGTGTGTCTGGGTGGGCACACGTGATGGATGAGGCACGTGTGACTGAATGGACACGTGTGACAGATATGACATGTGTGGCAGGCGTGCACACATGACAGGCAGACACGCATGTCATGTCTATTCAGGCCGGTCAGACCGTTTCAGACTTGTTCCTACCGGTTCTGATCCATTCAAACTAGTGACCAATAGCCCAGGGTGGCCTTGAACTATCAGAGATCTGCCTACCTCTGTCTCCTGAGTGCTGGGATTAAAGGTGCTGGCCACCACTGCCTGACCTCCAATGGCTAAGTAGTGTGGCTAGCTCTGCACTCTGATCTTTAGGCAAGCTTTATTTGTTAGATCATAAACAAAATATCATAGGTTGGTTACATGGTTATATTTCATGGATATTCATGGCCATGTAACCAATCTATGATATTTTGTTTAATATCCATGAAATATAATTGTTGTTAAAAGGCCTTGTTGACTGATCAAAGGTCGTGGCCTATCATGGCCTCTCAGCTTTTTATCCAAAGCTTGAAGACATGGGACTCCTGGACTCTTCACAATGAGATTTTCTGTTCTTTACCTGCTGATATCTGGAGAATATCTCTGGGCCTGGAGGACTACCTTATCTGAAAGCTGTCGCAAAGCCTGGATGCCTGATTTATCTTTAGCATGACTCTTGGTACCAATCCTTGCTAGAAGCCTCCCCTGCTGCACATATGGTGAATAGCACTTGTACTAGGAACTCTGCTATAGGAGCCTGTTGCTACATATGAAGCTTTATGATAGCTCGGTGCCACTTAATGCAAATTAGGGATTGTCCCCAGGTTTCTTAACCCCATATAATTCTTACACTCTGGAATAAACCCGAGGTGATTCACTGAAGAAAAAAAAAACTTATCCTATGCCCACAGATAAGTGTAGCTCCTTCACCTTATTAAAGAACTTTCTCTTTGTAGCAGATGGAGACTGTTTCAGAAAACCACAACTGGTCAAGACACAGAGATCAATAGATTATAGGGTGTCTGGCCTCAGTGGATAGATCTACAATACAATTCCTGCACCTAAGGCTCAGGGAACATTAAGGAAAAGGAGTGTAAAGATTTTAGGAGTCAGAGGACCAGCAGGTTTGCTATGAAATTATGCCTTTTATAAATACCAGGAAACTGCACCCATGATACCTTAATAGTATGTCTGCATAAACAGGACGTGAACAATAACAACACCAGTAAGGATACTAACAAGGAAGAAGAAAATCTCATGGGCTCCACCTGTATGCAAAGAACTACAGGCAATTGAGAAAGGCTGAGAGAGGGGAGAATTCCTCTTCCAGGAATAAGGCCCTTAACTGATTATCCAATAACAAGTGCTCTGTCCTGAAGTCATATACAGCGTAACACTAAATGAACTCAGCAGCTTGTATTCATATTTGTGTGTGAGTGTGTATAGGTAGAGGCCCGAACGACATGTTCCCCATATGCTCAGGCATCTGGATACTTGGTCCCCATTTGGTGATCTTGTTTGAGTTTTAAAGGGTATGTCCTAACTGGAGGAGGAGTCACAGGGGAGGGTTTTGGAGTTTAAAAGCCCTGCCCCCACCATTCTCAGTTCTTCTGCCTGTTTGAGGTTTGAGATGTGATTTCTCAGCTGTTTCTCCACCCCTTATGTCTGCCTCCTGCCACAGTTTACCACTGTGCTGATAATGAACTCATCCCTTTGAAACTGTAAGCCCAAATTAAACCCTTCCTTTTATAAACTGCCTTAGTCATGGCATTTTGTTTCAGCGATAGAAAAGTAACACACACACACACACACACACACACCAGTAACAAAGAAAACAAGGCCATAAAATTGAAAAGGAGTAGAGAGAGGAACTTGGGAGGGGTCAGGAATTGGGCACATTGAAGGATGGGAAAGGGAGGAAATGATGCAACCATATCCTAATTAAAATTTTTAAATATTTAAATGTTATGTTTTCCCAAAAGGTTGAGAAGAATTTAAGGCCTAAATTAATTCCCTAAGAGGTTGTTCATTTTCATTTTGAATAAGAAAAGAAGGCGTGGTTATCTTATATAGCCTCTTACTGAAGGAAAAAGGTTGTGAGTATTCTTTAGTAGCTGTTTTTTAACATGCTTCTTTTTTGTCAAGGTTGGGTTTACAAAGTTTTCCAGACATAGGAATATCTTGTTCTTTCCAAGAAATGAAAGACCTTGTACCTCAAAGTAAACATCATTTTCTTGTATTTATCTCTCAGAGAAGGCACACAGTGAACTGCACTACTTAAGTCACCAACTAGAATTTGTTCTTGGCAAACAGAAAAAGAAATGCTGGAAAATATTAATTTCACAGTATTAAAGTAGATTTTATTTTTAGCAGGGATAAGTTCAGAAACATTTTGTTTCTATATCACTTACTTGCATAAGCAAAGAGATATTGTTGTCTGTGTACTTTTTAGTGTTTACAAAAAAGGGTAGACTCAGAATCCCATAAATAGCAGTAATTGGTTTATTAAAAATATGTTAATCATATTTTAACTCTACCTCACTTCCTCATTGTATCAGTACTATGTCTACAATATTCATGAGATTATCATCAAAATACCTGACTGAACACTCCAGTTTCTGGTCATTCACGGACACTATATGTTGCTAATTGATTTTGTTTTCATACACTTTTATCTTTAATCACAGTATAATATCGTGAACCCTCATTGGAAAGGCATATTTTTTAAAAGGATGTCTTGTCTTACCTTCTACTTACACACTGCCTGAATTCTCTCCCCTCTTCAGAAGAATTAACTTCAATTATTAAAAGCTTTCATCTGTCTAATTCTGTTACACAATGATCAGAATTTGTTGTTTGAATGTTTCTGGCTGTAGGGATGTATCAAGTTTCTTGGCTGGGAAACCTCTATAGTGTGTATAAGATCCTCAAAGGATGGATATTTTCTAAGTGTGGATTACAAAGATGGAAGTAAAGGTAGAAATAGAGATTGGGATGCATCAAACCACACTTGCTGGTTGTCACTCAAATCTCACCTACCATCATCTTCCCGTGATCAGTCAGATTCTAAAACGAATACATTAAGCTCTCAACTCTGATTTCAGATGTTAGTTTTGCTGTTATTTCAAAAGATTTTTTTCTTTATAATATTTAAAGTTTCCTTGAATTAATATGGACTTCTTGGGAAAAGTCTTATGTCTGAAAGTGATTTAGCTTTTCTCTCACATTTTCGTTATACTTGGCATACTTGTTAAGATTTTTTTTCAGTAACAAAATATTTTAAAGATTAAAAAAGAAGAGAATTCTGTCTGTGTCTATAGGTAGACCTTAGGGCACGTTGCTGAGTGAGATAAGTCAAGAACAAGACTGTATGGTCCTATTCACATGAAATCCCTAATGCAGTCAACACTCAGAAACAGAAAGAAGAAAGGGCGAAGCATGCCAGGCGAGGGATTTATACCTAATGAGTTTCAGTTTTGCAAAATGATAAAATTCTAGAGATGTACTGTACAATGAGATTATGCATAACACTACTGAACTCTACACACAAAATGGCACAGACGGTCAGTTAAATGTGTTGGTTTCACATAAACATGGCACAGATGGTCAGTTAAATGCGTTGGTTTATTCATGATGTTCTGAACTCACTATACTGCGTCTTCATAGACTTCTCTTCTCATTCACTGTATTCAACATTTGTTTAGCTTTACTAAATGAAGTATCAAATCTTTCTCAGTCCAGAAAAAAATTCTTCCTTTACTGACTGAGCATAACACATCCATCCAGAAGACCGAGAGAAGATGCAGCTAATAGCCTAGTAATTTCTGCACTCTGTATTTCCAAGACCACAGTGGATCCTCCCCTGGACCCTTATCATAAGCTTATTTTTCCTTTCCTTCCACCCCCAGGACCTTTATCGTAGCCTTGCTTCTCTGAGTCAATCTATAGAATCCATCTTAATGGAAAGTGTCACATGTCCTTAGGAAAGACTTTTGATGTAATCATGCCTAATGTATATTTAACTTACACTGCACACAAAGGATTGAGCTCATTATTACCAGGAAAGTCTTCACCAAATTGTGTTGCACTTAAATATGCCTAAAATAAATTGCTTGATTCAGACTCCTGAAGTTTGAACCAGCACCTGCTTATTCATACTGAGCCGAACTACTACCTTCTCGCCTACTGCAGATTGTCACTCTGCTGCCCATGGGGGTCAAAGAGATCCCCCACAAGCATCAATTTCCTCCTTCTAAAACTTCTTGGGAACTTGATTTCTTTCCACCCTGCTTCTCAGATGCTTCCTTGGTCACCATGTTTTTAGAAAGTTTGCCTGGATCTGGGGTTATGATCTTACCTTCATATTTCAGACCATCAATTTATTCTTTATCAATGTCCTTCCCATGATTCAGATGTCTGTGGATTTTCTTTAGCAATATTACTTCTAATGTCCATGTTCTTTATGTTTCTGTCTTGGACTATTTTCTCTGTATAGCAGGTTATTCTTGATATATGGATGTCTCTTGACTATCCTTAAGAGTTCATATGACTTATTTAATGTCCACTGACTTACTTCTTTGCCTTTAAGTATCACATAATTTGACTGTCTGCCATGTCTATTATTGTTGCAGTTATGGCCCTCCAGATCACTCGTCCGCATTGCTTGAGAAATCTTACATTTGGTATATTATCTCTTTACACATCTGTGGCCGTAACTCTTGTTTTCATGTCTATAGGGGTAAACTTCTCGTCTGTAGTACCTTAGCATTCACCTTTCTCAGCCATTAATACTAATGGCCACATCTTAGATTCCACTTAACAACTTCAATCCCATTCTGACCTTGATTGCATTCTTTCTGGTTGCCAAACTTCAATGTTAGAAAGTTTCTTTAGTTCCAGCCCAAATAAAACTTTCACCCAACTTAGATCTCTACTTCCTTATTTCTACCATATTTTCTTCTTTACCCATTGTTAGAAAGCTTGTTTTCCCCTATGTCATCTTGAATTCTACTTTTATTCCTTTTGTTAAGTCCGTTGATTATTTATTTGATGCTCTTGCCTCTACCACTTTATTGAGGTTGTTCAACTAATCACAAGTTCAAATAAGTCAATTTTTTTACTATTCCAAACCTGTGTGTGGGGTTTTTTGTTTGTTTGTTTTTTGTTTTTGTTTTTGTTTTTTACCTGCATGTGTCTGAACGATGACACCTTAAGGGAAGTTTTAACACACAGCAATCACAATGGAACAGACAGGGACTCAATCCTTTCCTTGTATGTATGATTTTTTTTTTTTTTTTTTTTTTTGGTTTTTCGAGACAGGGTTTCTCTGTAGTTCTGGAGCCTGTCCTGGAACTAGCTCTTGTAGACCAGGCTGGCCTCGAACTCACAGAGATCCACCCGCCTCCGCCTCCCGAGTGCTGGGATTAAAGGCGTGCGCCACCACCACCTGGCAGTATGTATGAACGTATGAATTTTTTATAACTAGTTTCTGAGTAGATTATATAGCAGGCTTTACTAAAATTTTGGAAGAGGTGGCAATAATTTGTTTTCCAAACAACATAACATTAATTTTGTTCTTTAAAAAGCTTGTTACTGTTGTCTGCCTGGGCTCAAGGGGCTTGCAATATTAGCCTACTCCTTTTTCCCTCCTGTCTTTCATCTCCCTCTCTACACCTCCATCCTAAGCAATTTGTCAAAGCAGTTGACGGAACAAAGATTGACCTTTCCCTCAGGGGGATTTTGGTGGCAGCGGTTAAGGTAATTGGATTTACTTTACTGCTGTTGAGTGACTGGTAGAAGACATCAGTCATAGACGTGGTTGAAGATCTTTACACAGTGCCTTTCTATTGAAAATGACAACAAAAATCAAAGCATCTCCTTTCCCAGAATTTTTGGTTGCAGTAAGAGCATCTTATGAAGCTAAGTAACAGGAATTAATCAAAAAGCAACATGCACAATGAATATCATTAAAAATAACTATGGAATCGTCTCTAAATGCTTAAAGTTTGGCAATAAACATTAGATATTATATTGTGTTTCGTGTGCAGCCTGTATTTAAAGATAGAAAAGCAAATAGCTATATTTGGTGTACAAAGGTTTTATTTACATTTAACCAAAATACAAAATAGTTAACAGACTTTTGAAAGCACAAATCTGTAATTTCTAACAAAGTAATTGAACCAGGCAATAATAATGACTACATAAAACCATCAGAAGAAATGTTTGATGGCAACTTAAAATAGAAAGTTTAGGTTATTGTTCCCACAGCCCTCTGATAGCGCTATGTGTCAGTGAAAGGAGAGCCAACAGTCATTATATGCGTTTGCTCTTTGGGGAGAGATGAATAATTTCAAATCCTGTGCTCTCTATTATAAGACCCTAAATATTCCGCTTTAAATTTATTTTACTTTGTATACGAGTTCCAAACTGTTATTCCAATTTCAGAGGAAGAAAATTTGCACAATTGGATGCTTCTCCGCTTCCCACTTAATTCCCCTAATGCCTGCAAGGCAGTCTGCAGCAACAAGTTGCAAGGGGAGAAACAAATTGTCTCCAAGCTGACAACGCAGAACCATAAGAAAATTTGGCATACTCAGATGTCTGTGTTGGTTCCAATACACAGTGTATGGTGTGCTAAGGATGCAATGGAACACTCGGGAAATAATAACTGAAAATTAAACAAGGGCTTAATCACAAAGGACTCTGCATATTCTGTTAAAGACCTTAATTTTTATATAATATACTTTGAGTTCTCTTTGCCTTTGTAAGCTGAAAAGAGTGATGGCTTATGTTTTCTTTTAACAGGATTACTCCAGAAGTCTTGGGAATGAAAAACAAGTTGAGACAAGGGGAGAGCTGAGCGACTGCCACATTTGTGTAATGAGACCGGAGCGGCAAGCATGAGCTCAAGAATGGATGGATGGAAGACAAAATGAGAGAGAATGTATTCCATGCTTGGTACACAGGTACCAAGCATGACTTAGCGGGTAGCAGCTCAAACGCGTGCAGAGAAAATCTCTCCCAGTGCCATCTTCATCTGTTTGTATGTTCCAATCAGGAATACCAAAATCAGTTGCTGGATGGTCATAGCTTAGGGGAGTCATTCTTTTACAATAAAACGGAGAATCAGAGTCTGGGGGGGGGGGCCTCTGGTTCAGAACCAACACTGTTTCAGAGTGTATTAACCATGACAACTGGAATGAATTAAGTTACTGGTTCTCATCTCAGACAAAGGAGAAAGAGAAGGGAGCCTCGGAAAGACGTGGTGGTATGTGTCAGGAAGGACAAGCCCCGCGTTCTGATGGCATCTCGCAGCCCTGCATTTTTACAGCAGCATATTTGTGGCAGCTGCGGGGTGGTTTCACTTACATCCACGGCAGCCTGTGCATTTAGCTGCCATGTATCATTAGGTTTCCTATCTTTAGAACATTATTCAGGGCTGTCAGACATACAATATTCCAGAAGACTTATCTGCAGCACCGAGGCCAACACCAAATGGATAGAAACTGTTTCTAAAATCCGGTGGCTTATTTTAGTATCTGCCTGGCTTTTGAATTCCTGTGTGGCACTTAAGTCTGAATATTATAATACCATGCCTAATTCTGATACATCTATGTGCCTCAGGAAGGCAATCTGATAGCAATATAGCTATCACACACCTGCATTTCCTACAGGTGGTTGACAATAAACGTGGTTGTGTTCTACCACCAACTTTTCACCTGTTCTTTCTCCTAATTATTTGACTTTTCCCCCAATTTTATTCTTCCTTCTTAGTCCATCCCTTTATAGTCATATAAAACTGAAGGGTAAGGACAATAGGTCAGGAGAGTGGAAGGCAGGAAAATCTCATAAAGTGTTGAAGACGGGGAAATTCTGGAGTAAGACTGTGCATCTCTCTATGAACAAAGAATAAAAAGGATACTTGAAATCTATCACCCAATTCAACGCATACAAGGAAAGAATTCCAAGAGGAAACTACAAAATATTTGCACAGAGGCAGAGAGAAGAGATAAAATTGCCAATACCATAAAAAGAGGACAAATGAAATTAACGTCCAGTCCCCGGTCTGCAGAGAGAAACTCCAGTACAGAGAGACAGACCAGAGCTTCAGGGCTACCAGGACTGAATGCCAAAATTCCACTTCCCAGCAGAGTGAAGCTAAAGGTGTTGTTTAAACTTTAAGCCTGGCGACTTTGTCTGATACTTGGGAATAGGCCTCAGAAGTATGGAGGGAAGTAATGTCTGTGAAGCGTTAGGTGTGATACCAGTATGGGCCCTGGCTGAAGCTGTCATCCCATAGGCGCTAATGATCATTTGTTCCCTTGCTATCCTAGAGTCCTGAACAAGGCTGTCGGCAGCAGCAAAGAGGAGCGTGTGTTCATGGTAGAATTAGAGCATGAAAAGAGGGGATATTTATGCTTAAGGAATGATGGGGAGTATCACATCTGCTTAGGAAAAGCAAGCCTCTATTGTTTTGTGTGGACAATCACTATTCCTCTAGGGCTATAAACTAAAAGACTTCTGCCTTTTTCTTTTCAGAATGTCAGTAGCATCTTCATCATGACCACTAACCTAAGCCATTTTCACATATCTATACCTTTTCTTATTGCTCAATAAATAGGTTGGTGGATGAATATACCAATCAATCAAGCGTTCAGTTTCTATCTTGGAAACCTAAAGAAGCCCCCTTAATGCAAGGAATAGTATTACTACATCAGAATCGCTGCTCAGTGGAAGCCCTGGCTATCAGAGCTAGCATCTCTCAGCAAGCTAACCTAAACTAAGTGAGCTCTATTTTGCTCTGGCCTGTTATTTAAATATGCCGTAAACGCAAACTGTGAAAGTGTCCAAAAGCCGAGTAACTTTCACTCAGTATCTAATGGTTACCATTTATCATCTAAAACTATTCCAGCAGCAGTGATAATGGCCTAGCTATCTGTGACCTGGAAGCCCTCCAGGAATCAATTTACATTAGCAAAGCTTTGCCTGACAAGGCCTGGCCTGCTCCTTCACAGACATCCGCTTATGCTGTGCTGGGAAGACATTGTCCTCATTAATCATGGAGTTCCTCATTTCGTTTGGTGTGAATCCAATCCCAATGTTCAAATCTCCTGCAATCCCACCAGTAACACACATAAAGTAACAATCTCGTTAGGTCTTAAACCTGGAACAAAGCAGACCTGCCTACCAGGTTCCCCCAGCATGTCCTTTGTGACAAGTCTTTCTCTGTCCCACCAACCAGCTCTACAACAACTGCATGAAGATTTATTACTAATCATGAAAACTCAGCCTTAGCTTAGGCATATCCCACTAGCTCTTCTGTAGACAATGGTTGCTTGTTTATTCCCAGCTGCCCAGACCCGAAAAAATTACACAAAAACCACATTAATTAATACATTGCTAGGCCTATTAGCTCAGGCTTCTTATTAAGTAACTCTTACATCTTAAATTAACCATTTCTATTATTCCATGCATTGCCAAAAGGGTCCTTGTTTGCCAGAAAGGTTCTGGGGCCTCTGTCTCCTTCCACAGCTAAATAGTGTTTCCCTGACTCCACCTTCTTTTCTCCTCTATCTCTGCTTGGAATTCCCAACTTTCTCTATTCTGTGCTGTAGTGGTGGGAGCAGCAGGCTACGTTCCCGCCCGGATCCCACACAGCTAGCTTAGCCCCGGAAATAATTACATGGAAACTATATTCTTTTAAACACTGCTTGGCCCATTTGCTCTCTCCTCTTACTGGCTAACTCTCACATCTTGATCAACCCATATCTAATAATCTGTGTAGCACCATGAGGTGGTGGCTTACGGGTAAGATCTTAACCTGCATCCATCATGGAGAGGAGAGCTATAGCATCTACCTGACTCGGCTTTCTTTCTCCTAGAATTCTGTTCTGTGTACTCCACCCACTTAAGGGCTAGCCTATCAAAGGCCAAGCAGTTTCTTTATTAATTAACCAATGAAAGCAACAGATAGATAGATGACACTCCCACATCACTGTGCTGCCATAGGCCCAAAGTAGCTTCTTTATTAACCCATGGTAATAAAACATATTCACAGCATATAGAGGGGAATCTCACATAACCTCCCCTTTTATGTCTAAATAAAAAGGAAGGTTTTAACTTTAACATAGCAAGATTACATGCAATAAAACAGTTATCAAACAAGAATTATAGTTACAATATTTAAATCGACTTTATCTTTTATCCTGACTAAGGAAGGCTATTAATTATAACTATCTATTGTTTAACTCCATCAAATACCCCAGAAGAATATAATATTACCTAAGTTAACAGGAAGTGCATTGTAAGCAACTTCCAAAACTATAGAATTGACAGAGACATCTCACTGCTTGGACAGTCACCCAAAGTTCTTTTATAACATTGTGGGCATCCATCTTCAGCCTACTGGCCCATAGTATCTGGCAGACTTTTTCATGAAGCAGAAAATTTCAAAGACACATCTGCCTATATTGGAAGTTTGTTAGATACTTATTTTTTGTCCTGCAGAACATCTGACAGACTCTTTCATGAAGTCTTTCATGACAGACTTCTTTGCACAAGTATAACAGTCATTTTTTCTGAGGGACCTGCATGCCCAGTTCATGCAGCACACCATGAAGCAGTCCAGGCAAGAGCAGCTTCTTGCCCAAATGGCTAAACAATACCATAAGGAGCTTCTTTGATGCCCATCATCCTCTTGAAGTAGATTGGTGTTGCCAGAAGCAGATGTGTCTCATTGTCATGAAAAGTCCTAAGTTCTTAGAACATTTTAAATGACATATTCTGTTAGTCTATGAAAGGTTTGAAGAATACCTATCCATCAGAAATATATCTCTGTACATCCAGAAAACCTAACTAACATGACTACAAGCTTGATTATTATAGATGACTATTAACTGTATTCTTAATTATATATTACATTTTTAAATGAGCTGCACAAACACAATACTTTAATTAAGAGCAGAAATATACATATAAAAATTGACCTTAAATTTTTATCAATAAACCAAGATCCATACCAATGCAAAGTATTTATTTCTATAGCATTTCCCCTTCAAATGTAAGTAAATGGTTATGAACAATCATTTAGGGAATTTGGGCGTTGTTCTCTGGACTACTTCCTACTGATTGGGAACGTTGTCAATCAGGTTTTTCATGGAGTATCCTGTGCGGTAGTTCATCTCTGCCAATGTGCTTTAACCTCAAATAAATAGTATCATTTTAAAACAAATAAACTAAGAAAGGTAGAAGCAGTAGGCAAAAATACTGGCTCATTTTAGCACAAGCTAAAGTCTTTTGAGATGACTGAACCTCTATTGACAAAATGCTTTTATATGAGCAGGCTATAAACAATATTGTGGCATTTTCTTAATTAGTGGTGATAGGGGTGAGCCCAGCCCATTGTGGGCGGCCCTGGGTTTTATAAGAAAACAGACTGAGAAAGCCACAAGGAACAAGCCAGTAACCAGCACCCCTCTGTGGCCTCTACCTCAGCTCCAGCCTCTGGATTCCCATGCAATTTGAATTCCTGCCTTGCCTTCCCTCAGTGGACCGTGACCCAAGATATGTAAATCAAGTAAACCCTTGTTGCTTTTGGTCATGGTGTTTCGTCACAGCAGTAGTAATAATCCTGACCAAGACATTGTTCTACTGGGATTTAAAAGACATTTTCTGAGTTCATACCTTTAATCTTAAATTTTCTCAAATTATTTAGCACCTTATATTTTTACTTAAGCAAATGTACGTTTGGGGGCATGAAGGAAGCTGTGAAACTCCGGGTGTTTGAAAGCATGGATGGGTATGTGTCGTTGATATGAGTCAGACATAGCGAGCTTCCGTCCCATGGGAAATAACGAAGCCTTCCCCAGGGTAGGCTCAAGGAAACAGTAAAGGCCTCCCAGCAGGTCCAAGTGAGAATCTTTGTAGTGTGTGCAGAAATATCCACCATAGCCCTGGATCCAGCTGTATAGCATAAGCCCACCTCTTCGTCCACCTGTGCATGATAACCTCAACCCTGTCCAGCCACGTCTAATAAACAAACAGCTTCCTGGATGCTGTGACCTCTCCATCTGAGAGCCCAGTCCACTCCATCCCAGCTCTTCCGTCAGCCCTGTGTTTGTCTTCTCTTTCCAGCCCCATAGAGAGGAAATGGGAAAGAAAGACCCGAAAACCATCTGTTTTTCCTCTGGGGGGGCGCGGGGTGGAAAGTCATCCACCAGCATTTGTATCCATTAAACCTGGGCTTTTTCTAAACCTGGGTTTGATTTGGTCAGATTTGGATTATTGCATCAGCAGAGAGGCTTATCTCGGTACAGAAACTTTTAAGTTATGTATGTGTGTGGGTAGCACATGTAATTGCAGGTGCCCTCAGAAGAAAGAGGGAACCAGATTTCTTGGAGGTGGAGTTAGACAGTTGTAGGCCACCCTCCATGGGTACTGGGAATAGGACTCAGACGTTCTGAAAGTGCAGCATGTGTTCTTGACCACTGAGCCATCTCTCCAACCTAAGACAGCTTTTTGCTGATCCTGAAGCTTACCATTTTGGCTAGGCTAGTGGCCAGTGAGCTCTAGAGATCCTCCTCTGCCCACTGTCCTATGATTATAGATGCTTGTGGCCAAGCCTGACTTTTTGTGTGGATTCTGGGGATCAGAGCTCTGGTTCTCATGCTTATGTAATAATCTCCTTACCAACTAAACCATCTCCCCATCACCTAGAACATTTTTAAATTATATTATAGGCTAGAGAGAAAGCGCAACAGTATCTGCTGTTCTCACAGAGACCTGACATTCAGTTTCCAGCTCTCACATGGCAGTTCACATCTGTCTGTAACTCCAGGTCCAGGGTATTGGGTGCCCTTTTCTGGACTCTGTAGACACCAGGCATACATGTGGTTCAGATATGGATACACATGGACAAATAGTAATAGACAAATGTTTTAAAATTATATACAAAATAGGTTATCTCAAACAAATTGAAATGTGTGCTATGGCTTAAATTCCCTTACAGTTGTTCAGGAAGATGTTAAAAGCTGAATTAGATGTCTTTCTTGAGAATGCATATTTATTAATCTAGATTTCACTAAGAAAATGATGCCTGTCACCTAAGGTCATGGTGAGGTAGAGGCCCATGCTTCTGAAGAGGGTCATATCTGGATCTATGCTCTTAATGTGGCCATGTCCAGGAGCCTATGCTACCACTGAAGGGCATATGCATTTCCGTGGTCTGCATTGCAGCCTGAAACCATGACGATGGTCCTAGGCAATGCTGCTCCCGGGGCCACGTCGAGGTGAGTGGCTTGCACTGCCACTTGGGGCCACGGTGATGTCTGACCCATGCTGTAGCTGAGAGCAATGTCTAGCTCTATGATCTGTGCCTCGGGTCTGTGCTGATGTCCACGACTCCATGGTCTATTCTACTACCTAAATCCATTTTGATGTCCATGATCTCAGTTGCAACAAAGACAAGTTGCTTTGTCTGGGTCCATGGCCCTACTGCAACCGAGAACCCTTTTCATAGTCTGTGCTGACACCAGAAGCCATATAGAAGACCAGGATCCACTGTGAAGAGCAAATAAGCTACTTTGACAATGAGATTGATGGCTGAAGATGTACAGCTGAGAAAGAGGGACACAGAAGACTTCTGTGACAACCCCTACCTCCAGTCCACCGCCTCCAAGAGTAACAGCCTAAACAGAAAGCCAGTGAAGAGAACTCTTAAAAAGTGGGATAGGATGCTAAAGTGTAGGGGGAATTCAGTTCTATTTAAGGGTCAGGCCACTGAGAGTTTGACCACACTCCAGTGAGTGTATAGATAACACGAATTGGACTTGTTTCTCAATTGTTATTAGGGGTGTATGATGTGAAACTCCCAGAGTCAATAAAAATACTATGTTGGGAAAAAAAGAAAATGAAGGCACCCAAGTATTTTGGCCAGATAGAAATTGAGGACAGAATCATAAGCCTGCACAGCCATAAAAGGCCTGTGAGGTTGTAGTGAGAGGCTCACTCTCAGAAATCTTAGACATGGAGGGATTACAGGGAAGCTGCAGCCCATGGCCTTAGCCACCTGCAGACTCCAAATACAAAACACTCAGGGGGAGCCTTAAAGTCAAAGAAAGCTACCAGTCAGCATCCAGGTTATCTGCTCTTGGCTGAGTCAAGAACAAACCAACTTGGAAGAGGAGAGGCAGGTGTGCCAGCCAGGAGCACCTTTACTTCATTAGGAAAACAAAGAACAACACTCAGAGAATCCTGCCACGCAGAGGAAATTGCACATATCCTAGGAATGTGGCCCCAGGAACTCTCCCTGGTTGTTTTTGGAAACTTTTCTTCCTGTGAAAAACTATCCTCCCGAGTGTGAAGATGCGAACCTGGCAAGAAATGAGCCAGTCTAGCAGCCTTCAGGGGTAAAGCTCAGGTCTCGGGTCATTCAGAGGATTGTGTCTCACCAGGATCATTTAGATTCGATTTATTTGGCTCCCATCAACACACATTTAATAGTTCCAAAAGTAGTTCATGCCCACCTCGCTGCTTGATTCAGGACCCCACGCTCAATGGGTCCTTTCCATACAGCTCATAGTCCACTCGGCTAACTCCACACCTGGACCCTTCTGCCACGGTGTATGCTTGACTTAGCTCCACATTTGAAAGTGCGTAGGTATAAAGAAAAATGCTGAGGGCTAATATTTTGTGTATGCCGTGCAAATTTATGTGTGACAAACCCATCAGGGACTTTAGGCAGGGGATGTGATAAAAATTCTCATTCCTTGAATCTACTAAAGCGGAAAAAAAATACCAGAATGTGGCGAGGGAGAGAAGCAGCAATAGTTAATCACCATGACACACAGCTCATCTGTAATTAATCCTTTTCTTCAGCAGCATTCTGCAACTGTAGCATAAAAAAAAAAAGCAGGTCAGATGATGCTTTAATTAAGGCTGTGCAGTGTTGCTGCTTCTACAGCAACAAGAACTGTTTTTTGTCTATAGGTGTGTGTGAGGCACTACAAATATTTTCTTAACATCTTTACAGAGTGCTGTTTAAGCATCTTTGCTAGCATTATGTCTGCAGACAGACTGATTACAATTCAAAAGAGTTTTCAGTGCTCCTCACACCCATCACAGGAGCCACTAAAACAATCTAAATGCCATGCCAGTGGGAGGAGACGCTCTCACCAAGGAGCTATCAGAGAAACATGAGGTGCTGCTGCAATCGAGAATGGCATGCCTTGAAAATTTACAACTCGCTGATGCCCCTATCCAGACTCGGGGGCAAGGGCCTGCCGGGTAGGCTCATTTGACAAGATCTGATTGTGGTAGATCCCCTACTGTCCTTGGGAAATATTGATCTACGGTGACAATAATCAGTGTTGGGACATATGTGGAGGGAGGGTGACACAAAAATTCTCTTTTACAGTCGCTCTCCTGTGTGTGCAGTTCTTCTACAGATGATTGCATGATGTAGGATTGGTGGATTGTCTGAGCTAGGTACGGCAATTGAAAGAAAAGGTATCCTGGCCTATAATACAAGAATCATTGACAATGCAATTGCCAAAGCTGAGCATCTCATGATAGACAGCAGTATCTGTGCTCCTGTCTTCTCTGATACACAGTTGAATTTCCCAGGCCCCTATGGTTAGGTTTCCGTGACCTTTAAAATGGTTGAACCTAAAGTTTTTAGTGGTTATATGTAGGCAGAGGCTGCTTGTTCATTTCCCAGCCATGCAGACCCAAAATAATCACACAGAGACTATATTAACTAAAACACTGCCTGGTCTACTAGCTTAGGCTTCTTACTAACTTACTCTTATATCTTAGATTAACTCACTCCTATTATTTTATATTTTATCATGAGGCTCATGGTTTACTGGTAAGGTTCCTGGGTGTCTGTCTCCATCAGCAACTACATGGTGTCTCGCTGACTCTGCCTACTTTCTCCCAGCATTCAGTTTAGTTTTCCCACCTAGCCTTCTTCTGCCCTGTCATTGGCCCAAGCAGCTTCTTTGTTCAGTAACCAATAAAAGCAACACATACACAGAAGGACTTCCCACATCAGTTGTGTCTCTCCATAATCTCTTTATCATTTAAATTCAAAAGAATGGATGCCATAGTTTGAAATCCTTTAAGACATAAGAAATTTGTAGAGAAAACCTCATCTACTCCACCAACTTGTGAGTTTTTGTCATACTGCCTGACCTATGTTGAAATATGCACTGTGCCACCTACTTCCAGTTCTTGGGATTTACAATTTAAATTTATAAGGTGCCTGGATAAATAAAGGGGTCTGTGAGAGTTCTATGTGGGTCTGTCTTTGTAGCACCATCCCTGTGCAGTATTAATACCATTGATCTTCCAAGCCTTTGTCTTCCCTTTGCCCATGGTAATCAATTTGGAACCAAGACGTGTCCAAGATCTGTTGTTAATCAGCCCATTTCTAAATTGTGGGAAGAAGGTCTGTGGCACAAGGTTCAGTTCATTTGCATGTTGTATGTTCAGTTTATTTGCGTGTTATATGTACTGCTTTATCTAGAATAATAAAGTAGCCCTTACGTGGGCTTACGAGGGCTTAGGAGATGTCTGGTGTTGGCCTTTTGCTAGGTGTTACCTATCAGCAGTTGACATCATGCTGTATTTGGTTGACAAACCATGTGGGTTACATCCTTTTGAAATTCTGCTGAATGTATCCCAGGCATGGAGAAATTTGCCTGCTGTTTACCTCCAGGAATAAATGCTTACTATGCATAGCCCATCCAGATTCTGTGGTATTCCTGGACTTTTAAGACCCATCATAATAGACTCAAAAAGCAATATTCTTGAGATGTAAAAGCCAGAGGAGAAAGCTCAGCTATTGGTGTTAAACTGTTTTTAAGATACTGGAAATTAGTGTTAATTGATCTTTCTCATATGTGAATAGCAACAATGTTTTGGAAAGCCCACATTTTTTTCCATGCCATAACAAATGCAAAATAAGCCGATGGTGCTCCCACTATTTGTTGGTAAACAGAAACAACATTGCATCCATTTCTCTGGCATACGGATTCATCTCTCACAGGAATCTCACATGGATCCATTGTTCAGATAGTGCGATGCTACTGTCACTCAGAATGGGAATGTCAGAAATTCCTTCTTGGTTCTCATTATGGCCAGAGGCTGCTCACTTCTAACACACATGGATCTTCTAAGCCCCTTCCTCATGCCTCTCCCAACTCTCCACTTGTAGCAGGGAAAGAAGAAGGAAAAGGAGCCAGTGTGGAGGCGGGGAGAAAGGAAAGGCGAGAGGGAAGGAGAACTTAAGTAAGTACAGGTGTGTAGTGTTCAGTGCAGCTGGGCAGCTACAGAACTCACAATTTATATTTTATTCCTAACTCTTACCTAGAATAATACTGTCTTTTATATACTATGTCATGAGATTCTCTTCTGGAACCCTTCTGTATTCTGTACTTTGTAATATAGAGTGAAATTGAAAACCAGGTAATTCAAAAATCATTCCAGGAATTGGCTTCTCCGAGTCTCCAAGAGTGGACCACAAGGACAGATTTTTCTGTTATAAATCCTGTATATAGTCAAGTGTAAGAACATGACCCTGTAAAGTTGACCAGGAAGAGAATTAAATGTAGTAATCCATTGTAGAGTGGACTCACTCTTTAGACAAAATTATCAATTCACCCATAAACCAACAAAATTTTCACTTAAGAAAATACTGAAGAAAAGTTATGGCATGAACCCTATACAATAGAAAGAACTATGTGTTTTAAGAAATGATATTGGCATAGAATAAAGTTTTCCTTGAAAATACTCCAATTTTAATGGCAATAAAAACTCTCAAAATTGAGATAGTCTATAAAGTCCGAGCTCTTTCTAAGATCACATGCTGTCTTCTATGTACCACGTAACGTTCTAGACACATTTGAGTTGCTGTATAGAACCAGACAGAAGAGCACATTAACCAAAGACACATATTTCCAGCTTTCCTTTGGCCTACTGCAGACACTTGGGAATGCCAATAGAGTTACGCTAATAACTCTTTTATATCTAAGCAATATTATTCTCATTGATTCTCCTAAGCTATGGGATGTGACAGTCCCCATCCACACATACACGTACCCATGCTCAGACACTGCTTGCACACTTCTTTACTGTTGCCACTGCCACCTCATCCCACACACACACAAACACACTCAGTCCTTTCATTTTCATTCTTCCCCCCTTAAAACAGTTGAACCTCAGAGATATCATCAAACACAGAGCTAGTTCTGTGGCAATCAAGGGAGTTAGGCTTTTATTTCAAACATTTCTAGTGCTTTAGATACATCTTCATAATAGGATTCAAAGGCCTATTAATTTTGTAAGTGTCACGTATGCAAAGAAGTTGTCAGGTACCCGAAACACAAACATGAAACAACACACAGTAAACAATGACAAAGGCCATAGGCGTCCAGTACATGGCTGCAAGACCCACGTGCATTCCTACTCTGTGTTGCCATATTCTCTCAGGGGCAGAGGACCCATGAAATGGTATACCTCACTGAGTCTCTGTGAGTCAATAGAAAGACCCGTCCTGGAAGGTAGGAGCAACTAGAGCCATGGACCACTTATGCTGGCTGGCCCTGCGCCTCAACCCACCGACCCTTCCGCTAGGAAAAAGACTGAGAAGGGAACTGAGAACAGGGACTCTCAAACAGCCTTGTTTTCTGCATTCTATCACTGCACAATAACTTGGAAAATAATAACGACATGATCCTGCTTTCTTTGGACATCTGATCTTTTGATTTCTTGTCTTAACATCTTTACTTCATTTGTAAAAACAGACACTAAAGGAAGCGTGAGCTACAGCGTAGTCTTCTTGCAGTGGAATTAATTGGCACTGTAAGGCTTGATCTCACTTAGTCTATAAGAGACTTCCTTCCTTCCCTCTCCTGAGGGCGGGTACACACACACACACACACACACACACACACATACACACTGCCCCTGGGAGCTTATTTGCAGAGGCGTTTTTTGTCACCTGTTGTGACTGGAGACTTAAGTGGTCCTTCACACGGAAGGAGGACTTTTGGAAGCTGAAGAGAGACAGCATGTTCGCTGCCTGCTCTAGACAGGCTGTGGACTGCAGTCTTCCAGCTGGGAGCTCAAACCTGTGCCTGGCTCTCTCACCTCTTCGGATCAGTCTTGAGATATAAGAAAGTATTTCTGTATTTTTAAGGAATTTTGAACCGTTCCTCTGATTATATAATGCTAATACAGGAAGGGAAAATTTAAACATTTCTCAAAACATGACCAGATTTATTTTTCCTTTCAGTAAGAATTTCCTGATTGTTTTTGGCTAGAACTTGATTTTTACAGGCTAGAACTCCTACTGCTAAGTCGTGAACCTTCTCATTTTGCTTTCCTGTGTATTCTCCATAATGATCTAGTGGGGTAGTAGCACAATACTGCATCAGATTTAAGCAACCTAATGAATTGTTCTTTGCTATTTATTCCTGATGTCCCTTCCAGGTAGAGGCCATTTCTGAGGACTTTCCTAGAGATAATGTTTTATTGGGGCGGGAGGGGATCTTCCCAGGGCTACAGGCAGCCAGCGGAAGGCTAGAGTTTGTTTTGCCCATATGTAAACCAAGTATGAGCTTTTAGACACAGAAAACAGGAGAAGATCCTTATCAGTCTCTCTGTTGAATACTTTTTGTGAAAAGCACTATGTAATGTATACATTACTCTCACTGGATGCTAAGTCGGAGGAAATCAACCTCTTGTTCTGCTGTCTTTATATCTAAATTATACCACAGGGTGTGTGTTTAGCTTCTAGATTCTGCAAAGTCTGTGCCTGGCATTTTTTTCCTATAGCAATATAATCCAGTCTGGAAAGTGGCTGTATACAACTGGCCCTTTGTGACCAGATAAAGAAGAGGTGGACCCATCACACTAAAATTGGAAGCCCTCTGAAAATAAAGAAACACGACTTCTTTGTTGCTTTTGAATGACCTGGAGATTGCATCACCATGCCGTGGTTCATGCCCAGGTGCCTGGAGATGGGCCCAATCTAGAGTGTGCCACCACCGAAAGCACAATCACAAAGAATTTACAGACTTAGATACTTGTGTTATGAGAACCCAGCATCCTGATATGAGATAATGGCAAGCACCTGTGGTGGGATTTTGATAGATTAGATAATGACAGTTACAGTCCTCTCATATCCTATCTAGGGCAGATTAGGTACAAGACTTAGGCTTTCTGGGATAGGACAGCTATTGGAATAATTTCTGTAATTTGTCAATTACCTATGGCCTGGACATTTAGTATGTGTTCCTTGTTTCATATGTTACATTTTTGTTATGTTATTGCCTTTCTTTTGCACATTATTTGATAGTTGCTCTTATTGTACATAGTTTTATGTTAGGATTAGAACCTTCTTGTTTAGAAAGAAAGAGGGGAAGTGAGGTGGAATTTTGATCCATTTAGCCAATGATTGGGCGGCAGCGAGTTCTAGGGCGCTGTCTCGTCTGCCTACAACACAGCTTAAAATCTGACAGAGAGGGTCACATGTGCTCTCCTGCTCTCACGCTCTCGTGGGTCGTCAGAGCAGAGCAGGTGGTGAGGCGGCTTGGGGTTGGTGCTCTTCACCCCCGGGCAGATCGACTGGACGAAGACAGCTAGATCCGTGGCCGTGGCTTCTAATTGGCTCTGTATCAGCGAGTGCTTGTCCCTATCCTATACCTAAATAAATTACTGAGACCCTTTAACAGACTGTTGTGGTTTCATGTAACAAGCACCTCCCTCCCAGATGTGACACTACGCCTAGGAAACTTGCTTACACAGAACAGAGGAGTAAGATCTACACACGTGAGCTGGGTTGTGTGGCGATGGACCATCAGGCTACAGACAGAGTGAGGGGAAACTGGGACAATGTTGTACACTATGATCTGAGGAAAGTTCTGGTTTGAAAGCATAAAGAACTCAGGGATGAGCAGAAGGTAGACCAAAGGAAGCCAGTAGATGGGAAGAATGCTTTCATCAAATAAGTGAGATGTCTTTCCCCTTCCAGACAGAGCCTGAAAGGTGAAGAGGCTGCTGTATGAAGAAAAGCAAGAGCGCCAACAGAAAACCAAGAGCTATTTACGTAAAGTCAATAAATGAGATACTTTCCTTCACCAGAAAAAAAAAAATTGTAACCCACATTTAGAAAAGAGAATGCTGTTGAAAAAGACCAGTTGTCTTATTTGTAAACAAGCAATTAAGCAAACACAAACCCAGGAAGATTTTTTTTTCTTTCTTAGCACTTTTCTTATTCCAAAGTTAGTGGAGTGCTAGATTCCTAAACTTTGTTTACTAAATAATCACACTGTGTTTGAATTCAAATGTTTTTAACCTAGATTTTTGATACTTGGATGTCTTCAGATAGGAGCCAAGAACAACGTACAATATATAGCATTCTCTTCAGAACAGTTATTTATGTATGTGTGGGAATCAGAAGACAACTTTCAGGTGTAGGTCTGTCACCATATGGGTTCCAGGGATCAAACTCAGGTCATCAGGCCTTGGCAGCGAGCACCCTTCATTCTGAGTCATCCCAGCCGCTCAGCATTTTGTTTATAGTTATGTGATATCATGGAAAGAGTTTGAAACTTGGAGCCAAGCTGGGCAGGGTTGGCGCATGCCTTTAGTCCCCGCACTTCGGAGGCAGAGGCAGGTGGATCTTCATAAGTTCGAGGCCAGTCTAGAGTTTCAGGACAGCCAGAGCTACACAGAATAAATCCTGTCTCTAAAAACTAAGAAATTAAAAAAAAAAAAAAAAAGGAGAACAACGACAACAAAACAGTCTTGATGCAGTGGGGAGGGGCTTGGTCCTGCTTCAGCTGGATAGGCCAGGCTTAACTGACTTCCCATGGGAAGCCTTACCCCCGCTGAGGAGTGGATGTGGGGAGGGGCAGGTGGAGGAAGTAGAAGGAGAGAAGGGAGAGGGAACTGTGGTTGGTATGCAAAATGAATAAAAACAAAGAAAAAATACTTGGAGCTAATTACTAGCTCGTATCCCATTGGTATACTGACTATAATCTTAAGCTTGTCACTAATTATTTGTCAACTTCAGTTCTTGGTCTGCTGAAATATGAATGCAAAATGCAGAGTTCTCATAGGAATCAGGTAGTGAGAATGTCTTGGGTGCTCTATGACAGTGCATTGGCCACTTGTGATTATCATTATAGTCTTTGCAGTAGAGGGGATGGTGTGTGGTATTTGAGTATTCATTTTGTTTCTAATTTTTATCTTTTTCATTATTGACTATTATGTGCTTGGCACACTGTAAAAAGCAAAAGTCTGTTGAGTGGAAGAAAGAAAAAAAAACTGATTTTGCTTTGACCTTCATGAGAGGATTTTGACTTTGAATTGCTCAGCTAAGGAGAGTGAAGACGAGCCCCTGTGGTTAAATAAAGTCTGCCAGGCACAGCTCTGGAAATGTTTGTTTGGGCTTTGTGTCTTCGTAGATCGTCAAAGGAGCCTTGCTGAAGCAAGCTTAGTGTCTCAGACAGCAGCAGCTTGTATCAAGGAAACACACAGCCAAGTATGGCAGCGTGCATCAAACCTATCCCCCTAGAGCAGGGCATGTGGAGGCTTCACTGGTCACTTTCTAAATAGCAGGTAAGAGTGTGACAAGCATGACATGTGTCTCTCCACGGAAAACAAACGTCATCTGCTCACACTTCCACCTTCCCGGCAGAACACGAGCTGCGAATCGCACAGTGCTTTCTCCCGAGACTCAATGCATCCAGACGTTCAGACATACCGTACCCCTCGCTCCCCTAAATTTTCACCTCTGTGTAATGCACACAGACATATGGACAGATCAGCAACAACCCTGAAGGAAACTGCAACCACCCAGCACGCACGTTTTGCAGCTTCTTCAACCTGTTTCCCATCCTGCCCATCCCCTGCACAAATCAGGTTTGAATGCCCAAGCTTGTCACCTGGTATACAAAAATGCAGTCTAACACTGTATTTATTAGCAAACCCTCTCCCTTATGTTTAATTTATTGTTACAGTTTTTAAATGTACAAACAGTTATGCCAGTTTTATACACAAAACCACAGGTACCGTTTTGTATCTGTCAAAATTCCAGCAGCCTGTGGCGAGAGACCGTCCAATAGATGTCCTGTGCTGCCACCTAGTGCTTTTGTTAAGACATGGCCCCACTCATGCCTCTGGAAACTGGGAGACAAAGGCAATTCCCGGCACACAAATTCTGGAATAGCTACTCAAAAGCATTATCAAACAGACGCATTTATGATACTTGGACCATATTCCCCACAACCACACAACCTAGCTTGTTTTCACACAATGGCAGCTTACATCCCTGTTCTTCACTGGCAGCACTCCGGCCTTCTACCCTGAGGGCACCTGGTTTATATCCAAACAGACTGGGCAAGCATACCGCTCTCAGTTCTGAGGCTCTTTCTGCAGCTCCCATCTGGCCAAGGTTTCCTTGGCAAGTCTATTCCTCCTGGAGGGACAGTTTGATCTGAATGTCTGGCCTATTACTTCAATTTGAGTAGAAGGTATAAAGGAGTCAGACAGCTTTGAAAAAAAAAATCATTATCTTTAAAATTGACTAAAACAGCAGCCATTTTCTTTGTAGCAGTCTGAAGTGAAGCTTCTGAATTTCATTTCTCCTCAGCACACAGGGTTTGTATCCCTAGTTAGACCGGAGGCCCGCCTTTGCGTCTCTCCCCTGGTCTCTTCCTGAGTCTCCAAAGAGCCATTCTTCTCCCCAATTAATAAATTAGCATGTTGCTGTTACACAAACAGTCTTCTTAAAAGTGCTATATTAGGCACTGCTTAGTGGGTGGATAGAGGGAAAGAACATAGCCTTCCAGTGAGTTTGTGGATCACCACCCCCTGTCTCTTAGCATACACACTCCCTCTCCTTCCAGACCTTCTAGAACCTCTTAGATTCACTCACCCTTTCCTATCGCGTCTCTCTCTACCTATACCTCTGCCTCTTCTTATAGAAGACAAGCATGTCACTTAATCCCTTTCAGACTTCTTCCAACCAGCAAATTTCACTTTTTCCGTGTTTTACCCCAAATGCAATGAATTCACCAAGCTCTTATGCTATTGTCTAAATATGCAAAGTAGAGCTAGTCCTTCTATTAGGGCCCAGGAACTGTGTGGCAGGCCTCGGTACAGCCTCAGAGCCTGATTTCTGACGGGAAAGTTACACTAAGCAATCTCTAGGCTTCTTCCAGCCTCAGCTCTGTCTTCCTCCATCAGCATTCTGGCAAGCCCCCCTCCAGTCACTCACCAGTTAGCCTGTAAGGCAGTTCAGCCTCTCTTCTCTGGCAAAGCTCCTTCCCCTTCTGAAATTCACTGTCATGGCTCCTTGACTGAATCTCTTTCTATTTGTTTATTCTGTTTGTCAAATGCCCCCGTTGTTTTCCACCTTTTGTGGGTTTTTTTTTCATATGAACTTTATTTAATTTGAATTTTATCCATCCATCTGTTTAACTGCATAAACATGTTTGCCCACCTCTCTTTGGAACTAAGGCTTTGTGACGTGGTGATGGTGACAGCGATGGGTGAGTGATTCATGAGCTGCCCCCCTCCTTCCAAAGCATACCCTGAATCATCCATTTCTGCTGCGATTCTTCCAACCACTTCCCAGGTCCGTACCACATTCATTTTCTCAACAGGACGGTTGTTGGTTGTGCCGTATTCATGATTCTCATCCCTGAATGGTACCCTTGCTAAGTCTATCCACTGCTATCAGAAACAACAGCCCTCTGAAATTTCAATGATGCTTAGCTATTTGGACTCACCGGGTTTATGTTTATTTAACACCCCCACCCACCCAATCTTTTGTCTACAGCTGCAGCCAGTGAAAAATCTGTTTAAGTCCTTATTGTCTTACACTGGGATTACAAAGTTATTTCCAGGACAGAAGCTTTGGCTTCGAATTCAGCTTTTATACCCATAATAAACTTGGCCAGCCTTTCAGCTAATTTGCTCTCATGTGACTCACCTGTAAAAAGCCACAGTTCATCTAGATTCTCCCTATCTTGTTTGTATCATTTCTATGTGAGCATGTGGCCGAGTGGTTATAGCTTCTACACTAGACCTTAGACCAGACTACACTAGACCACTAGACTCCATCCATTCTTTCTTACTTCTCTGAACATCCCCACATTCTAGTCCAGACCATCTTTCTGGCATTCCCTGCACAGGAATATTTTGTACACAGCCTTTCCTGCATCCAAAAATTCTTATTCGTGCTTTCTAAAAACTAAGTCTTACCAGTGTCTTAAAATGCACATGCAGGGAGCGAAGACAAGACTCAGCTGGTAAAGTGCATTCTGGGAAAGCATAAGGACCTGAGTTCAGATCCCTACACTCACATACAAAGCCAGGCACTATGGCATCCCCCTGTAATCCCAGAGATACGGGGTGGAAACAGGAGAATTCTGGCCAGGTGGCCTAGCCAATGTGTGAGCTCTAGATACAAACTAGCCAATGGCTGAGTTTCACGTTCAGTCTAGCCAATGGGCAAGCTCCATGTTCAAACTAGCCAATGAGTGAGCTCCACGTTCAGTCTAGCCAATGGGTGAGCTCCACATTTCATCTAGCCAGTGAGTAAGCTCCAGGTTCAGTGAGGATCCTTAAGGTGGAGAAGCTATTGAGGAAAATGCCTTATATCAAATGCTGCCCCCCAAATGCACACACACACACACACACACACACACACACACACACACCAAAACAAAAGAAGAAACTTTACATATCTGCTAACAAATTTAAGATGGATCACATCTGATCCTGCTGTCCATCTCTGAGATCTAACCTTGTCTTCTCATTTTCCAGGCAAAGTTGTTCATTAGAAGATTTTCAACAGGCCATTGCCTGACAGCTACCTTACTCCAGCTCCTTACAGGTGCATGGTATTATGCCTGACCAGGGCAACCAAGTGATATCTGACTTAAGTGTCTTGGTGCTGAGGCAGGATGCCCACGTCATTGCAGCCTGCTTGGGTAATATCTGGAAACGGCATTCCTCCAACATGTCTGAGGTGAGCTATGAAGATGACGTAAGAGAGTAGTCCATGAAGACCTTTTGAACATTGTGATTTGATGCATCCATTTACATGAACATTTTCATGGTGTTTATTTTACACCAAACTTAGTTTTGATGTATATAATCACTTTTTTCTTTGTTAAACCATTACCAATTAACACAAAATCAGTATCTCTGAGTGTCCCTTTAGCTCTCATTATGATGCATATTTGAAGCCCTCAAAGTCCATTGAAAATCAAGAGGCTAAAACATTGAGAACCAAGTCAAAGTCATGTTTCTATCTTTCAATTCCTGGCACTGAATGACTATGCCAAGGTGGACAGATCTAAATGCCGTGATATAGCTGCCACTTGGAGGTGAGAAGCTAAGTAAGACACAAAAGTTCTCAGTGGATTTCTGCAGAGACAGCACTTGGCGTGTATTTATCTGTCTTACGCTGTTAGAGACAACACTCATGGAGAATGATGGTCAGTAGATGGAGTTCTCAATGAAGACATCTTTAGATGTAGATACGTGAGTAACTGGTTCCTTTAGCAAGACCTACTGTCCACACACTTAATAAAACTGATGGATATTTAGCCCAGTAAATAATATCTGGATTTGCCTAATCCTCCTGTATCTAACTTGGGCTAAATTTCAGTATGAGAATCTCCATGCTCCAAATCTGGAAGCAATGAGAAAGAACATGGCTAAGAGGGCTCCAATGGGTGGCCTTTTGTTTTATCAAGACCCTGCAATGTACTCCATCTAAGGAAAGTTCTGAGCACCCATCTTGTTTATTTTACTTGGTTCAGCGTTCTATCGTGCCTACATCTGATGTGTTAGTCTGGGTCCCATTCTTGCGCTGTATTAACTAGTGAAAGCTATTTGGCCCTCATATTCAAAAGCAGCAATTTGAAAAGATAGATCCCACACAGAGAAATCACGCAGGTGATTAGAGAGAATTTTGTGTGTCAACAGGACGATTCTTCCTTGCTCGTTAATAACGTGATGCCTGGCTTCCCACATCACCCCTCACTAGGACATCAGCTCCAAGAGCCAAGGCCACCCTTCAACAGTTTTACCTTAGGACGTGACACTGAACCTGGCCATAAAGATCTGGTAAAAATATAATTGAAAAGATAATAATTTTCCACTAGGGAAATTAGCTCTTAGAACTACGTGCAATCCAAAAAGGGAACGATTTGGTCCATTCCAAAACAGCTTTGTGATTTGCTATGTTTTTCTCTGGCCTTTTACTGCTCAGAATCCATGCCAAGGAAGAAATGCTAAAGCTCCTATCTTTTAAATATGTAGATCCCTGACATTTGGTTGCTTCATGAATTTTGCATTGCATAATGACAAGTGTTTAATTTTATAAACTGCTCCTGTAATAGATCATTTTCAAGGAGAGGCCTAATCTGGAAATGCAGAGCAAAGTGCTGTTGCTGAATTAGACAAATGTCTTCCCCGAGCCAGCGATCCTTTCCATAGTAAATGTTTTCAAGCATTGACGGATTGGAAGCCATAGAAATATTCTCAACACCCAGCTGGCTGGCTGCGTCAGAAATGAGATGTCCCAAGGATGCTTGGTCTTCCAAGCTAGGGTATAACAACCCTCGGAAAAATCTCTGAGTGAGATAAACACAAACAATTGATTTGTTTCTGGAGGTCCAAATGACCATACTTGGTCCATTTTCATCACCACCAAAACTAAAAGCAGGGTGAAGAGTGATAAGGGAAAGAAACATTATTTCTGGACTCTAAAAAGGAGTTAGTGTTTTAATTTAAACTTCAAGCAAACAAGTCTTGACATCAGATCATACATAACTCTTAGACAGTTTCATGCTCAGCTGACCCTCTTTGTCCCTTGGTTTCTTTACCCAACGTATATCTATGAGTTTTGTCTATTTAGCAGAATTCTGATTCAGGAAAAAAAAAAACAGAATTAATCTGATGTCTAAAATATGCATAGATATAAGAAATAGAATTGGCTTTATAAAATATATGCAAAGGGTGTTCATTACAAATGTTATGATCAAAATTATCCTTATTATACATATTTGTATAAGTTCAATAGAAGCAATGAAAATAAAATGTGGTGTGTCAACAGTTAAAGATACAGATTCATAAGAAACATCTATTTAGCATGGTTTCTAACCAAATGAGATCTTAGTCACACACTACCCCTCTTGAGGAAATCAGTCAGTCAAGAAAGTAACAGAACTGTGAACAGACTCAGAAGAACTGGACTGGAGAGGAGGCTCAACAATGAAGAGCACCTCCTGCTCTTGTAGAGGACTCTGGCTGGGCTCCCAGCACCCTCGGGGGATGGCTCACAACTGCCTGTAACTCCAGGTCCAGGGCAAATGGCCTCTTCTGAATTCCTTTGGCAGTGCACTCACATGTGTGTACGTATGTGCATATGTGCATGCAGACAAACCCACAATTTAAAAATCTTTAAAGAAAAAAAGAGAGACCTGAGACAAAAATCTATAAAGCAGCTACCATGCTTCAGGCACCGGTCTAAGCATGCTTCAAAGGTGACCTCACTAAACCCTGATAAGGATATTATGATCATTATTATTATCCACGTATCATCAACTACAAGAGCAATTTTTACACAAGCTAAGAAACTTGCTCAGGGTTGAAAAGTGGGTATCCGGAAAGTTGGGATTCAAACTTCAAGAGTCAGATGCCAGATGAATGGTGGCATGCATTATAGAACTTGGGATTCAAATGAAACCACTGCTCACAGGCACACTCGGTTCTCAGGCCTGAGCTTCAGGCACTCTGGATGATTTCGAAAATCATTCTGCATACAAACTAAATTTATTTAACGTAACACTATATAAGTAGGCCATTCCGCTTCCCTGATGGACTAATCCACACAGCCTTCTCTGATTGGAAGCTACGTTTATAATAAGTCTTATTTCGTATGTATGTTCCATTTGTACACACATCTCTACCTTCTTCAAACCCGTTTTCCCACCTCTGCTTGACAATCTGTCCTTACCAACCTAAGGCTTTGCCTGGAACTGATAAGAGCTGTGTATAGAATTTTCTGGGACTATGTGAGACTCGTACCTTTAGCTATTTCTCTAATTGTGCCAATGTCAGGCTCCTCCAGTGGCCTCACCTGCTTCTCAGAGCCTCTCTCCCCTAGCTTATTATGCATAACAGGTGCTGTGAAGACAATCTTTCTTTCAACTCCCCTGAGACCCTTAGTAATAATATTTCCTGTTTCTTTTAATCCGGTTTGTCCCTTTAAAGGGAAATAATATTTGTCTTTCCTTTCAAAAGCATGTCCTTTGCCTGTTCCATATGGAAACATGTTCCATTATTACTCTTTCCTCTTAGCCTCTTCTTTTGTCTAGGAACATGTTCAAGTTAGGGTCAGTGGCAGGCCTGGACATGTCACCTTAGTTCATGACTAACATTGTTGAAGATCTCCTGTGGGCCAGATATTAGACAATTTTCACATAACATCTCATTCAGTCTTCAGAGAAACCTCAAACGATATCTTTTAATTACTGGCAAGTTATTCATGAGGAAATTATGCTTAAACACATAAGTACATTGGCTAAGGTCATGTAGAAAATACGTGCATAGTGCCAGGATTTAAACCATGTTTGATTCCAACTTACATATTCTTTCCACTGTGTCTTACTTGTTTCTTAAAATAAAGAAACCAACCCTCTGCTGCAACCCTGCTGTGTGAAGCTCTCATTTTGTCTTTCACTGCCAAACTTCAGTTAAATACTGCAAGTGTTTATTAAACATTAGGTCTGTGCAAGTGACCGAGCTGTATGCTTCCCCCTGAGGGAAGACAGAGAGGAACAGAACCAACTTGATCTGCTAGAAGCTGGCAACCTAATGACTGTATCAGACGTGTAAATAACAATAAAGCCGCAGAAAGAGGTGCTAGCTAAAGTCGTGGAATCTTCCGAGAATTAAGATGAAAGGCAACTAATTCTAACTCAGGGAGAGTAGAAACAAAGAATTTCAGAAACGAGGTTATGGAAGTCTCCCTGAAAGCAGCCAACCATTCCCCACCAACCTGCAATTTCACCTCTCCAATGTTTCCTACGTACCCTCTTCCATCCCCCCACAGAGCCTCAGAACTGGTCTTTCCAACTCCAGAGCTCTCCATTTTCCCCATCCTACAAGTATTCCTTTCCGTCAAGATACTTCATTGTGTGCAGCTGAAAGCCCTCATGGTCTGGATAAATACTTTCCGTGGATCTCTGCTACTCACAGAACAGGAACACACTTTAGAATTTCATTCTAATTAACATTAACCCTCCTCCTTTTACAGGGTTGTTATAAAGATCCAGTGTGATAATGTATGGGTAAAATATGTGACAACCATAGTCATTCTATAGGTAGGCCATTATTAACATTATTACCTAGTCAACACTTGGGTCGGCATCTATCTCCTGAACTACCCTTTGCCTTAGCCCATTTCACTCCTGTAACTGTAATTTAGACACGCCTCTTCATTTCTAAGGCTGAAACTTTGTTTTCGGTGTGTCTCAAGGCTTCCATCAGAGTCAGTCTAAAGAAAATATGTTCTACCAACTCAATGAATGTCTTTGGACTCCGAGGTATCTTTACCGCATCACTTCTATGATGCACAAGGCACAGCAAGCCATGTACACATGGTTGTGTAAGTCATAACTTTATTGGTTGCCTATAAACTCATTTAATGCTAGGGTCAATCGAGTATCTTGGTATGATTGATGTGCCCTATCACCCAGTTCAGTGTATCTACTCTAATTTTGTTTCTTGGAAGACAAAATTGGGATGTTACGCTGCTCTGTGGTAGAATAATTTCAGCAGAAACCAAGGGAGGAATTTCTCTTTCAGCCTTTGCTGGGATTTAATTCAGATGATATACATCCATACACAATAACCCTGTGGTGACAATCATCCCAGAGAGAAGAAACCCTGCTCTACCATGATTTGTCTGGTATCATGAGCCGCTGGGAAAGCCTAAATGGCAATCATTAGCTTTGCCATCTTTTTCCCAGAAATCCATGATTCATAAATGGAAGTTATTTTGAAAATCAAAATGAGTTGCAGAAAGTCTCAGCAAAAGCACACATTTTCTATAACTCCCCCCTCCCTGTCTCTCTTCCTCTGTATTGTTTATTTATCTCAAGTAACTAGGGGAAAGTACTTTAAGTGAAATCTTGTTATAAATACTTAAATCAAATATTGCTGCTTGGAGAAGGTTGGACCCAAAGAGATCCAGGATTATGGTCAAAGCCAAGGACTTCCTTTGTCTGCTGTACCCCAGAGAGCTCAGTTCCACCTTTCCAAACTGGCTGTGATTCAAAGGCCAGGCAAGAAGTCAGGATATCTGAGTTCTGACTCATGTGAACAGAGGACACTGCCAAAAACCTCCAGCCAGCCCCCAGGTATGCAGACAGTAGATGAGGGTTGGCCATTCACTGGGCCAAAAGTTACCAGAGCATCATCTACTGGTTCTACCTCACGACTGTCCTTACTGCCCTGTTTGGAGACACATGCCTCCTTCCTGCCTTCACGTGCAGTTCACAACAGGGCTTAGAAGTAGGCCATTGCAGAAGGGGACTGAGGCCCTCTGTCGGAGTCAGACTTTGCACATCAACGTGTTTCTCCCTGGAACTGATGCTGGTGTCTCTATTACCTGGGTAACCTCTAGCAACTCACACACATCTGTAAATGTTCTGTCTTCTACGTCTGCAGAAGCTGGTGTTATGGACATACAGTGCTGTGAAAGGCTCTTCTCTGTCCAAATGTTTTAAATCAAAATAATATTGAAAGGATTCATAGAACATCAGACTTGGAAACAGGGTTAGCATAAGGAAAGAAAGCCTTTTTGTATGCCTGTACTGCCAAATTCCAAGGGTTGGGGGGGGGGTTGAAGAGTCCCGATCAACTTCTTGCCAGAATTAGACCATGAGCAACAGCAGAGCAACTTTCTGAGGCTCTAATTGCAAACTGGCCACATCATTCCCTCACAGACCTGTGCTGTGCATACCAGGAGTTTTCCAGGCATGCCAAGAAGAAAATGCAATCATTTCTTTGAGTCCCAGGTCAGTGATCTTAAAATCAATGACTCTTCCAGATTCCCTGAAGCTAAGCTCCTTGCCTTTCGAGACTGCTCACCAAGAAGACTGCTGCTTTCTGGGGTGTACTTAGTTTTGAGGACCCTGGTGGCAACTGTCTTCCCTAATATCCTGTGAGACTCCCTCAAGCCATTCCCTGTGATGCTGCCTCTGAGCTGAGCAGTCAGCTGTCCTTGAGAAATATAAAGTCATGCTTCCCTCTTAACACTGCTTTCACAGCGTCTCATAAATTTGGGGTTGTAGTATGGTCATTTTCATTGAATTTTAGGAAGTCTTTCATTTCTTCCTTTATTGCTTCCATGACCCAGACTGCTCTAAAGCTTGACACTTCCCATTGACTTAGGATACTTATTAATAACCTACACTGAACGGGGAACCCAACCTACCACAAGGTGCTTCGTGAATCTGCAGAACACAAACGAATACTTGGAACTCTCTATCAATCCTGCAAACAACGCAAAGGAAGACCAGACAATAAATATGAACTCCTACAAAGTTTCACTTTTAATGCAATAACTTGTATTTGGCACTGGAATGTGGAACATTAGAATTCCCTTATCCCCAGCAAAGAATGTAAGCAGGGAAACAGGCCAGAATTAGAGTGAACAGAGCAAATAGCTTAGCCTTCCATGGACCGCTTGCCACAGTTAATGTCGGTAGAGCATGGACAGCCTCTTCTGTCCGACGACACATGCAAGTTGTATAAACATCTGCAGTCCTATGATATAAATGGAAGACAGGCACACACAGCCCCGTGTGCGCAAACCTCTGAAAGACAGCCTAATGCCTTTCTCCAGATCCCATTTCCTGAATGTGTTCATCACTGGTAACTTTCCCTCTTTTTTTTTCCTGAATATATCTGTAATAAATGAAACCAGTTTTGTGGTCACCATATTAATCTAGAAATAAGACATGGGGGAAAATCCATTTTTTATTCTATAATTCTAAATACAAAGTAGCAGGAAAAGAAAACAAAAAAAAATCCCTCTAAATCTCTTATGGATTCTGATGCTTCAGAAATATACAGAGTACTTGAAAGCAATAAAAGAAATAACCTAAGAAAATTAAGCGAAATGAATTTGCAATTAGTTTGTGAAATTGCGATAAATGCATTTTGAAAGCAAAGAGTAAAATGTAACTTTCTTCAGTATAATTTGAAATTGCCTTTTGTGCTTAATATAGTTCATTTATAATTAGATGAGGATTTTGTTCTGGTTTGAAACATTCAAAGTTCCATCTTGAGATTGCTATGTACTATGTACACAGAACTTTTCAGCATGAAAGTCTGCTGCCGCCGCCGCGTTTGCTTTGACAGCCTTTCTCCTAGTTTCATAGAAATGAGGGAGTGAAAGAACACAGCTGGC
The DNA here is from genome assembly GCF_014885135.2 of Alexandromys fortis. NCBI lineage: Eukaryota > Metazoa > Chordata > Mammalia > Rodentia > Cricetidae > Alexandromys > Alexandromys fortis. The sequence continues at coordinate 10,323,727 of NW_026067913.1, read as the reverse complement.
TGGAACAATGGAGCATGTTCAACATTAGGCCAAACACTTCAGATATTGCAAAATATTGCAGGCTATATTTATAGCTCTTAGCAGGTTTTTGAAATTCATGCTGATACCGCCTTACGCCTTCTTATTGGACCAAATTGCCACTTAATGACAAAATTATCTTTGGGTTAAAAGAAAATGTTTTCAAAGGCTATGACCCTTGCACTAACCTCTTGGCACTATCCAAACAACAGTGACTTGCAATCCCTTCAAAAGTAGTTCAAGGTGTCTTTAAAATGCAGATCAATCTAGTTACCTAGGATTTAAGTTTTTATGTTGATCTGATTTTTTCCATAAAGAAAGAGAATATTGTCTTTCTGACGACCTTTCTCCCAGTCATGGTTGTGCATTGACTCATACACTAGCAACTTCCAGAAACTTCCCAAGGGAAATAACAGAAGCAGTGTTCGGGTAATTGACACAGTAGCCTTAAACTTTTTCCTTCTGTGGCAGTTGTTTTTAATAGAAAACTGTTGGATTTTCCAATAGACTCTTGTGATTTTGAGGGGACTAGCAAGGTTTCATATTCTTTCACATTAATAACACTAGGAGTCATAAAAGTGGGCAGCGTTTATAAGCTTAATGTCCAGAGAGAGACTGAGCAGGGTAGTTCAGGATAATGCAATTCCTGCAAATGTAATCAACTGCCCTGCTTGGAGGAGGTTCTAGGGTTACGCTTTCCCTGCAGCCCAAAACAAATCTCCACTGCCACTTGTCACTATTGTGCTAGTGAGGCCTTAAGATATGATCACTTTGCCTCACAATTCAATAGTAATTATACCAACTACTCGGTGCATACTAAGTACACACCAGGCAGTGATTGTGTACTTCATGCATGTATATATATATATTAGAAAGACTATTTTTTAAAAGTTCTTTAGCTTTTATTTCAAGTTGTATACTAATATATAATAAACTATGCCCAAAGTCAACAAGTATTATATCTTATAATACTGAGTTTTTGGTGAGTGGCCCTTACATTGACCTACTGGAGGATCATCTGGGTGGTGGCGTCATCCAAAAATGTGGCTAGGGTCAGAGTTCAAAGTAGCCTCATTCACATGTAAGAGACAGAGTTAGTTGTCAGCTGGGGATTCACTCCCTTCTAATAAAGGGCAGGCTTCCTCATGACTATATCTGGCCCCTTTTGGGCAGTGGTTGTTGTGCAAGCTACCTAAGTCATATTTTAAAGACATAGATTACCAAAACATATAGTAAAGGAACCCGACAAAGTGCTGTTGACTTGTAAGAAAACTATTCACATATTTTTGATGGAGCACAAACTCTAGCTGATTCTCCCTACGGTAGTTTGTCTTACAAGCCATGCTTTCTAGCTTGGAGGAGTCGCCTTTTGAGAACCAAATATAAGGGCTCTTAGAACAGCAAGACCGCCAAAGGCACTTTGTGCTTCTCAGACATAACTACTGTAATATTCGCACAGGCCCACTTAACAATCTCTTGCTTGCTGTTTTGAAATATGAATCTCCAAGTATGAGTTTAGGGCTCCTAGCCCCTTAAAATTCCTTCAGGAGTCCGCAAGGCTAATCTGTATCCATCAAATTCAAGGAATCTTTGGAATAATAAGCCAGCACTATGAAGTAAGAGGTAAAAATGTGTTGTCTCTTTTTGGGGGGCAACAACAAAGAGTTGGGAATCACAGTGGCAAGTCAAACAGGCAATCAGATCAACCCATTCGCTTGGTGGCGGTATAAGGTGTTAGAAATGACCCCATCACAATGCTGTAGTAAGCACCATCAGAAACAGAAGAAAACTATCAACTGCCCCCTACCCTCAATGCTTGAATTTCAGACAAGAAGGATAAGTCCCTGGGTCCTAAACTCAGGTAGGGGATTATAACACGACACTGAAATTAAGCATAACACTGGTCTCATTGAATCCTTCAAATTCAGGCAGGAGAACAGGCATTCTAACAGTAAATTAAAAGTTTATTTGACAGACTCAAGCTAAAAAATTAGTATTTCTCATTTTCTGCTGTTTTATTTTTTAGAAGAGTTTTGGGGTGAGCATGCCCTCTGTCCTTTTAGTTTCTATAGTAATCGATACCAAGAAGGTTCCGGTGACAGTATTGGCCCTTTGAAACAGCATTTTTAAGCCATCATCTTTTGATTCCTTGTGATGCTCATTCTTCCCATAGCAGTCATTTGAGGATCTATTTAACTATTGGCCTCCACTCACCCTGTTCATTCCCAAATTGAAGTCCAGGCAGGCAGGTACTGACGCCTCCCACTAGCTGGCTAAGTGACTGTGGCATAGGAAGCATGACATAAATGCCTTTTGAATTCAATTCTTCTGAAAGTGTTCATATGAGCAAAGCTGATGCTGAGGGTGGAGGGCCAATCCTACGGTATATGTAAAGATCGGGAGTTAAAAAAATGAATAAAACTGTTCTTTCTCAGGTTTGCGTGTGGATACCAAAGGCCAGCAAGACAGGTAGCAGCAGAAAGCATTTTCTCCTTTAATAATTCTCCCATGCATAGGTAATCAATATAAAAATTGCAATTGGATGAATCTTCTCTCTCTTCCTCTTACTATTCCTTGAGACACAAATGATTTCTCATGATACCCAAGTCTGTACTCGGGACCTAGTAAAATATCTTCTACAACAAGGGACCATGTATGACAAACAGGCTGGGGAACGTTATCAGTCTTAATTTTTGCAAACAAGTTACATGATATCGAGATATTGAAACCTTAGGGTAGTGCCCTGGGATATAGTCTGGAGGCTGAGGAGAGGAGGTGCAAACATGCATATTCATGGGAACTGAACTGTATGGCATATTAAAAAATTAATAATAGCTTTAAAAACTTCATTTATTCCACTCGTTCACTGAAAACCTTGGGTCTTTAAATGTGATCAGCATTTACTCATCAGTGCCGGCGCTGTCGTTTGCACATGAGCATCGCTACCTCGTGCGCCTGCTGATTGAAGGAATAAGTTAGTTGAATTATTTTCCATTTGATTTTAAGTGGGGAGCATGGCGCGCACCATTTCTACTTATTTTATGCACAAACATCATAATATATTAATCTTGAAACCCGTGAAATTGAAGCATACTTTCAAGAATGAGTATCTTTTAAAAGAACTAGGCAAAATCAGCACGTGATGATCCATACGAAAATGAGCTCACCAGTGTCTGAAAAAGATGTGACTGTTCCTCAATTGGGAAGTGAATATGTCTTGTAACGTCACTTCTTCCTCGGTCATTTCTACCTTAGGACAAAGATTAAGAACTAGCTCTTGTAGACCAGGCTAGCCTCGAACTCACAGACATCCGCCTGCCTCTGCCTCCCGAGTGCTGGGATTAAAGGTGTGCGCCACCACCGCCCGGCCCATGTCCTATTTTATATGCGTGTTTTTGTTCTAAAACTACAGTAATGAAGAATGACTGAACATGTCTCCGGCATTCTGTGCGGCGCATGGAGACAGGGAAAGCATGGCACTGGCTTATCCCACACCTAGGTCCCATAAGGAATGAGGGCATCTCGGCTCAATCACCTGACCGAGCCAAAGGTGGCGGGCAGAAAAAGGCACAGAGCCTGCAACCCCATCTTCAATGCCTCACCTGTCCTAATCAGTTCCTTACCCACTCTATTCAAAGTCAGCGTCTCCCCACCCCCACATCCCCACAGTGCCCCCACACCGCCCACACACACACTCCCTACCCAGCTCTCTGTATGTATTGCCTGATGCCATATCCAATAGACCTGCATTCATCACGCTGTTACTTTCTCTGCATAAATGTCCACCACCTCCTCAATATCCCACTACAGAAAACTGAAGGAGACTTTTCCCTACCAGTCTTTGCAGAGCCAAACAAGGATGGGTCTTACCCAAAGGTCTTGGAGTGTCCAGCTCCTCTTTCGCCCTCTGCTAGTCCTGTGTCTGCGTCCTTTTCATCTCCTGCCTGGACTCTGCAGCATCTTAGCTGGTTGCTGCTGACCGTGTGGCAGCGTTTTCTCTCGACCGTACACATGGCATCATCTGCTTCTCAACACCTCCTTCCTCCGTAAGGGTCTCTGCTGTTTTCCTCCCCTCTGAAGCTTCTGATACCTTCACAAAAAGGTGCCGAAAGGCCCCAACTACTCTCGTGGTAGAAGGTTCACGAGCTGACTTTGCTGTTGGCTGAACTTCCTAAACTAGTGTGACTCACTCCAAGTGAGAACGCGTGTTAAAGGCGCTAGGGCTATCGTCAGGAAAACTTGATATGGACACGTAGAAATTGTAGAAATTTATCGTGTTGCTTTAGGAACATTATCAAGTTTTGTGATGGAGAGAGTTGATTCCACTCTGCACGGACGTGGGTATTTCCATCACTGCCAGAGGAAGAAAACACCCGGAACAAACTGAGAGGGGCATCTTCTGAGCACCCGCCTTCCTTCCAGGACCCTCATCCCCTCTGCAGTTCATTTATATTCAGAAGACATGATCATGGAACTTGAAAACTAAATACAGAAATAATCAACCCCATCTCTTCATTCCATGGACGAGAAAACTGGTATCAAGAACAATGAATGGTCTGCGCAAACTCACAGCTAGTAAATATCCCTTCCCATCCCACGGCTTCAACAAGCATAGAAAGAATAGGTTCTATAATGTTGAATACTAGTTTCATTTGTGCGTTTTTTTTCTTTCTGAGGCACAAACTCATTTGTATGCCAAGGCTTCTGCTCCAGCGTGGCTTCCTTGCTAAAGCTCCCTTCTTATTTTGCATTTTCAATTAGATCCAAGGTGAAATGTCTCTTTATGGAAATCTTGACTCACTTTTACCTGTCGCTGTGGGTGTATTAAAGTATATGAAGTTATAAAAAGATATGAAATATGAATATAATCTAGTTTAATTATTTCCATCCTCCAAAGACGATGATTGCAGTTGGCTGTCAGTGAAATCTCCAGTGGTTGAACTCCATGCTTAGAAAAACAGCGAGCAGAATAAAAGGCTAGAGATCGGGGCATGGATTGGGGACTACCAAAAAAGCACATTTATCTCACCAAAAAGAGCAGGTTCCTATCAGAGAAGAATTGCAGCTTTAGAGAATATCAGTGAGTCAAAGATGACAACATTTGGCAAAAGTTAATCCCACTCAAGTACAGTCAATGCCTATAGAGAGAACACTGAGCTATTTCTTAAGTAGAAAAGCACTTAAACACATTATTTGATGACCTCACTTAGACTTCCTGTCTGTTCTTTTCCATTAGCAGAGGATAAATCCCTTGGCAAACGAAACTCTGATGCACCTAGACAATCTTGCTGTCCCGAAGGCTGGCATCAGCAGCTCCTCTCATTTTAAGGCCAATCTCCATCATTATAACAAGTTGCATCTGAGTTCTAAACATCCCTATTTGTGTTCATCATCCTTATCATAGTGGAATATTTTGATTCCTGAATCTCACAGCCTAAGGAGTTGGAAGCCAATGTTTTTCAAAGAGGTTCATTCTCTGGGCAGGACTTTCTGTAGCTCCCAGGCTAGGGAAGCAATTTCCAACATCCCCTCCCTGGCTAGAAACTTTAGCTAAGTGTTCTTAGCCATCAACCCCCCAACCAAAACAGTCTTTGGGGGTTTCTACTTCCTGTGGTGTTTTCACGGTCTGTGAAACACTCTTTTAATTCTCTTCTCCTTTACTTTTATCTTCTGTTCCTAAGACTCCTTTTATGCATTCACGTGTGCTTAATATTTTCCTCATTTTCCCCATCTCCACGTCCAACACACAGGCCTCATGAGACAGCTTTACGGGCCCTCTTGCATAAGTTTAAATATGCTCCCTAAGTTTCAATGCACAGCATTGCCTCTGTGCCTAACTAGAGAAGAAACGTGACTTCTAGAACAATGTCTGAAGCATAGCCTTGGAGAGTGTGGGAAGGGTACTTTGCAGCTATTATCAGAGCTGAAAACTTCAGAGAAAGCCTCCTCTCTCAGAACTTTGGGGTTTATTTTTCTGAATTAAGGAGGCAACAGAGCGCAGTAAAGAGAGGGAGTTATCAACAGGTGTCAAAGGGCTCGCATGCATGCTCACACTTGGCTTGCCGCCTCGTCACTCATCACCGCGGCAAAATGATAGCACATCAATAGCTCCCTTCCACGTCCTCACTCTCAAAACTGCCTATTGACTGATTACTTTTCATTGCTATTTCCCTTCCAGGCTCATTGAATTTCATCGTTTCCTGCGCAAAGGGTTGGCAGTAAGTAGCATAACTTTTCCCAATAATGTACCTTTTTAAGGGTGATGCCGGCTGCTAGACTAACCTGGCCCACTCTGTGTTCGCCCACGGCACACTCCTCAGCTAGAACTTCATGAAATCCAAATGAGGTCTGAGATCTATCTCTGTGGCCTCGAGATATTATAGGACACCGGGTAATAGAAGAGTCAGCATAAAGAGTCTTAATATCTCGATGACTCGATTGTCCCGGGTGACCTCGGTTTCCTAGCTAGCGAAGCTATTTTTCTAAATTCGCTTTTTACCCTAGAATTCTAAAAATCAAAGCAACAGCAGCATATGATGGGACCTAATTAATTGGTCCATTTTCTAACACTCCTTAGACAACATAAAAGAATATTCATTTTGTTGAGTATATAATCATACTTTAACAAAGAAGAAAGATAAATATGCTTCCGAGTGTTCATTTCGTAAGGAGATAAAATAATTTTGCCTTCCAGGGTTATTATGGAGGTTAAATAATGTAATATATCTAGTGTTCTAGAGTATATCATTATGTGTGGCATAAGAAAAATACTAATTAATGTCATATTATTATTATTAGACCAAGGATCTTAGAAGTATTTATCGTCTATACATACCACAAATAATGGCTTTCTGTGGTTTGTGCTTCAAACTCAGAATGGACATGTTGATGACTTTGCATTCAGTACCAAAATTACTAGGTGATGGCCCAATTTTTCATTTTTCAGTGAATTAATGTGGTATTATATAAACCCTGCCAAAGTAGCCCACTTATTCAAAAATAATTGAATGATCAATCCACATGATTGGCCTGCCTTCTACCCCCTCATAGTAACAGTAATATTTAGAGTTGAAGCCAGTGGGCATTTAGGTGCTAGTGAGCACTGAAGAACCATATCCCTGTCTTACATACTATCGTTTCCCAGTTCATGGGTTCGTGGCATTGCAAATGGGTTTGGTTCTTCAAATTATTATCTTATGTTCTGGGTGTGCGTGTGTGTGTCTAACCTACTCTCACTCCCTTTTCCCCTTTTTCTCTTCATATCTCTCTCTCTTGTTTCTTCTCTCATATTCTTCCTCCCTCCTTCCCTTCTCCATTGTCAAATTAAAGCGAGTGGCAGATTACCTCCATCTTGCTGACCAACTGTCATCAATGGAGATTTTTACCCCTTGGAGACTTAGATAGGGAAGGATTCAAATGTTTAAACATTCATCAGGAAAGGGTATTTTGACTGATTGGTGGTTTTGATATAGGAGGAGAAATTGAAAATATTCTAAAGTCCTTTACTTATTCTGGACTTTTAGAATTCTAAATTACTTTTAATTTTTAAAATTCTCAATGCTCTTACTAAGAGACAGTCTAATAGAGAAGCCCTAGGTTATACCATACTTATAAATGTACTTTTAAACTTCCCATGCTTGTCATAAATTGATAAATGCAGTACACAGTATACAAACAAACTAAGACAAAAACCACATGATCACCACATTAGATGTAGAAAAGACCTTTGAAAAAAATCCAACACCCCTTCACGATAAAAGTCCTAGGAAGATGAAGGATACAAGGGACAGACCTTAGCAGAATAAAAGCAGTTTACAACAAGTCAGCATCAAGTTAAATAGAGGGAAACTTGAAGCAATTACACTAAAATGAGGAACAAGACAAGATTTTGTACTCTTTCCATGCCTATTCACTTGAAGTCTTAACAAGAGCAATAAGACAAACAGCAGAGATTAAAGGGATACAAATTTGAAAAGAAGAAGTCAAATTACCTTTATTTGCAGATAAGTGACCCCAAGAGTTCTACTGGGAAACTCCTATAGCTGATAAATACATTTATCAAAGTACTGGTTATAAAATTAACTTATAAAAATCAGTAACCCTCCTATATACAAACAGCAAATGGGCAGAGAAAGCAATCAGGGAAACAACACCTTTCAAAATAGCCTCAAATAATATAAAATACCTTGGGGCAACCCTATCCAAACAAGAGAAAAACTTGTATGACAAAAACTTCAGGTATTGAAGAAGATATCAGAAGATGGAAATATCTCCCATGTTCATGGATTGGTAGGATTAATAGAGTAAAAATGGCCATTCAAAAGCAATCTGCAGATTCTATAATAGACACATCTAAAGAAATCACGAAATTCACAAAAAATGAAATCATGAAATTTACAGATATATGGATGGAACTAGAAAAAATATCTTTCTGAGTGGGGTATCACAGACTGCGAAAGACAACTATGATATGTATTCATTTATCTGTGGATATCAGCTGTTAGGTCAATGATNATAGAGAGAGAGAGAGAGAGAGAGAGAGAGAGAGAGAGAGAGGGGAGAAAGAGAGAGTATATAAGTATAGAGTAAGGGACTAGCAGGGATCAGAGAGCTCTCCCCAGGAAAGGGAAATAGAATAGTTACGAATGGACAAGGGGAAAACTGCAACAGGAGGGTCAGAGGGAAGAGGAGAATGAGGGAGTACAGGGAGAGATGGATAAAATTAAGGCCCATTTGAGGAGTAGTATAAAACTTAATACAATAGAATCTTAATATATATACATATATACATTCACACATATGTATATGCATGTATGTGTATGTGTGTGAGTGTGTGTATGTGTCACAGAATAATAGGAAGACAGAGTCCCAACTGCTTATTTATTGTCACCAAATGCAGCAACCAGTCCCAGAACTGGGTTACATCTAATTGAATTGTTGGCCAAAGGGGTTTCATGGGAATCTCCAAATAACCAAGGTTGGTGCCAAGACTATCTGTTGCTCTCTACAAACTGATGACAAGGGCCCATTACTGAAGACAGAACCCATACAACACATTGAACATGGAGAAGTCAAATGTGTGCCTACATAGACCCCCACACCTACATTCTAGCACCTTTGGCACAGGAAGATACTCAGTCTGCTACCAAAAGAGAAACAAATACCAACCCCAGCCACAAAGTTCTTGGTCTACGATGGTGTCCTGCCTGCAAGATATACAAGTGTAATGGAGGCACAAAGCTTGTGGGAGTAACCAGCCAATGTCTGATTTGACTTAAGGCCTACTCCATGAGGTGAAACCCACTGAACGTTGCTTAGATGGCCAAGATCCTGAGATTAGACAGACAGTGGATAGCAATTAGAATCAAAGCTCTACAGGAACCAAAGGCCAGGTTTCTCCTAGTTCAACTTCTATTCAGGTAAGCAAACTCCCAAGAATGTGTAAAAAGGTGAATCAGTCTTATGGAAGAAAATTAAGAGATAGGGGCACTTTTATTTCTAGAATTTTTAGAATCAGTGCCTATGGATTGTAACAGAATCGAAATTTACAGATAAGTCCTGGTACATCTTATAGCATTATTTTGCTATTTATCTGTGGAATCAAAGTAACTCTTAGCATTCCTAATTGCATCTAGTTGGCATCCTACCTCCAAATCCCTGTCTCTGTAACTGTTACCCTGAGTCAGTCTTCAGGTCGAGAGACAATGACTCCTTTCCCAGAGCTAACGACTTCAGTCACTCCGTCACCTAATCTCCCTCTCCACTTACACCGCATCTTTTAACTCTACCTGTATCAGGCAAAGTCTACTTCATGTGTGTGGGATGCTGGGCTCAGAACTACTTTATGGAAGTTTTGAGGAAAGTGCATAGCTAGCTGCTAGACATGGTTGCCTTTTTATCAGCAGTGAAAAATCTTACAGAAAACCCAACATCTGAAAAGCATCTGTGGAGATCAGAAGAGCTGGGACCCCTTCTGGGGCACTGAGATATAGAGAAGTGCATAACTAAAAAATAGAGCTGGCAGCAAAGCTCTGCCAGGAGGAAAACCTGATGGGCTGAACCCAGCATAAAGAGCTTCCCCTTCAATGAGTGTACAGGACAAGTCTCTGGGTCTGCTCATTACAGTAATGGGATTATCTGAAGAGACTTATGAAAAAAATGCACACTATTGAAAGTGTTACTGGAGATGGGGAGCTAGTTAAACAAAGAAACTCACCATCTTCAAACAGAAATATTGTTTTCTGCCTGAACTGCCAACCAGAATGTTACAGAACGACATCAAACTTCCTCCCTCAATGTCTGAGCCACCAGAGCCACCAGCTCCTTTCTGCCTGGAGTTTTCATCGAACACATGTGCTTTATCAGCCTCTTGCTTTCCAACCCCTGGACTCCAAATCCCATTCCTCACCATTCCTGCATCCTGCCTCCCTCTGCTGCTCTCTCTGAGTTATAATAGCCTTTACTAAAAATGGGACGTGCTCCTAGCAAACCAGTCTCTCTTTTGTTCCATTATCTCCTCGAGTTTACCCTCCTGTCAAATCTTAGCCTGAGTCCGCCCAGATTTCTTTCTTCAAAGATGTGCTTAAGTCATGAGACTTAATATGGTTACTCTCCTAAGGGTATTACAGTCCTGCAGGTGGCAAAATCTTAAGCAAAGGAAATAAAGTTTTAATGGTAAATTTTAGATTATTGGAAAACAGAGGCAGGAAACCCTGTGATGTCATAGTTTTCCCGAGGGCCCCTAAATACATCTGGATCTCTAGTCCCATTATTCAAAGCCATTCTCACTCATCAGAGAGGTTCCCGCTGAATTGTGTGGCTCTGACTCAGGCCCTGGCCTGTGCCTTTCCGGAATGATTCCCTCTCATAACAGCCAGATCTACTTATCTGCAGGATGCTCCAATACAGCCTGAAAATCTGGACCACTTGGAAGCCTCTCTAATGCCTGGAAGACTTGGGGATGAAGGAGTTAATACTCTTAAGTGCCCATCAGGGCAAAACTAATGGTCTAAACAGAAACCTGAGCAGGAGACCAACCACCTGCATTCAGGCTGACCACTTTTCTGTGGAGTCTTGGGTGGTCTGCCTAAGCAGGTTTCCCCATGCCCTGGAAGGCTGAAACACTGAGAAGAGTTGGGTTCAATAAAGGGCAGAAGAATGATTAATAGTGCTTCCTGTCCTCAGGTAGAGGCAGTGTGCAGCGGGGTGCTGGAAGAAAAGCAAACAGCGGGCTATTGGGTTGCAGCGTGGACAAAAACCACTTACAACTTTGATTTGATACCACACCGGTGACTGAGGAACGGAATCCAAGCCCACTCAAAGACTAGCAAAGCAAAGAATAAGTTCCTGCTCCGATTTGTTGAATTTTGGCTATTTTGCTCACTTGATAAGGAACTTTTTCATACTCAGTAGCAGTGTCTTCCTTATTATCTGAAAAGGCATAGTAGCTACTACATAGCACATCATACTTCAAGGGAAAAAGGAATTACATGTGCGGGCCTTCTTAGTGACTGTCTCTTCTATCAATATGCATAATGCATGTTTGTGTTTATGCATAATAGAATCTAAACACCAGTGAGCCCGGACTGTCAAATGAATCTGAAAAGCAGGAGGAAGAGAGACTCTAATGAGTGGCGTGCCAAGTCATTTCTCCTGCTCTTTCTTCCTCCTCGGCCTCCCATGAATCAAGGTGGTGTGTGGCATCACAGTTGACAGTCTAAATAATCACAGAAGAAGTCAGATGAAAAACAATGCTGGTAACCTAGAAGTCAAATTTATGCCAGAAATTTAACTGAAAGCACAGAGAAGTCTCAGTGCACACCAGAGAGTGCATGCGTGTCACGAGAGCTTGTGCAGTTATCTGCATATCACTCATGCACACGCGCGTGCACACACACAGTTTCTCAAATGAAAGAGAGAGAGAGAAGTTTGGTCAAGAGTACATGCTTGTGGATTCAAACCTGACTCTGCTGCTAACCAGCTAATGAAGCTTCACGTCAAAGTTTACTCCCTATTTACTCATCAATAAAATGAAAGAATTAGATAACCTCATGGTCCCTTACTACTTTAAGAGCCTAAATATAGCAGAGATAATTATTAAGCAATTGCGAGGGCCTCTGTCTTTGTTTTGTTTTGTTGTTGTTGGGTTTTTTTTTTTTTTCTAGACAGGGTTTCTCTGTGGTTTTGGAGCCTGTCCTGGAACTAGCTCTTGTAGACCAGGCTGGCCTCAAACTCACAGAGATCTGCCTGCCTCTGCCTCCCGAGAGCTGGGATTCAAGGTGTGCGCCACCACCGCCCCAGCCATGAGCTCTGTCTTTAACCCCATCCCAACCCATCACCAAATGTCCAGATGCAGAGCGACATCAAGGACTTTGGGGTTCTTTGTTCTTGTAACTTTGTGGAAAAGAATTGAAACCTGCTAAGTAGAAAGCAGCCATCTACCTGGAGAGTCTAAGCCATCCTCGATTGCTATGGAACCATAAAGTCTTTGTCCCCTGGAGGAGCTCTCTTTGGAGTACATGATCGCTGGAGGAAGAGCAGACACAGGCTTTGAAGTCAGAGGGATTCATGAACACGGCCCAGCAGTACCACCTGCTGGAGATGTATCCCTTTCTACACTTCTCTCGTTCTCAGTTTTCTCACCTGACAGAGTCCGTTCTGATGCCTAGTCACAGCAAGTGCTTCTGAGGTTCCCACGAAAAAGCAGACAACACTTTCAGAAGATTGCCGGCACGAAGCAAGCCGATAGGAATGCAAATCGCACTCAAAAAGAGAGTAATGCACGCATTTTCCCGTACATACATCCCGATACATGCATTCACACAGTACATATGTATTCTTTGATAAGGTCTTTTCACTGAATTTTGTGAAGAATAGCATTGTGGTTTGCCAACGAAAAACTGAAATTAACCATTCATGAAGGGTAACAGTTTCATTTTCTAAAGAAAAGGGTATTTGTAACTTAAGAGAAAATACGATGAGAACGAATAGATAGACAACTGAACTCTGATTTTTGAGACATCATCAAACCTTGAGAATTGCACCATGGAACCTCCTCATCGGCCTCATAATGGTTACTGACAATATGGCTGACGGCTGCTCTCCCTTTCCTCCCTAGCCATGTAGGCTCAAAATTGAAGCACTCTATATACCCATGTATTTGCTGAATACTTCTTCCCACTTCCTCCAGGACGAAAGCTTCAGGGGTGCCCATGCTCTGTGTTATCGAGGTACCAAAGCCTAGAACAATGGCTGGCCGGCGGTCGGTGTTCTGAGACCGCAACCACACAGACCTCAAACGCGCCGTTCTATCGCCCCTTGTCTGTCCCCTACTAAGAAGTGAGATCCCCAGTCGGTGAGCGTTGCTCTGGTCGCCCCGTGTGCCTAGGGTGGTGCCTGGCACATGACGGGCACAGCAGACATGTTTTAGGATGAGGGCTTTGGGAACGAAGGGAGTTTCTAAATTCCTGCAATTTAAAAACATTAAAGTCTCAATCATCCTGCCTGTTCGAGGAGTTTCTTAACCTTTAGTTTCAAATGGATGTTTCAAGGAAAATGACTTCCACTGCCCCTTAAATGCAGAGCACTCAGCTAAATAACTAGACCTTTCAGGGGTTTCTGAGAAGATGAAGACAAGGAAGAAAAATTCAGCTCCATATCCACGGTTGCAAGGGCTGTGCCGCATTCATCCGAACTCTCGCTCTCCTACACTGGTTTGTCAAATCCTTTATTTAAATATCTCATTATCTAAGACAATTTTGTACTTACTGTCATGAAGGCTTATGAAACCTGCAAACTTGTCTTGCTGGAACAGGTACAATTTAAGCCAGTGATTGTTCTAGAGAGAAAGGAAAGGTGAGGCATGGCACTATTGTAGCGATTAGAGCAGGAAGGTAGACAGCCCTCACTGCTAACCTCTGTTCTCTGGGGTGTTTGTTTAGGCTCCTCAGACAATGCATGGAGCCTAAAGAAAGAGGGAGAGAAATTGTAAGTCTTCATGTATAATTTTTGTTGTTATATCTAAACTGATAGTTGAGGGCTAGGATCTGAAACAATATTTTATAGAAGTATCATGTTGAAGTTTTTGCAGGTTTCAAAATATTTAAATATGTAAATTTCAATGGAGAGATGTTCGGATTTTTTGATAGTCTAATGATTTTAAGCATCTCATTTCTAGTCACACACTGACAAAAGATGTTCAGATTGCAGTGTGAGTGGGTTTCCATGGTTACCGTTGTTTCCTAGCATTTTAGTGACATCTTTTGTGAGCATTGGCTGCCTCGCTTATTTGTCACTAATGTATGTGTAGAACTATAGTTAATAGCCTTGGGCGGACAAAATTTTTTTTTTCTGAATGGCTGTATTGTTTTTTAGCAGCATTTTTCAATAAGGTGACAATGCATTAGAATACTAATGGTATGTATGGTATTTTAAGATGTCAAGTTTTCAATAAAATGATAATGAAAATTTTGCATTTCATTTAATAGTTAAATATTCATGAATTTTCACAGCATGATGAACTGAATGAAAAATAAAGAAACTGTATAATGTATAATACTAAACATCATAAATTAAGTTTCTTTTCATAGAAGCTATTCAAGAGTGTTTAATATATGGTTCTTCATGAATTTAGACCAATGTGAGCTAAATTAAAGGCATCTAAAAAGGAAACTTGTTTAAACCAATTTAACATATTTTAACACAGCATGTTTACAATGTAACAATATAAAGGAAAATGACACATTACAAACAATATGTACATTATATAAAAATTATGATGACTAAGTGAGGGTGTAATCACTAGGCAAGAACATTTTGAAGAAAGTAATTATGAAACAGGAGATGGAGGGATCCACAAGGTTGGGGCTGATGACACAGCCGCGAGTCATGGGACGGAAACAGGCAGAATCAAAAGGTTCTGTGCACTGATTCATTCACCCACTAGGCTAATTTCTTGATGACCTAGGGGTGAGCTCAGCATCATCTGCCAGCTCCAGACTAGTCCACTCCTACGTGATGGCTAGGGGAAGGCAAAGCCATTCCCCCAGGACTGGAGGATGAAAAAAACCTTCTTATTCTACGTGTATAGCAATTCCTTACAATCAGACCTCACTGATACTCCTCTACCTGATATTATTAAATGTGGGCATTTTTATATATGTATACAAAATACGTGCTTATTTCTGATTACTGTGTGCTGATAAGAATGTCTAGAAAATTATAAGTAAATCAAGTAGGTTTTTTTTTGTTTGTTTGTTTTAATGAGAACTGTACTTCATAGAGAAGGGATTGTTAAGTACCAGTAGTCAGATATCCTAAGTAGAAAGAAGTCTCCTAGCTCTGAGCATGGTGGCACTGTGTGTAATCCCAGCACTTGGGAAGTAGAGGTAGAAGAATCAGCCATTCAAGCTCATCTTCTATGTCGTGAGTTTGACGCTGGCTTGAACTACACGGGATCCCATCTCAGAAAACCAAACCAATACCATGACAACAAGAATAAGTCAAACAAAAAGTGTCCTGAAAATAGAGATATACGTGTACTTAATTTCTTAGGGCTTAAAAAGCTTTGCCTTGTCAAACTGACTATAATAAATCTCTAATCTAACAATTAACAGAGATAATTCTTTCCTTTGCAGTAACACCAACTCCCACAACCTGCTACAAATGATGCCCCAGTGTTAAATATTTGGAGATGCTGTATAGGGAGTTCAGCTGTCAGAGAACTGAAAAATGGCGTCCTACTGGCTGGTTTCTGTGATATGGAAGACTGAGAAAGACTCTATCACCTACATTCTTATCACCAGTTAGCCTGTCTCCACTCCTGCCTGACAAGGTTCAGCTGTTCCCTGCTGGCTGACGAGTGTCCCACTGACCTGTATGGAATTGAGAGGGGCTTTAGAATGACACAAAGAACACAGACATGGCCTCTGTTCAAGAGAAAATGAGGACCACAAAGTAAATAGAAATTCATACCCCAGTAGATGCTACCCATCTGCCAAGATTTGAGACAAAATTTTATAGATTCTATGGCGCCACTACTACATTACTGATATCAGAATGCCAATTAGCTCGGTATTCCCCTCTTCTCCAGAGGTATTATGATGGCTAATTCCTTGGGCTTTGTTGTTTGTTTGTTTGATTGATTGATTGATTGATTGATTGATTTTGAAAAGGGGCTCACTATGTAGATCAGGCTAACCTCAAACTTGAGACCGTCCTACATCTTCCTCCATGATGCTCACATTCAGATGTGTACCACCATGTCCTGCTACCAAAATCCTTAATGTCTAACGTAGATGTGTGAGACTGATAAATGTAGAGGAAAATCAAAGGTCTTCATTTAAAGATTTATTCATTTGATACCACTTCAGCCCTATTTTTTTTTTAATTTTTTTTTATTGAGAATAAGAAAAAAAAAGTTTCCGCCTCCTCCCAGCCTCCCATTTCCCTCCCCCTCCCCCTCTCTTCTCCCCTCCCCCCTCTCTTCTCCCCCTCCCCCCACTCCTCTCCCCCTCCCTCTCCTATCCAAAGAGCAGTCATGGTTCCCTGCCCTGTGGAAAGTCCAAGGTCCTCCCCCCTCCCTCCATGTCTAGGAAGGTGAACATCCAAACTGGCTAGGCTCACACCAAGCCAGAACATGAAGTAGGATCAAAACCCCTTGCCATTGACCTTGGCTTCTCATCAGTCCTCATTGTTCGCCATGATCAGAGAGTCCGGTTTTATCCCATGCTGTTCCAGTCACAGTCCAGCTGGCTTTAGTGAGCTCCCAATAGATCAGCCCCACTGTCTCAGTGGGTGGGTGCACCCCCCGTGGTCCTGACATCCTTGCTCGTGTTCTCCCTCCATCTGCTTCTCATTGGGACCTTGGGAGCTCAGTCCAGTGCTCCAGTGTGGGTCTCTGTCTCTATCTCCATCCATCACCAGATGAAGGTTCTATGGTGATATGAAAGATATTCGTCAGTAATGCTATAGGATAGGGTCAGTTCAGGTTCCCTATCCTCAGCTTCCCAAGGGACTAACTGGGGACATCGCCTTGGGCTCCTGGGAACCACTTCAGCCCTATTGTTGGCAATTCATTTAGCGGCAGCTAAAACTAGGGTCAGTAGAGAAATGACAGATGAGAGGTGTTAAACATTTTCTGAAACTTAATGTCAATAAAAGTAATGTAGGTTGTCTTAGACAGTGTTCTAGTGATGTGAATTGATGCCACAACCAAGGCAACTCTTATAATAGAAAGTATTTAACTGGGGACTTGCTTACTGTTTCAGAGGTTTAGTACATCATCAACCCTGCAGAGACCATGGCTGCATGCTAGCAGGTACTGAAGCAATAACTGAGTTCTACGCTCTTATCCACAGACAGAGAGAGAGAGAGAGAGAGAGAGAAAGAGAGAGAGAGAGAGAGAGAGGCTCAGCCTAGCATGGGCTTTTGAAACCTCAAAGCCCAGCCCCAGTGATGCACTGGCTTCAACAAGGCCATTTACCTCCTAATTCTTCTAACTCTTTCAGAGTTCCACTCCCTGGTGACTAAGCATCCAAATATACAAACCTGAGAGGGCCATTCTTATGCAAAACACCACATAGGTACAGTTGGCAATTTATATCTAAATGGAGTAAAATGCATTTTAAACAGAAACTAGCGGAGCAGTCTCAACTCTCTAGTTAGCAGCTCTCTTCTCCATGAAAGCAGGTTCAGCATCACTAATCTTCTTCTGCTCTAATCTGTGATGAGTTCAGGACTTAAGGAAACCAGTTGCTAAAAAAAGGAAAGACAAGGCAGAAAGACAAATTTGTATGATTCTCCTTACATGAGGGACCTAAAGTAGCCAAAATTACGAAATTTAAAATAATGCTTATGGGGATGTGGAAATGGGAAGTTATTATTTAATAGAGTTTTAGCTTGAGAAAATGAAATGGTTGTAAAGATCTACAGTAATGAAGGGCGCATGGTGAGAGTGTATTAATACTTAATGACATAAACTGAATACTTAAAGCGACTAGAATAGTAAATGTGGTATGTGTATGTTGTCACAATAAAAGCTATATAAATTGTTTAGAGGAAAATTGTGTGTGTGTGTGTATTTAATCTAAAATACTGATTTGAAAATTGCTTTATCTACAACTTTGGACATGTAGTCAAATAACCAGCATATATTTTAGTCTGCTAGCTTGGTATCCATGACTCGGAGTCTTTGATTTTAAGTATAGTTTTATCACACAGTCCCTCATTCATTAATTTTAGATAAACACATTTGGCTTTGGGACTGTGGAACAAAACAATTACAACACGCACAATCAAAACTCTCCACTCTGGAGCCTTAGGCAGGGTAATGAAGCCACGAGGATTGGTTCTCCCAGCAAGGCAGTCTCTTTAGAGTACATCTGTGTCTGCAACAGAATGAGCAAAGAGAACAGTATCAACACAGATTGTGGCTAATGCATTTTTATGCATTTCTGGGCTGGGAACCAACCCCGTTAAATATCACCCCACATGGTTAGGAATGTTACTGAACTGGAAAAAAGGAGACATTTCCCTCCCACACAAACATCATCTGATGTGAGCGCAGTGCTGATGTTTTTCTGTTTCATTCCGGGGCGATTCTGGTAGGCATCAAGAGAAACGAGACTACCGCCCTGTCTGCAGAGACTCCACAAAAGCAAACGTTCTTCGCTGTCACCTAGGACTGGGCTAACAGCAAATGCCATCTTTGGTTCGAAGCTTTACCCCAAGGTTGCCCTGATTGCAAAATGCCCACTTCTCTGTTGTATCCTGCAGCAGCAGTCTGCCACCGCCACTGTTATTACGGCATTTCCGCCAACTAGTTTCATTGCAGTTGGAGAAAACACGTTGTTGAGACCCAAAGGAAAATCTGCCACGTTTCCATTCAGACATATGGCAAGGAAAAAAAAAGCTTAATAACCAGTAATCAGAGTCTGCCTTCTCTGGGTGGAAATCTACTGCGGACAAAACAATTTGCGGTGCACTGGACGAAAATAGTTCATCGATGTTGTTCTTCAAGAGATAGTAAAATAACCCCTGCTCATCTGATATCCCAAAACCAGGGGGAAAGAGTTCAGATAATGTTGAGATCGATAGAGTCACAAAAGCAGAGTCAGGTAAGAAATACATCTTGAAATTACTATCTCTCTCCCTTAGCACGGAGGCAGCCAAAGGGCCATTATAAAGGGCAGTATTACAACAAGTTTTGCTTCAGAGAATCACTGAAATTAAAGACAACAAAGCTATAATACGTATCCACCTGGAGCAGAGATTGCAATGATCACCAGTCTGAAGTGTTTTTCCTTTCAGAAAATAGACCTCTGATTATTGCTCACAACTGAAGTAATTCAGGAAACTGAATCACCAAAATTTATCTTTTAATGTATTTTCAACTGACATTTGAATATGAATGTACATTTCACACAAAACTAATTAAAACAAACTAAAGAGCTCTCACTGAAGTCCAAACTTAGATGCAGTGAAGAAATTCTTTTTTTTAAAATATTTATTTATGTATTTATTTATTATGTATACAATATTCTGTCTGTGTGTGTCTGCAGACCAGAAGAGGGCAGCAGACCTCGTTACAGATGGTTGTGAGCCACCATGTGGTTGCTGGGAATTGAACTCACGACCTTTGGAAGAGCAGGCAATGCTCTTAACCACTAAGCCATCTCTCCAGCCCCCCCTTTTTTTTTTTAAGAAATTCTTTTTCTTCGTTATGACCAGATCCTTGAGCATAGCTTCTCCAAGTGCTCTCTGTTCTCAGAATAGTCTCCATAGGCAAAAACGTACCCCCATCCAAGCTTCTTAGAGCTACACAGAGCTGGGGCCCCACAGCAGAAGTTTTTCTGGGTGGACAGTGACCCGTGGGGTTCTCGTGGTGATTAAAAAAAAAGTGTGTGATTCTTTCTTTCGCTGGCAATGAAAGATATCTGTGTGTTTTAAAGAGCGTGCACAGATCAACAACATGTCAATCAAATTAAAGCATCTGCGAGTAGAGGCCAATTCATTCTGGTTTTTAAATTCTCTATATAATTTCAGGCTGCAGTAAAGTTTGAGAAACAGCAAACTATTATTAATTGTTTACTGATAAACCAACTCTCCATACCAATAAACCACCATTTGGCATTGTTCGCTTTCTTAGCGTTATTCAATCTTTAATAAAATAAAAGCACACACACCCCTTTTACCTTTAACGCAGTGTCACGCTGTGGCCCACAGGACACTTAGTAGTTTGCTTTGATGCGATTGATTAACATTAGCTATGCCATCGAGGCATTGGTATTATAAACTGCTTACTGGCTTCAGATGCTAATATGCAAGCAATGCAACAAAAGTCTTGGGGTCAATGACGTGGCACACATATTGGAAGCGACAGGAAACGTCTGGCCGAATGCAGTCGTTGTAGAAGCCCTTGTAACAGAAGCCACGGCAACGACCTGATTGCACAAAAGCCCAGTCTTCAAAGACATAAAGAGGCTGTGAATGTTTCTCAGGGCTGCATGTCATGCCCAGCTGGTGAAGTCCTCCTCATTCCCTGCTTATGAGATAAGAACTTCAAATGTTTCGGCCACACCTGGCATCCTTTCCATCCTGAATTCAAGACATCTCCCATACTGGTCTACTCCTCAGTTTTCACACGTGGTGTGACCTTCCTTCTCCCATGTTCTCCACCAACTCTCTCAACACTAAAAAGATGTGCCGTCCTTACACACAGCTGTGAGCACAGAGATCTCAGCAGTGCAGGGATGGCAAGATCACTGGTGGTAAACTACTTAGATTGGCATTCAAGGCTTCATAAGAGCAGACCCGAACAGACTTCCTGTCTTTTTTTACCTAAGGCAACAGCAATTCTCTTAACGTGCTTCTGCTTAAAGGACTCATCAGGTCAATCTCTATTCTTTCTAGAAAACACGGCCTCTGGAAGCCTGGATGATAAAACACTCCAGACTAACAAGTCATTCTGTATGTTGTGGGCTTTCATTTTTTGTTTGTTTTTGTTTTGTTTTGTTTTGTTTTCCTACCAATTAGGTGTATCCTTGCCCGAGCTTATTTATGTCAGTTTGACTTGTTCTTACAATTGTCTGATTTAATTAAATATGAAAACTGATAAAAATGTGATTATAGAAGGAAAATTGCTTCTGCAGAAACTTTTATATGCTTAATTTCAAGATGTCAGTAAGAGATGATGCCCAAGTGTGAATGGTTGAAGGGTGGAATAATTTGAGGAGGTAAGTCCTAGACATCCCAAAGGACATTCCATTTAGACTCTTCTCCTCTCTTGATTTTGTTCCACTTCAAACACACCAAGATGATGTGTTTACTTCCAGTCCAAAGACTGAAAAAGGCTTCATTTGACTCAGAAATGCCCGTTGCAGATTCACACTTCAAGAACTTTATTTGGTCAGGTGTGATGGAACATGCCTTCAGTTCCAGCGCACAGAGGCAGGAGGATCTCCGAATTCAAGACAAGCCTTGACTACGTAGTGAGTTCCAGGCCAGCCAAGGCTGCATAGCATGACCTGGTCTCAAAACAAATAAACAGAGCCGAGGTGGCACACACCTTTAATCCCAGCACTTGTGAGGCAGAGTTCGAGGCCAGCCTGGTCTACAGAGTAAGTTCCAGGACAGGCTCCAAAGCTACAGAGAGAAACTCCATCTCGGGGGGGGGGGGGGGACACCAAAAATGAGGGGGAAAGAAAAGTAGAAAGAAAGTTGTGTTTTCACCCTTCAATAACGGTTTGTAAATAAATGTGTGCTCATGCATTTATGCTGCAGGATTTGCATTGGACACTTTCTGATAGTTCCCCCACTTTTGCCAAGCCTTTAATTTACAAAGAAGCCATTGGTCCCAACACAAAGTAGTCATTTGTGTCCCAGACACAAATCCAGCAGCTACAGTCCCAAGGCCCTCACCACTTCTTCTCTATGAAATGGACTTTTTCTTTATTGCATATTCATCAGCCCTTTGGCACCTAGACAAATCCCATCTCTTCTGAATAATCCTTAAAGCCTTCCTGCTGGAATGGGACACCATCACCTAAATCTTTTAATGCCAGTCCTTGTGTGACCCAATCTAATAGAAATTCCTCAATTTCTTCACCTGTAAAATGAGATATTTACCACATAGATCACTGAAGGACTTAACATATGATAGAGTAAGCATAGCTGCCCACAACATGCAGAAAGCAACACATCTGTCTCCATCCATGTCCCCTTGTAGAAGTCTACAGACGTTTGCTGTTGTCCATGTTTCTCATTCTCTCTTCTGTATTCTCAGTTTCAGCACAGCCTTGAACCCTTTATTGGACAACATAATCTAATCTGCTCAGTGACACAGAATATAATTTAGGATGTCTCATATGATCTGCACGATAAAACTTTATTCGGTGGAGCAAAGATGCTCAGTCACAGCTGTTGAAGGGTGCATGCTTCTCTCTCTCCTTCATCTTTGTTTTCGTGCTCCTTCTGATTTCTGCTAAAAATGTTGATGGGTTCGATCACACCTGACAGAAGACCTGGCAGCCCCTGGAGAATTCCATCTTTGCAATGCAACATGCTCTGGGAAACGGAAAAATCTGCAACCGTTCTTCCCCGAAAGGATTGAAATTCTGCATTCTCTTTAGTTGACAATTGACTGGAACATGTTGCAAAGAAGTGCCAGGCCTCCATGAGGTGTAAAATCCTGACTGTATTAGCTAGTTATTTAGAGAGATGTGAAGATGCTCTTGCCAGCATACATTCACTTTAGGCCTTGATGCTTCACATGCTCTCCCAGGCAGCACTTGTTTGAAAATGTTGGGATTTAATTTCAAAGTTTCCTATTTGCTTTTTGTTCTGATTTGTAAAAGCTGCAACACTCTTTAGCTCTGCAAAGCAGTGACTTCAGAGCTAACCTTGGCACAAAAAATGTGGAAGAAACCATCCTATCTTGATTTTTTTATGTTTTATTGTCTTCTAATTTTTATCATCAATCTGAAACTCAGTCTCAAAATGCTAAATAAAGAATTCCAATGATCTTTTGTAGAGATGATCTTTTACAGTACATACCTTTGGATTAGCTACATGATTCATGAGTAATTTTTTATTAATAGGCTACAAGGCTCCTGAATGGCACTGAAATGCCTTCCTATCCATCCACCACAGGTGGCATGTGGCAAGACCCACCTAAGCCACATACAACCAAAATTCTCCTTCGACCAGCAAATAAGCACCCATGTTTTTAATAAAACCATTTCATATTATCGGAAATTAATATTTAATATAGTGGCAAAATATGCTTGTTTGCATATGTGGAAGTGTTTTATACATCTACTGTCATAGTATAAGGTTCAGAAAGCTCTGGACATGTTTGCACTCATGTTTGAGTTGGGTTTACCCAGGGCTCATACGCTGGACAAGATCTCGGGGAGCCAGTCACATATTCTACTCTATGATAACTGTCTCTTGACTTACTAAGTAGTCTTGGATGCTAAGAATCAAGCTTATTTAGAAAATTAGTGGCATAGTCCAACAAAACCATTATTTGAACGTCCTGGGAGGAAAGATGTCATCCTAGAATGAAAGTAGCTGAATAATGAAGCAACAGTCAAGCATCTCATTCTGGTTGCTAAACAAACCTTCTGTAGCTCATCCATTCTAGAGACTTCAGAAGAAGCCCTATGAATAAAAGTAGCTCAGAGCTATGTCAGATAGTCAGTCACTCTCTTAAAAAGTGAAATGACATCACAGTGAGCTTCTGCTCTTCTTGGGAAGAAAGATACTGCTTTCTTACTTCAGTCAAGACTTCTTCTGGTTTACCAGGGCCTCATGGGACTCAATGTGAGTAGTTAGGCAATTGAGGAGGAAGCCTTGATCTGGGGGAACAGGTGCCCAGGGCAGAGAGAAACAAGAGCTGAAAGGGTAGCAGCTAGAAGAGGGATAGCACTAGCCCAAGATGTCTGAGCACAATATTCAAAACAAGGAGTGTAAAGAGTCTAATAGGGTCTACGCTGACTCATAAGTAAATAAGACTTCCCCTGGAGACTTCCAGATCTGCTAGAGAGTAAGTAGGTTTACAAACAAGTGCAATTCCTGTGTGAGAATAGAATAACTTCCTTAAGTCACACAGTTCCACACAAAATAGGGTTAGAAGTCATTGAAAATGCCATAGTCATACAGGCACTCCACATAATGGAATGATATTCTTTGCATCTAGCAGAAACCTGGAAGAGAGAGTCATCTCCAAGAATATGCTATAATGTTATCCGTATTATGTTTTTAGAACTAATTTGAGAATTACATCATAGACACATGTGTTTTAAAACATTAGTAAACAGAAAAAATATGAATATATATTCTACCCTTATAAAAATCATCCCACTAAGAATCAACCCCCTTTGTGGCAGTGACTAAAACCTGCCAACATGGTTCATGACTCATCTGTACAAAACTCAGTGGTCTAAAAGAACAGTGAAGAAAAGTTTTCAACTATTTTTAGTCTTCCCCATTTCAACCTGCTGGAATGACTAATGACTGAAATTAAGGAGACGATTTGAAAGGGTTTTTTAAATGGAATATTGCTTCATATGCTGCTACTGTTTATACAGAATTCCACGGACTTTGGAATCAACAAACTTCGATGGGAATCCCAGCTCTACTATGTGGCCTTTGGATCATGACGGAGCCTTTTCCTCCATGGAAGATAAAGGGCAAAGGAAGATATGGAAAGGGAAATCAAAGGGCGAGATACTTTCTGGTGGTTTTAGGGAAATGCTACAGCTTAGAAGAAAGTGCTGGCCTGCTCCTCAGCGGAGATCTCAGTTGAGATCTCCTGTATTTGTAGGGCTCTGGGAGATGCTTTTTGCTTTCCCATCTGCAGCAGAGAGGAAAGCCGAGGAAATCCAACTCTTTCTACCTCACGCTTATTGGTGGTTCCCATGAAGTTATCTTTACTTTCTCTGTGTCTTCAGACGGAGGAGGCACTGAGGAGTGTTCTCTGGTAAACCAGCCCTTCTGGCAGCTCTGTGTGGTAGGATTGGTTCTCCTAATATCTACGGGACGTGACACGCAAACACGGAGCTGAGAAATGTGCTTTGAAAACTGAGTATGCTATACATTAACATCTCAAGCAGGAAAATTTCTGTTTACACTTTGCCTGCAATTTGCAGGATGGAAATGTCAAAGCAAAATCTTGGCAAAGTTAGCACACGTGGAGCTGGGTTAAACTGAGAACTCACACAAACCTGACCACCAAGACCATTTAGCTATCTGACACAATCCCATGGAACTCCCTGCATTGTCAATGACCGATAAAAATCTCATAATGGGGATAGACTCAGAGGTCAACGCCTAGCTCTGAAGACCACTTGACTACGTGTCTTTAATGACCTAATGCCTTCCCCTGAACCCTCTCAAAGTTCCACTTCCCTGCCTCACTCCAAGTTCCTCCTTCTAAGGCTTACAAGGGTAACATGGTGAGATTGCCCGTAAATAGTTCAAATGCTGGAAGGCCAGATAACTTTCCATTCTGTCACAGCCATTGGCCAAGCAATAAACTGCTGTATGAGATACCACACCATTAGCCTGGGCTTATATTGTATAGCATTTTGAAATATCATTCCACATAATTCCCTTGTCAGTAATCTTTCCTGCTCCGTTTTGTTGGGTTTGGAAGCACAGTGAAGCCCTGGAGTTTAAAGGACTCCTGATTAGTTTTCCTGTCTGCCCAATTTACGCCCACACATCTTTTACAAGAAGTAATCTTGAAATCTCCCGATAGCTTCCTCTGAGAGCTAATCAGTTTTGTACCTGGAGACATTGAAAATGCTTTTTATTTAGTCTGACTATCTTGCCAAGGAAGAGGGCCTCTTGGTTTTCGATATCCTAAAGCCATTGAAAGGAAAGAGTCTGTTCCAGCTACCCAGCAGATTGCAAGTACAAGACCACCCTATGTCACACAGAATGTTTAAAAAAAAAAAAAACAGTGTGGACAATATAGCAAGGGAGAGACTCAAAATAAAAAAGGACCAGTGTATAGCTCAGTGGTAGAGGGTTTGCCAAGTATATGTGAGGCCCTAGACCCAATTCCCAAGAATGGGAGGAGGGGGAGAATTTTCATAGCTTCTACAATCTTTAATTAATGCTAACTACATCATACTATACTTGTTGGCTTATTCCCCTCTTCAACCATCTTGAGGATAAACACATGCTACACCTGCATGTAACTCTATAACATAAAGTGATCTGTGACCCACAGACAATAGTCAAGAAATAACTTTGTAAGTGAAGAAACGCATCTATCCCAGCCACTGGTTCCCTTCCACCACTTTTCTGAAGCGATCTTTTTGCTTTTTCCCATTTTAAATTATGAACATTTCACAAGCTTTTGATGAGGACTTGGAAGGCTCACTAGGACCTCTCCGACAACATTTCTCTCGTGTTTCTGAACGTGTCTGCTTTTCATGACAGTCCAGATGTCAGCCTTTCCACATTTCCCTAGAATTACCTTGAGTGGAATCTGTCCCTCCTGTGTAGTTCCAAACCCTCTATCCGGGCAGGCAGCTCTGTTGTTGAGCTAACTGTCGGTGTTACGCTGCCGTATTCATGAAGGATTGTCAGCGCGGCGCGGTATTATTATGCAAGATCATTTGCTCCTGTAAAGACACATTCAACCTAGCGGTTGCTTTGTCTCTTGTCAGGGGAACTGTGTGCTGTGTGCTGCTGCTCCATTAGAGACGGCAGTTTGCAACGTCAACCTGCGGCTGCTGTTTCTGCTCCACGCTTTGAAAGAGTCAACAGTTTATGCTCGTTTCCTTGTTTTTCTTCTCTGCTGAAAACTTAGCCTCTCTCCAAACAGGAATCTTTTCAGTGCCAGGAAGATAATATCCCCTGAGGCAAGTGTCACAGCGTGCAAAGTAATCTACTGAGGGTTTGCTTGTGCTTGGTGCTTGGTCCTCGGTCCACAGGCCAGGGCGCTGCCACTTGGCTGCCCTGCACCCTTCCACGGGGTTTCCGGGCTGACGTTCGGGGCTTTCCTTCTTCTCATTTTCTCACTTTTCTCCAGACTCTGTACTGGATGTCTCCTCCAACATCAGCTTCTGATTTGAAGCATCAGTTACTTGTTGCTCCAACTTTCAGACACCCGATCTGCTGGCCGGACAGAAGTCCGTCTGTCACATTGCAGAGCCCCATGGGCAGGCTAATCGGCCGTCCAGTCGGACCTGCAGATGTGTCTTGGAACACAGTACACAGTGCATACTGGATAAGCCCCATCACAGAACATAAAACCATTGAAAGAAAAACAAGAGTCAGTGGCTACCTCTGCTTTCCCTAAGATTTCCCTCCCTCCGCCGATCTTGCCTTACCTCCCTAACCCTACCGAAGAAGCAAAGCTCACATTAGGAAAAATAATGAGAACAGACTATGAGAACCAGAGGGCCTGAGGAAAAGGCGAGTTTGCAAATTGGAAAAAGCGGTAATGTTAGCGTTGACCAGACACTTTCCCCCTGCTTGGCCCTGGGGTGTCTGTTATTTTTAGAAGTGGGCATATTGAAAAAAAAAACTGTATTTTCCTTCAGCAAGCCCCTTCAACAATATATTGCCATTTGTTATAGAACAGAGCGTATTAACCACTTGCTTCAAGATGCAATTGTGGCAGATAATATATATTTTTAAAGTTTGGTAGAATACAAGTTTTCTGACAAGAAAGAAACCTGTGAAAGCCATCCCTTTCTATTCCAGGATCAGCCAAAACACACCTTTCAGGAAGACTTCAGTGGCCCCGTGGTTGGCTCTCAGGGATCTTCCTCTGGTCTCAGATTCCATAATGACTTAGCTAGAATAACAGCCAGGCTGCCCAACCAGTCATCTTTCCAGATACATATTTCATATGTCCAATAGACCAGTAGTTCTCAACCTTCCCAGTGCTCCAACCCTTGAATACAGTTCCTCATGTTGTGGTGAGCCGCAGCCATGAAGCTATTTTCATTGCTGCTGCACAACTGTAATTTTGTTCCTTTATGAATCGTAAGGTAACCATCTGTGTTTCCGATGGTCTCAGGTGACCCCGTGACGTAGTTACTCCAACCCCGGGGTGAAACCTGCTGCATTAGACAGCCTTGCTCTCACTTCTGGAAAGCTACAACTTTACAGATTCGGGAAAACTCTGCCTCCACAAACACATAAGGGCAGGTGGTTTCCAAAGAGAACAAATACGAAGTATGCGTCTCTTTAGTAAACAAGTGCGGGGGGGGGGGGGGGGGGGGGGGGGGGGGGGGGCTGGAGGCCCGGCTAAGCACTTGGGAGCATGTACTTTTCTCTCAGAGGACCTATGTTCAGTTTCCAGCACCCACGTCAGGAGGTTCACAACCACCTGCAACTTCAGCTCCAGAGGATCCAACACCCTCTTCTGGCTTCCAAGAGCGCTGCCCTCACCTGGACACATTTCACACACACACACACACACACACACACACACACACACCTAGAAACTAAAGAGTGGTATACACTGCATTGCTGCTATTCCTCCAGTTCAGAGAAACCTTATGCAGTGTGTGTTCACTCCCGGACACTCAAGATTTCCATGGGTCATTATACAAATCTTTATGTAGTACTGATGCCTTATCATTTCTAGTATCTATATCTATATGCTATTGTTTTTTTTTATCAAGTTCTAGGTACAGGTTTACGTTTTGTGCTGGGTTTTTAATTTCTTTTATTAAAACAGATAACTCTGAGCATCACCTCTTAAATTATTATTCTCAGTATTCCCTTGAGCCCTCACATTTTTTTAAATGCCGTGTTTGCATTATCTTTTATTTTTTTCCTCAGTTTTTCTTTTATCCCAGAACTTCCATGATTTTCGACAAAAAAAAAATATCAGTTTTGAAGTCATATATTCCTACCTTTCTATTGTCAGTTTCCCTTCTCACGATCGGGATCTACTTATAACAGAAAGGAATTCTGAACACAGTAGAAACAGAAGCTCAAAGCAGAGTGTAGAGACTTGGATGCCGTTTTTAATGGTGTGTTTGAATAAAACCAAAGCATTCAACTGAGAACTTAATACAGACTCTCTAAACTGGGGCAATGATAGCATTATTATCAGCAGCTAATTGTAAAAATGGTATTTAAACATATATAATTACTAAAAGAATGAAATTGCTAAGGAAATTCAAATTAACATAGCATTAAGATGAAAAAAGATGTTGCCAATGAAAGGAGAAAAAAAATGCTTTGCAAGATTGGCAAGAATATAGAGTAACCAATATGCCTATTTAAAAAAAAAAAACTTGGAGTGCTAATTGACAAAAAAAATCAAAACTTTTTGTGAAACTTCAAAATCAATGTATTTCGGCTTGAAAGATAGCTCAGCTCTTTCAAAGGACTCAGGTTTGATTCCCAACACCCACATGACAGCTTACAACTGTCTAACTCTAGGTCCAAGGGATCCAATGCCTTCTATGCCTTCTTCTGAGCTCCAAGGGCATCAGACATGTGGATGTGCACAGACGTGCATGCAGATAAACACCTATACACATAAAAATTATTTTAAAATTCTAAAAGTAAAAACACATGTCTAAACAGATCACATCCTGTGGTCTGGCGACTTTATGAGTGAGTATATTCTATGTTTAAATTAACACACCTGTAAAGTTGTGTGTTCCAAAGTATTTGCTGAGTGTGTATTTGTTGAAATAGGGACGGCGGGGCTGCGTCCCCGGCACCCGGCCGCCCGCATGGCTAGCTTATGCCCGAAATAATTACACGGAAACTGTATTCTTTCAAACACTGCCTGGCCCGGCTAGGTCCAGTTTCTTATTGGCTAGCTCTTACATATTGTTCTAACCCATTTCTAATATTCTGTGTAGCCCATGAGCTGGCTTACCAGAGAGGATCTTAACCTGCGTCTGTCTGGAGTGGGAGCATCATGGCGACTCACTCTCAGCTTCTTTTTCCCAGCATTCTCTTCTGTCTACTCCGCCTACCTAATTTTCTGTCCTATGAGGGCCGAGGCAGTTTCTTTATTAGTAAGAAATCACTCCCATATCATGTATTGACGTCGGCCCCAGGATCACAAGGCTTGGGCTGAACTGGGAGCTCTGCTATGCTCTAGATGCATGACTTCCGGCCCCCCTTGCGTGACCAGTTGAAATCAAAGCTTATCCATGAAATGGCTCCTATAAGATGTGCAGAGAGTGTCTGGCACCTCACATGGACTAAGTGAATATAAATTGTTCTTTACAATGATGAAAATATTATTTGAAACTACCCTATATTATTTATGATAGCAAAATATATGAAAAATTCAATTATCTACAATTCAAGGAAATGGTTAAATAAAATCATGTCTATTCAAATGAAGTATAATAGTCATTAAAATAATCAAATCAAACTGCACAGGGAATCAAAATGTATTATCAATAAAGCCAAACTTCCTCAGCATTCATTTTATTATGGATGCCACAATTTTGATTCAGATGCTAAATATGCCCCCATCCAAGGACCCATGTGTGCACAGGAGACCTTGTCATGCAGGTAGGACCAATGAAAGGTGGAGGAACTTTTAAAGGCATGAAGCCTAGTGACACAGAAGGGGGCTGAAGACTGAGAGGTCCCAGCCCCCCCTCACTCTTTTTTATATTGTTTTGATACCATACCCTGCTGTACCTGACCATAGAGAACACAGATTCCCTCTGCCATGCATTCCTGCTGAGTTGTGCTGTCTGCCATAAGCCCATCACTCAATTATGGGCTAGAACAGCCAAAACTGGGAACCCAAACAAAC
This sequence comes from Alexandromys fortis, assembly GCF_014885135.2. Taxonomy (NCBI): domain Eukaryota; kingdom Metazoa; phylum Chordata; class Mammalia; order Rodentia; family Cricetidae; genus Alexandromys; species Alexandromys fortis. Next base: position 10,292,940 of record NW_026067913.1, on the reverse strand, counting down.
CTTCCTACTTTATAAGTTAATTTTCTCAGAAACTTTTTTATCATGGCATCAAACTGACTCACATAACTGTATTATAATCTGTATGTGAAAAAAGTAAAACAATATATTTATATGAAAAAGAAGAGTGAGAAAAAAAGAATATAAACCAAAATATTAGTGGCAAGTATCTATAGGAAGTGGAATAAATTAACACTTTAGTTTTTCTTCTATCATGAGTTTCTTGACACTTAAATTTCTGGGAATAATTATGCAGTCGCTTTGTAATTAATAAAAATGTTATTTTTAAAGACTAAAAGTAAATTGAATATGTGATGTAATCCTTCACATCAAATCATCGAATCAAACAAAAGACAGTGACACCAGTATCCTAGTCAACTCCTAGCGGGAAAGCTGTGTGGAGATGAATGTTCTAGCACACAGGAGAACAGACTGTCTGGCCCTCCGCCTCACCTCAGGTCTGCTTCTCTTCCGCTCTCCTGACTCTGTAGTACATGGGAAGAAAAAGCCGAGGATAGCAGAACTGTATACAATAGATATGAATGCTTTCAAACAATCTCAATAGAACAGACTTAATTTCTTGATACAGTTACCTGTTTCTAGATTCATATTCATAATTTTCAGTTGATATAAAGGAATGCTCAGATCATTTTATCCTCAGGTTCTCAAAATCTAGTTTATAAAACACACAATTAAAGTCCACTGAATGAAAGCCTGAAGCCGGCTGTCACTCAAACACGCCTTTCTTTGCTTCTGAGCAGCTGACCTCCCATGTCCTCCACTGCTGAAGGGGAAACCAGGGATGGGCATGGTGAGAAAAGAAACCAAAAGGATTTCTTGGCAATGCGGAAAAACATCCAGCGACTGGAGAACTTTAGAGACAGAAGGCTGCATAAGACTACGACATGAACCCTGGCTCTGGGAGGAAACTGAGTCCCGGAGAAGTGAGCCACCTTAGCGATCAGAGTCTGGGCTGTCATCGTCACAGGAGTGCAATGACTTAGAGAAAGTGGCAGTTAGTCCTTCTCCCCGTGGAGAGGGTGACGATGGTAGAGAGGGATAAAGACCTATCTCAGTAAAGCTACGTTCCTTTCTATGTGTATTTGGCCTTTGTTTATGTTGCTGTTTTCTACCAGCATTTACAACCTAAATAGCAGACAGCTGGAGAATCTCAAGGTGGATTTTTAAAGATCTTTCTGCCTTCCTTTCTTCTGGTCACATGATCAAAACATGAGTCTACGTCACCTAAATGTCATTTTAGCAATTTTTCCTAGGGGGCAAAATAGGGTAGAGCAATACAAACTAGTGAGAACGCCATGACGCATGGGAAGCCTGGTCATCAACTTCTGCCGTCGGAACACATTCCTTCACAGCCATCTTTAATGAGCCCTCCTTCTGCCTCTGCCCTAACAGAAGACGTGACAAAGCAAAGTCAGGGTAAATGGCTGGAAATGAAGAAAGACGCAAGCTGGCTTGGCACGCAGGCGATGCCAGCCAAGGAGGAAGAAGAGATCTCTGAGCCGTGGCAGGACATTTACTTAACGTGCTAGCAAGCGTGAGTCCGGCGAGATACAGCCCATCTTTTTAAAAAAGCCTGTTAAACAGCTGCTGTTTTTGAGACCCGGGATTTCTCCCCAACCCACCCAGATTCTGATCCATCTGAACCAGGCAAAAGGGTGACTGAGTCAACACTGTATCTTTCCGTTCCTCCAACCCAGTTAAGTTTTCCCCCTGTTACCATGTTCCATAAGGGCAACCCCACGCTGGCAGTTTGTTGTTAATTACATTTGATGTGCAGTAACACAAGAGAGCTAATTAACTTGCATCATAAAAGCTTTATTTACTGTGACAAATTAAACAAACTCATAAAGTGTTCAGCCACAATGGATCTCAATTACCACGCAGTCCAAGTAATGTGCTACAAACATATTCCCGGGCCTCTCTCAGGTACCGCTCCAGCCTCACGAGCATCCTATGTACATTATAATTAAAAACGGGTCTTTTATCAAACAGAACTAAAGTCAGCTGCCATTCGTTTTGCTGTCTTAGCATGTGTGGGTGTATATGTGTTCTTTAAGGCACTGAAGCTGAATAACGTTGGTCAAAATCACGGTCCTGTCTTCTTTATTCTACACTGTTATCAAAACCTAGGTCTTCCACATGTCACACATGCACTGAATAACTGAGCCATACCTCCATCCCATATTTAATATCTTACCCCTTGCTTCCTTCAAAGGTCAATGGAGAAGTCTTAGACTTCAATTAAAGAACTCTCATCTCTCCAAAGAAGAAAGATCCTACTGTCTGTATTCTGTGTTAAACATAGCTGTCTAAAACCAGTCATGTCAAATTGCTCTACACAGCATCAAGTCCTTACATATAAAATGCAGTTCTGTGAAGACCCGACTGCTTCAGGCATGAGGCAGCCCCTTCCTCCAATGGAAGAGTGAGAGACTAAGACTTGCCAGCAGCAGGCTGTAGCAGAACTGTATGTCTTGGAGTAAGAGCTTCTCTTGCTGCTTCAGAACAGCTAGTCCACATTTGTGCCATTCTTTATGGAACACGGTCTAGGATTAGTTTACCTGTGCAAAGCATTTAGGGAAAGGCCTTTAAACTACTGAGCCCTCATTTCTTCCTCTCCACAATGGAAATAGCATTAAAGATCATGTTCAGAAATGACAGCCACCGTGGATTAGGGGAAAATGGTATGTTGTTGTTTCTTCTTGAGTATTTGTTGATGCACTTGGTCCCAGACTATGATGCTTTCAAGCTAATAAAGAACCCATGAGAACTTTTCAGAGGGCAGCTTCCTTATCTACAGGACAGCTTGGCATACCTTTGCCTCAGGAAGAGATTTATGGGGGATTTAACCATGCTTGTAGACTCCTCCAAAAGAAATAAAGGTTAAAACAAACAAACAAACAAACAAAAAAAGCCGGAAATGGGAGAGAGAAAGTCACTACAAAATTAATCTGGGGGTCACATTTATTTATTTCCTGTTTAAGCTCTCCAGAAATGGCTGGTATGTCATCTTTAAGACAAGGTATCCCCTTTGCACACCTCTTGCCTGTTGACATTTATGAATTATCTGCTCTGCAGCTAAGGTCCAGATTCGCTGTGTGCCTAGAAGACTTTGTCCTCTTTCTATCTAACTGGTATTTTTGCCTTCTGGACAGACATCAGGCCCCCCTGAGAAGGAGCTCACCAATAATGCCTTGTATTTGACAATAGGTCACAGCAGGGGCTGGGGAAGAAATCGCAGTGGGAAAGGCAGCTGAGTGTGGGCATAACAAAATGTCCTTTATTTACAGGAGCACAGACTATAATATGCAATTTCATCACTGAGCTACACCCGAGCAAGTTGGACAGACCGCTGGTTCTCTAATGAAAACTTTGAATGACTCCAAAGGTCTAGCTCTTTTGCACCGGGTGACGATTATGTAGTAACAAGGCAGGGTGATTATCCCACCTCAGAATATTCATAGAAACCAATGGCACACTTCCACCTCTGCCAACATTTCCTGCCCAGGACATTAGAGCTCACAACTACCACATAGGTCTCCTGATAGAAAGAATAAGAAAAGACGGAACAATCTTATATTTATTTACCAACGTCTTCATAAACTACATCTCACTTAAACGTCTCCCAAAGACACACAGTTCTCTCCCATCCCCAGGACAATTATGAGATACCATGAAAACAAAGGCTCAAAGCAGAAATAAAAATCTTACATAAATCACTTACACAAGTGAAGAGACATGACTAGTCATACTGAAAATCTTCTTGCCTAGTTTACTTGGAACAATCCTAACCGTCACTATCCCATCAGGAGAGATAGGCACATAAGAGGCTGACCAATTTATTATAAACAGGCCTTTTTATGCTAGACTGATTGCAGCGATGTTACTATAACTGAGAATTCTGAAGAGGACATTAAAATACAGCTACAATGCCAAATGGAGTGGCTGGATTTTTAGAGTTTTATTCAGCCTGAGCATGACACTCCCTTCCCCGTGTGGCAGTCCATGGGTGGCCATTAAATCAAACTGAGCCTCTTACAAGCCTATTCATATTGACCAGAGTATGGTGGCTCATTTAGCCAATTCTGCAAGTGCATATTGCAGAGAGATGGAGGGCGTGTAAAGACCCTTCTAACACTGCTCAGAGCTTGCCTTGATTACAATGCTCCCCGTGGGACTCAGGTGCTACACACCCCCACCCCACCCCCATTGTGAATGTTAAGACATTCCAAGCCAAGCAGGGAGAGCACATGCCTTTCTGCTCGCACCCCTCCTTTTCTCCTGGATTTTGGAGGGTGACACCTCAAGAACACCCCCAAATCTTTCTGATTCAGCCTACTTCTTAGCACAACACTTGCTGTGACTCTCTTGTGACGGTGTGCCCCGCTGACGTCACCGGGAATCGAGAGGACATGCATAATGCTGGTTTTACCTATGAGTTTCGAAGGCCTCCTCTTCTGGATAAGACCCAAGCTGTCCATCCTACTTCATGAAATTTAAAATTAGGTGGTTGTCTCCACCCAAAACTTCCCGTGGATCAGAACTCGAATGTCCCCTCTCGTTTGACTGTCCCCTACTGGTGTTACGTTCTGCTCTGCAACTCTCAAGGAAATGCATTCCTGATGAAGTCTTGGAGTAGAACCAGAAATGTTGAAGTTGAGCAAAGACTCCCAACAAAGAACAACAGTGAGAAAACATAGACCTCTTGACTGCTGCTTGGGGAGCTATCTTTAAACATTGTCAATGAATACATGATTCTCCCTGAACACCTTGAATTCATTAAATTTTAAGAATTAGGTTATCAACTTTACTATCCTGAAAAATATTATTTACATTTGACAAAAAAAGAAAAGGAAGGAAGGAAAGAAAAACAGAGGTGGGGCTGTAACACTATAACAATAATTTTCTTGTGAGGTTCTAGAACTGATTCTAAAAGCAGACAGAAAACCCACTTAGGGAAAAAGAAAGTTCTGCACCCACACACATGTCTGCTTCTTTGCAAAAATACTTATTTAATTTCGTATATACTTATTAAAAGTTGGCCAGTGACCAAATTGCAAAATATTTTGCAACAACTAGCCCTACTAGTTCATATGAGGCATTGATTCCACGCTTACCACCTGCTGGCCAAGCCTTCTGAGGCTGGGGGAGGGGGAGAGTAATACACATTGCTTTACAGTAAGGAGAGAAGCATATGGACAGCCCATGCTACACCGGCATTGATGCCGGAAACGGGGTACCATATGTACAGGCAGCACATAGAGGTCCCTCAGTGCTCCAGAATCGTGCCTCTGTGAGTCTGGTCATTCCCCTTTATAGTGGTATAAAACAAGCAGCAAGATCTCTAAGCACACACAATTTTTTTTTTTTTTTTTTTTTGGTTCCTAAATCAGACAAATGCTTTTCCCCATCCCAGCTCCCAAGAGCTGAGCACACAAAAGGATTCAGCTGACTTCAGGAACAACAGGCAACTGCAGTGTTCCTCCTCTTCAGGTCCTTGGAAAAGCGTTCCTTGCTCCTCCATCCTACTTTAAGCCTGTGCGGTTTGGCCAGCGAGGTGTCCGCGAGCGCCTCCTTGTGGCGAGAAGGCCAGCGCCTCTGCTTACAGCTGCGCTGTCTCCCACCCCCTGCGGTTGGCGTCTGCCCAAGCCAGCCCCGAGGGTGGAGGAGAAAACATTCCTGCCCGGTGCTGCCCAGAAGAGCAAGATAAATAAATATCTGGTGTCTTGGCTCCTGGAAATCCGAGACTCTCCATTGTCCTAAGAGGGGTCGGTAGTATGGCCTTTAACTGAGCCTCTATTCTCCACCGAGACAGACCATGGCTCATTCCAATCCAAACTACAGCTTGTTTGTACCATGATACTAATAAATGTGCTCGAAGATGGTTCCGTTGCTGGTGTTGCTCAAATATAGAGTAATTATAACGGGCTTCCTAGCTAGCGATTTTTTTAAAAAAAAAATCTCCTATAACATTTAAATTAGACTAGCTTCAGCTGTTTGAGTGCCCTCTGACAATATATTTTCCCTCAGCTCCACGACTGTTTTATCGCTCCGTACGCACTTGACCTAATCGGCAACATCCTGCACTTTGAAATGTTTATACTGTTAAATGAATTTTTAATCTAACTTTACAGCATTCAATTTCAGTTCCATCAGCCATCCACAGTGCAATATCTAATGTTTTAAAATAATCTAGACAGTTAAAAGGAAGGAGGGGGAAGGGGAAGAATCGCCGTGTTATGAAGCAAATGATTAATTAAAGCAAATTAGATTCTGGCAGCTCTTGCTATAATGGTGCATTTCCCAACCAGACTAATAAATCTTGGTCGAGAATATGCGCTTCCATGGGTTCAAGAGTCACCTGGGAAAGGACATTACTGACGAATACAGTCGTATTGCTGTTAGTTTTATTTTCTCTAGCACTGTGGAATAACAACTAGTATTTTTCAAACATTCAGAATGCTTCCACGAATCCTCTTTTGCTCAGCCCGTGAGGGTGGGTTCGAGGGAGGCTGGAAAGCTGGGAGAGTTCTTCCTGTATCTCTCGGTAACTGAGAGCTAGGATGCCGGCAAACAGCAGCACGTACGAAGACCACTGCACCAAGCAGCCTGCCGCTGCACAGTGGCGGGGGCAGATCCTGGGGTTTCTCTGCACCTTGCAGCTCTGTGCGAGCCTTCCCTCTCTCCTGGTTGAGGGGTTTGCCTTCCCCCCTGTCCTCAGAGTGGGCACCTCCTCATCGAGGCAAGTAACAGCTCTCTAAACCCAGCCAAATGCCGCTGCCTCGCACACTGCAGTCTTTGCACTGTCTCTGGAGGCACAGAAGGAAGAAATTGACAGCCATTTCAAGAACGCGTCCACATAGTTGCCTTTATTTAAATTCTTCACAGTGTTGCCACTTAAATCAACCTTTAATAATTTCCAATATCAACTGTTGCGATTTTTCAAACTCATACTTGTGGTTGCATAATTTGTATGTTTTAAAGTGTACTTCCTACAGCCATCCGTCTGCTTCACCCCTGGCTCGGGTCTTTTTTGCACAGATCTCACAAACGCCTGTGTAAAACCCCAGTGTTGTTGCTCTCCACGCCCTTCCCTCACTCAATGTCACATCGTCTCAAACTTATCCAGACAAGACACAGACTTATTTGAAGTCTGGGGTGTTGTGACAGGGAGAACCCAGTTTTAAAACAATGGTGTGCATGCCCGGAATAAATTTATCCTGAAGCTTATTAAATGAGGGAGAAGGGAGGCCATCGATCTCCAGAGTAAAAATTCAGATTTCAATAAATAATCACGCAGCATTAAATGTTTGTGTTGGCTTTTTCTGCAGTGTGCCCATGAAACCCCAAGGTACAGTCGAGTGCATTAATCCACCTCAGACCTTCAGGCTTCCGTGTGTATTGAACCTCCACCTCCTGCCATCACTTTGCTAATTTTGATTACTGAGTGAATTGGCTGTGGGGGCGGAGAAGAAAAAAGAAACAACCACAAATTTAAATATATACAAATAAGTACCCTACTTTGTTCCTTTTAAAGGCAGATTGTGAAGTGAGCTAGGATTACCCACCAAAGTGATCTCCTGGGCCCACCACCTCATCACTCGCCCATCCTCCACATCTGAGCTTGTTTCTCTTCCCTGGGCTTCCGTTCAGCTCTCTGCAGCACAGACCCCTGGTGCTGTGCAGAATGGAAGGCGGCCTGTGGTGCTGCTCAGCATGGCAGCGCATCCCCTGGCCGCAGGGTTTTTTGCAGACGGGTTTTTTTTTTTTTAAAATGATCCGGTATTGCATGAGTTAAAAAAAATTCCCCCTGGAAAAGCTAATTATTGCATGCAGATACTTCTTTGTGTGATCAAGGAGGGGACAATTTAATAGGCTCTGTAATACAACCAAGAACAAAATCGCTTTAAAGGAAGTCTCTTGTTGAGTGACAACTCTGTTGCCTGAGCCAATTAGGTCCCAATAAAGAGTGTTGAATTGGCTCCTGCTTTCTCATTAATTATGTTCTGTCACAGACATGGGGCTTGATTTAGCAATTTTGTATTACATTAAGATACTGAAAGGCTGGGAACAAATGGCTCGCTCTGATAATAGGCATTCTCTACACGGTGTGACATTTACTATCCAGCTGTCCGTAAGGCAGCCTAGCACTTCAGTTCAGGGGTTTATTTGTCATTGCTTCAAAGGGACACTCAGCTTTTCACAAAAAAAGAAACAGAGAGGCTAATAGATAGGACAAAATGTACTGCTGATATGCTTTATTAGAGATGGGATGCTAGGGTTTTGCTAACAAGCTCATCCGTTGGGACTCAGCCGAGTTTGCTGCCAATCACCCTGCACACAAAGGCGCACTAGTTAACAAGGAGAAATGAATTACAGACACTTATTCTGCCGGTGGGATCACAAATACACCAATCTGTGAAAGAGGCACAAACTCCAGAGACAAACTGCATATTTGTCAATAACCTCCTAGAAGGAACCCTAGTCATTCTCTGAAGACCTTTGATTTCGCATCCCTCTAAAATACATGGAGAGGAAATGTTTTCGTTACCATGACATTCTTTCTTTGTTATTTGTACAAATTTTCATCACATTAAAAACAGAAAACCAAGGAGGTCTGCAAATGTTTTAGTGGGTCTCTAGACACTACTTTTTCTGTCCCCCCACAGGGAACTGATGCTTTGGTTATTTCATTAAGACCAACAGAAAATTAAATCTTTAAGCTTTAGGTTTGAGATGAAATTCAGCAGCACATTAAATAATCTATAAGCCTGGCTGTATTGTGCATACAGATTAAAAGAGTAGGATTGGGGACCAAGTGGAACCTGAGTGCCTCTGGGAAAACAATTAGATGATGTTGGAAATACGCACGCGCACGTACACATAAATAAATATATCTGGGTACAAACATATAAAATATATCCATTTCAAAAGTTACAACCCATAAATATAAACCTGAATCAATATCCGAATACAGTAAATATAGCAAAGCATTTTATACATTGCATTGAACCAAATCTCTGGCTGTGGCACACGGTCAGCACTTTTGTCACTTGTGACATTTAAGAAATCTCCTAAAAATACAACCCAGACAGGATCTGTTGTTGATTGATTTTTTTTTAAGCAAACAACCTTCAACTTGAGCTTATCTACTGCCCACGCGAAGTTAATCAACTCTGAACACGTCATGTCCTGATTAATTACAAGGCAGCTCTCCAGCACAGTTCCTGGAAGTGACGCAGAGGCCGTCTGATTGCGAGCTGCATCAATTCACTGGATTTAGTCTTCCCTCCATCTTGGATGAGAGGCTCAACAGTGGAAGAGATGAAGGACGCAAGGGGAGAGAGGGTTCTAAGACGGTTTCTCCTCTAACTGAAGGTTGAGGTGTGTGGCGCTCTGCCTGGATTTCTTTCAGCTTCAGAGAGAATCATCCATCTCTGCCTCTGGTGCTTTTCCTCTGTCAACAACAGAAGCACCACGAGGCACCCCAGGATGCCTCCGAAGGAAGAGCCCTCCCTCCTGATTGCTCTGTCTCCCCTATTTACCTCTGTTCTCTTAGTTTCTCTGACTCTGGAATCATTCCCTTGTCTTTGCTGACGGATTATCACTCCAGGGAAGAAGGCCATGGTGCAGAGATGGAGGATGCCACTAGCTCTAGTGGTCTATATGGCATAGCCCTATTTTGGGTTTAGCCTTTGCCCCTCCACCCCCCAAAAAAGGGCTAGGCAAAAATAACTTATTTTTTAAAACAACACCAAAAAAGAAAACCTCTTCCCTCCACAGTCTCTAAAACTTACCCCGATTTCCTGAATGTAAAATAATGCTTTATAAAGCGCATCCCAGATATCTGCTTCCTTTGGAAATGAGACTACAAGCTAGAGTGACGGCTCAGTGGGTAGCATGCTTGCTGCGGTAGCATGCTTACTGTGCAGGCATGAGGACCTGGATTCTAATCCCCAGCAGCCACATAAAGGCCAGGTCCAAATGCAAGCCTGTCACCCCAGTGCTGGGGTGAGGTAGTTTAGAAACAAGCAGACCTCTGGAGCTCCCTGGACAGCCCATCGAGCCAACCAGTCAGTTCCAAGTTCGGGAACTGACTCAAGAAACGAGGTTAGGGAGAGCCTGGAGAAAGTACCCAATGTCAGTCTCTGCCCTCTAGACACACAAGCACAAGTGTACACACACATACATGATGTACACATACACGCATACATGATACACACACACAAACACATACACACACAAGGAAAAACATAAAACAATGTCCTAAAAATAGAAGAGGTAAACAGAAATCAAAGAAAACACAGTGTTGATATTTAGCCCATCCCTTCACTCCCCACCAGAAAACACTTGTATGTAATTTCCCCACACCAATAATGCTTAAGATTTACACGCTTTTTGAAAGCACACGTTGGACACAGATCTGGTAGAAAGAGCTCACAACCTGAAAGGACCATGAAATTCTTTTTGCTCTAAAATTTACTACGTTTCTATTTTAGAAAAGCCTTCTGAACAATAATATACATAATAGAGGCAAGGATCACTTTATCCTCACTTAGCAGGGGCTTTATCTTTGCAATTCAAGTGCTCCATAAGGTGGAAATCATTCAAAAAGCCTGACCACCCTCCGTCAGAAGCACAGGTATTTATATAGACATTAAGTATTTATGCAGCAATTTACACTTCCAGAGCCTTTGCAACCGCTCATTAGTTTATCCAAATAACTTCCTTCTGAAACAGGTGAGCGCTTTGTTTCCCAGACTCAGAGAGGCGGGTTCAGGGCCATGACTGGCACACGTGGAGGCCTTAGGTCAGACACAAAGAACTGTATCTGGGAAAAGTTTTCGGGGTGGTGGGGTGTTGTGGAATCTTCTCTTCCTCAAGACTTTAAAAAGATTGATTCCCCACAGAAACGCTTTGCTTGTGAAGAACTGAGAAGGTGCTTCCAGATCTTTCAGCCCTCTTAAAGTACATACACCCACGGAGAAACTGGGCACAGGTGGGAAGAGATGCTTGGGGAAAGGGAAACTGTCTTCAAAAGGTTTTCCTAGAAATGTATTTCCCATGGCCATGCCAAACCAAAGGTGGAGTGCAGAGCCAGCGTTCATGACTGAGCTCTCCTCAGAAGACCCCTTTGTGTCGCTCACAGCAGCTAAGGAGGTCGCTTAATTCTCTCCTGCTAGACCGACACCTAAGGGACTGAGTGGGACAGCCTTCACCAACAAGGGGCAAGTGACTGTACAGGCAGAGATCTGTGAGTGAAGAAACTTCTCTGGAGCCCTTTGGGATGAGCCATCCTGGCGAATTCTCTCACATCTCAATCCTTAGGTTGTCCCCTTTTGTTGACAGAGACTCTGCTCATTCATCTCTCGGCTGCCTAGACTCAAAAATAACCACACAAAAACTGTATTATTACAACACTGCTTGGCCTATTAGCTCTCGCTTCTTATTGGCTAGTTCTTATATCTTAAATTAACCCATTTCTATTAATTTGTGTATTGCTACATGGTTGTGGCTTACCGGTAAGGTTCTGTCTGGCATCTGATGTCTGTCTCCTGCAGCAGCTACATGGCTTCTCACTGACTTTGCCTACTTTCTCTCTACATCTCTGCTTGGAATTCCTGCCTTTCCCTATTCTGCACTTCAATAGGCCCAAAGCAGTTTCTTTATTAATCAGTGGTATTCACAGCATACAGAGGGAAATCCCACATCACCTCCCCTTTTCTGTCTAAATAGAAAGGGTGGTTTTAACTTTAACATAGTAAAATTACATATAACAAAACAGTTATCAAGCAAGAATTATAGTTATAATATTTACATCTACTTTATATTTTATCATAACTAAGGAAAACTATAATTATAACTAAGTATTCTTCAATACCATCAAAGACCCCAAAAGGATATATTACCTAAGTTAACAAGAAGTGCATTGCAAGCAACTTCTAAAACTCTAGAACTGACAGAGACATCTTGCTGCCTGGACAGTCACCCAAAGTTCTTCTGTATCGTTGGAGCATCCATTTTTAGCCTACAGGCCCATAGTATCTATCTGACTTTTTCATAAAGCAGGAAATGTGAGGATCTGTTCTGCCTTGTAATGGCAAAGTCCATCAGTTGCTTTCTTCTGTGTCCTGCAGAATATCTGGCAGACTCTTTCATGAAGCAGGAACTCCGAAGGACCATATCACCTTTAGGCAAGTTCAGCAGTCATTTCTCCATGGGTCCTGCATGTACAGTTCATACAGCATACCATCAAAAAGTCCAGGCAAGAGCAGTTCCCATAGTCTCCTCCCTTTATCCCTTTCTCTACCTTTAGGCAACGCGAGTCTGTTTTCTTTCCACATATCTGACCGCTAAGTATTTACCCAAGTGCAATTATACAGTATATGGTTTTTGTGACTAGCTTTCACTTAATATAATGTTTGCAAGATTCATCCATGTCTATAACATATATTGGCACTTAAGGTACCTTTTATTGATTCATAATATCACTTATAGATATATCACATTTTATTTATCATTTGTTGGACACTTGGGTTGATCTTGTTATTTATCTTGCATGACTAAAGCTACTGTGAATATTTCTGTGAATGTTATGTGACGTGTGTATTCTTTCTCTATGTACAAGACTAGAGTAGACGTGATCATATGGTAGCTATGTTATCAGTCTGTTTTCCAGAGAGTTCACATCACCTGATATTCTCCCCAGTAGTATAAGATGGCTACAATTTCCCCACATCTTCTTCAGCACTACTCTTTTGTCTCTTTCATATAGCTATGCAATATATGTGTATCTTGTACTTTTGATTTGTATTTCCCTAGTAACTACTAATGTTGAGAATATTTCCATGTGTTTATTGGCCAATTATAAGTTTTCTTTGGAAAGATGTCTCTTCAGAGTCTTTACATATTTTTTAAGTTAGGTTAGGTTATTGTTTTGTTATTGCCTTCTAGATTTAAAAAAAAATCCCTTAGATTCAAGATTTACAAATATTTTCTCCCAGGTATTGAGTGGTTCTTTAACTTTCTTTTTATTGAAAATCCCTTAGATTCATGATTTACAAATATTTTCTCCAAGGTATTGAGTTGTTCTTTAGCTTTCTTTTTATTGAAAATTTCTTAGATTCGTGATTTACAAATATTTTCTCCCAGGTATTGAGTTGTTCTTTAATTTTCTTTTTATTAAAAATACATTTTTCTTAATAAACTATATTCTGATAATGGTTCTCCTCCTTCATCCCTTCACAGATCCTCCCTGCTTCCCCACCTATCCAACTGAACACCTTCTTTTTCTCTTTCTCTTTAGAAAAGAAACAGGCAAAAAAAAAGCAGAAAAAAATAAAAAACAAATAAACAAAAAACACATGGAAAAAAGCAACAGCAATACACACACATACACACACTAAATATCATAAAAATACAAAATTAGAAACCATAATATAGAAACAAGCAAGAGACCAGTAAGGTTTTTAAAAAATGCCTAAACAAAGAAATATTAGACAAAAATATCTCCTAATACACCAGTGAGTTTGCTTGGTGTTGGCCATCTACTCCCAGGCAATGAGACTCCATGAGAGAAAACTAACTTTTCCTTTGCAAGTGATTGTCAGCTGGAAATAGCCTCTTGATGTGGAATGAGAACTCATGTCTACTTCCCCCTCTCAACACTAAGACTCCATCTGACTGGGAACTGTGCGGGGCCTGTGAGTTCATATGTGTGTGTCGGTATTATTGTATGTGGAAGACACTGTTTCCTTGTATCATTTATTCCCTCTGGCTCTTACAATCTTTCGCCTTATCAAACTCCAAGGTAAAGGATTTGGTGAAGACATCCCATTTAGGACTGAGCAATGCAAAGTCTCTCAGTCTCTGCATATTGCCCAATAGTGTGTCTCTGTATTAGATAAGGAAGTATTGCTGGTGATGACTAAGAAAGACATTGATCCATGAGTTTAGCAGAAGGTTGTTAAGTGTCATCTTATTGCTATGCTCCTTTAGCAGAACAATAGTATGTGGTTTTTCCCTAGGCCAATGGCCGATCTATTCTAAGATTCTTAGCCACCGTAGCAGAGTCAGGCATGGGTTCCCTCTCAGGGAATGGGCCTTAAATACAATCAGACAGTGGTTGGTTGCACCCACAACATTTGGACTACTATTAAACCAGCGTATCATGCAGGCAGGTCACAACTGTAGATCACAGGGTTTGTAAGTGGGATGGTATTTGCCTTTCTCCTCTGGTAGCATGCAAAGTACCTTCCAGTACCATGAACACGAGTCAGTAGGGGTAAAGGCGCTAGTAGGCAGGAACTCTACTTCTGCAAATTCAGTGAGCTATGACAGTGTTGTCTTCAGGAATAGGGTCTCTTCATCAATTTGTGGGGAGCAACCACTAGCCTTGGCATCAGCCTGAGTTGTTTGAGCTTTCCATGGGGTCCCTGCGGCCAACAATTGATCAGATGTAACCCATTTCTGACAAGGAAGATTTTATTTGGTGGCAAAAGATGTCAAGTTGGGGCTTTGTCTTTCTCGTTATTTGGTGACTACATTTAGGCCTCTTTTATACATGTATATATTTTTAGAAACTTCTACTATAGTAGGTTTCCATATGACCCTTCAAATGACTGATTTTACCCTGACTCCTCTCTTTCTTCCCACTTCCCATTCCAGAGTCCCCAACCCTATCTCTACATAACTGCATATTCTATCTAACCTTCTTTAGGAGATCCTACCCTCCAATTAGTCCCTTACTGTATACCTAACCTCTGTGATTATATGGATTATGGAATGCCTATTGAAGGTTTAAACACTAACATCCCACATATAAGAAAATAAACACCATATTTGTCTTCTGAGGTATGTACTACCTCACTTAGAATGATTTATTTCTAACTCCATCCATTTACTTGTGAAATTCATGGTTTCATTTTTGACAGCTGAATAATATTCCACTATATAAATATATCATGCTTTCATGATCTATACATCTGTTAGGACAAATAAGCTGTTTCCATTTTCCAGCTATTATGTGATTCTTTGAAGCAATGTGGGTTCTATTATGATGGAGTCTAGTAGTTATTGCTTCTTTAGTTGTGTGTGTGCTGTTAGTGTCACAGTTAAGAAATAAGTCACAAGACCAATGGCAATAAAAAATAGCTTCTAAGTTATTGTCTTGTGGTCTTCAATTTACTTAAGTCAGTTTTTTTGAAGGTGTGGGATAAGGGACCAACTTCATTTCTTTACATGTGAATGCCCCCTTGTCTGAATAAATTTATAGAAAAGACTATATTTTCCCAGTTGAATCGTTATGGCATCCTTGAGAAAAACAAATTAATCATGAATGTTTGTTAAAATAGGAGCGGCGGGGCTGTGTCCCCAACACCCCGGCCGCTTGGCTAGCTCATGCCCGAAATAACAACACACAAACTGTGTTCATTTAAGAACTGCTTGGCCCATGAACTCTAGCCCTTACAGGCTAATTCTCGCACCTGGACTAGCCCATTTCTAATGATATGTGTAAGCACCCCAAGGTGCGCTTACATGGGAAGATTCTAGCCTATGTCCATCCTGGCCTCAGAGCACAGAGCTATCGTGTCTATCCAGCAGAGCTGAGCATGGCGCTGTCCGGTCTCTCCGGGAGCAGAGCAGAGTCTGACCTCACTTCCTCTTCCGCCCAGAATTCTATTCTGTTTTCTCCTCCCATCTATGTTCTAAGCTATGAGGCCAAGCAGTTGGTTTATTGCTCAACCAATGAAATCAACAGATTGATATGACACTCCCACATCAAATGTTGATGTTTACATTGCTTTCTATGCTTATGTCTGTCACACTGTCTTGATTATTCCAGCTCTGAAATAAGTTATGAAATTGAGAGGTATTCAGTTCTTCAACTTTAATATCCTTTCAAAAGAGCATTTGAGGGCTGTGCCTCCCTTGAATTTCCTGAGGTATATATGCTTGGCTTTCACATGTTATCAATAAGTCAGCTGGGCTTTGGTAGGGATTGGGTTAAATCTTTTCTTATATTAAGTGATGTGGGGTTCCCCTCTGTATGCTGTAGAAATGTTTTATTGCCATTGGTTAATTAAGAAGGTGCTTTTGGCCAATGGCATAACAGAATATAGCCAGGTTGAAAAAGATATATAGAGAAAGTAGGCAGAGTCAGAGAGATGCCATGTAGCCACTACAGAAGACAGACACTGGGCTCCAGATGGAACCTTACCCATAGGCCACAACCACATGGCAATACACAGATTAATAGAAATGAGTTGATTAATTTAAGATGTAAGAGCTAGCTAGAAATACACTTAAGCTATTGACCAAACAGTATTGCAATTAATATATTTTCTGAGTGATTATTTCAGCTCTGGGCAGCCAGGAACAAATGAGCAGTATCTGCCCTCTGCCCAACAATTAAGTGTAGGAGCCTTTCCATGTATTTGTCTTTATATTTTTTTCTGTGTCTCATAATTTTTCTAAGTATAGTTTTATATTTCTTTTATTCAACTTATTCCTAAGTGAGTATTGTTTTAGGATGCTATCATAAATAGAATTTTCAGTTTTCTTATATAGTATTTGACTGTTGAAGTTTATAGGTATACAAATGATTTTTCTATTTCCATATTCATAAAACTTTGTTAAATTTATTACTAAATTCCTTGGGGTTTTTTAATCTATTACTGAATTCCTTGGGGTTTTTAAATCTACTACTGAATTCTTTGGGGTTTTATTTATCTCCCATATCTTTATTTTATTTTTTGCCTAGTTGTCCCAAATAATACTTATAAGGCAACACTGAAATGATTAGAACAAAGTTCCTTGCCTGATTCCTGGTTTGGACATGCAGGGACATCCAGTACTTCATCATTAACCATAATAGTAACGGTTGGACTCTAATGTCCTCTTGTTTATTAAATATCCTGGGCATATCACATATACTATTTTGAAATCGTGAAACAAAACTCCATGTTTATAAGTATGTTGATCTCTGTAAGGTGCTGTGATAAAATAACAACAACCAAAGAATAAAACAAAATTTATAAACGGACACCTCACTAACAGCGCTGGAGAACGGGAAGTCCACAATCAAGGAAGCAGCAGCCCTGTGCCTGCTGAAGACCACTCATCACAGATGGCACTTCTTCTGTGTTCTCAAATGGCAGCTACAGAAGGCAGAACATCGGTCACACTCATGAGGACAGAATGTTCACGACTAGACTACCCGTCCCCCAAAGTGCCACCTTCTAATAGCACCACCTCCGTGATTAGATTTCACTCTATGAATTTTAGGGAACATATTCACAACACCGCATGTGCATGTGATTAAATCGCATTTACTTTCTCTGTACATTTGTTTATATGGGTATTGCCTCCTTCCCAGGAATCCCACCTGAGGACCCTGAAGACCACCCCACAGTAGACGAGAACCAGAAGCTAGAGAGAGAAATATCTGAAGTGAAGACTGCAATGGTTGAGGACAAGAGGCTAGACATAGTTTGACATTTGTATTGTATAAGGAAGGCCATAAAATTCTCTTCATACACCATTAAAAAAAGAAGGAGCAGCTAAGGAAAGAATCAGCTTGAGCATTCAGAGTTGAGAAGCCATCCCAGAGAGGCCTAAAATGAGTTCACGTAACCAATGATTATTTGTTGTGACTCAGAAAGTTACAAAGAAACAAAGAATTTTAAATTACATTTGTTAATGTATTTATTGTTTTGTGGGCCTGTTTCTCCGAGCTTGGCAGCAGGTAGAGCCATGGAGCTAGACCAGAAATGGTTGTAAAGATCAAATCTGGAAGAGTAAAGGATTCTGTTTAATGTTTATTGAGGACTTGAATTTGGGGGCTGGGGATATAGCTCAGTTAGAAGTACCTGGTGCTCAAACATGAAGACCTGAATTCAGTCCCAACACACACATGAAAAAGTTTAGTTCTAACGCTGGGAAGGAACAGGCAGGAGGAGCCCTGGGGTCAGATAGACATCCCTGCTCAGACAGATCATTGAATTATTGAGTCCCAGGTCAGGTGAAAGACCCTTCTCAAAAAGCAAGGAGATCAGCTCCTGCGGACTGATGCCTTAGACACACACACACACACACACACACACACACAAATCCACATGTGCACACATACACAAATTCACATGTGCACACACACACAAATGAACTATATACATACCCCAATAAATAACTTCATATTTGGCCTCCAAAAATTTTTCTGTATATTTTTTAGAATGCGGTTTTTATTAGGGAAAATGTTTTGAAACGGTTCACAAATTAATTTTTCCTTAAATATTTTTGGCAATGTCATTACTGCATGCATGTCAGTTAAAATTTTTGTTCTTAACTTTCAGCATTTGTGAGTTGATGGATTAAAGAGCCTAACCACAAATCTTTTCCAGTGATAAAATTCATAATTTTTAGATCCTAGGAAGAAGGCTAAGTAAGATTTTAAGCTGATTTGAGATTTTTTTCTAAAGACTAATTCAAGTAACTGTCTGATTGATTATAATGCCTGTCAATTTCTCATATTATTTTTGAATTCTCTTTTAAATGGTGTCTTCTGGTTTTCCATAAATTAGCATATTTTCTTTGATATTAAATAGAGTACCAGCTTTCTAACATTTGACTATGTCCATCATGAGAAAACCTTCTTACTTAAAAAATTTTAAATAATGTCAAGTTAAGGGGGGAAAAAAACCCCAGGAATTTGAAGTGAACTTCCAGGTTCAGCTGTGTGTATGTATCTGTGTTTACCGTCATCTGTGGATACTACTGTATAGCATGCAGCCTGTAATTGACTAAACAATAGCTACACAGAGACTGTGAGTCTGTCCTGAGATACCATCTTCCTAATGCTACATCTTCTTATTGATGTCATTGATAAGCACTCATAGATGGTTTAAGTTAAGAAATTGATGAGAGAAAAGTGAGGCTTAAAAATGTAGAAATAAGTCAGGTTCCCAACAACTCAAGATGTGGTTATTAAGTTCCTCATGATTGGAGACCTAGTTCACAGTTCCCGTAGGAAGAAAGGCGGTCCCAAGTCCTGAGCAGCGTAGAAGCCACACTGAGAGGGGGCTGTGGTACACCTTGGTTCCTTCCCTTTCAGGAAACAAATGTTGAAGAGTCATCCTTGAGCGAGGTACTTGTTAGGAGTTATTTATATACTTAGAACTCCACAGTCGATCTTGCCCCAAGTCACCGACATTCCAACGGAGAAAAACCCACACAACAGATCATTAAAATGTCCTATGCACATGTCAAGGTGTCCTTAGGGGTGGAAGAGCTATCTTTAGGAAAGGGAATTGAAAATGCTTCGTTGAAACATGTCGCAGAACATCTTATGAGACTGGAAATTGTACTACCTCACCAGGAAGAAGTTCAAAGGGTGATAAGGGTGGTCAGTCAGATACTTTAGGGCACAGAGGTACTAGCCTGCTGGCTTGATAGCTGGAATTCAAGATCCAGATCCCACCAGGTGGCAAGTGAGGACTGAGTAGCTGTCCTCTGACTTCCCCGTGTGCACATGGGCGCACACCTGTACCTGAACACACACATGAAGAAGGAAGGGATGGAGGAAGGGAAAGAGGAAAGGAGGGAGGGAGAGGGGGGAGGAAGGGAGGGAGGGAGGGAGGGAGGGACGGAGGGAGGGAGGGAGGGAGGAAGGAAGGAAGGAAGGAAGGAAGGAAGGAAGGAAGGAAGGAAGGAAGGGTTTTTTTTAATGTGATTTAACAGGATCATCGCACTTCAGATCTTTAATACAGTGAAGGGCCCCAAGTTCTGTTCCCCTCACCATCTCCTCTCAGGGGTCAGTGAGTAATGTTTTCCCAGTAGGTGGATAGCTGAAAATCACCAGTGTACCACATTTTTCAGGGAATTCTTTGCTGTGACTGAAGGTCTTTCTTTTAATTATGATAAAATATTAATTGTAATCCATTTCTTCCAAATACACCCTGAATCTGCCAATTGGAGTTTCTCTCTTCCTGGGGTTTTTTTTTTTTTTTGGTATTTTTTGTTTGTTTTGTTTTTGTTTTTACATTGGTCATCGTTTTAAATCCTGTACACGTAAACTGAGACCCGCCATTGAGATAAGCAACGGCATTGTTCCCATTTCACAGATGAAGTAACTGACACTCAGAAAAGTCAAGTAACCTGTTCAACCAAGGTCACGCAGTAATAATGGTTTTGATTTCTTGAGAACACATTTCTCTACAGAGTTGGTTTATTTCCTATTCCCCATGACTTCACAAAAGAGTCATTGCTTTAGGTGAGAAGGTAAGAGGAAGTCAAGACTGACGTGAATCTATCTCTTGCCATAAATTGCTGCCCAGGACAAACATTTGTGCCTTACTGATGCGACTAATCCTCTGGTTTCTAGGGAGAAACGTCGTCATTATTTTGACCAGCACCCATGACTCCCTAGAACTCCAGACCCTAGAAGAACTTCCACAGTGACTGTGATTTGGAAGCAACTTAGCTTCAACCGAGGGAAGCCATGGCCGAGAGAGGATTGAGGAGGGAAATCAAGTGTCTCACTTGTGCCTACAGCAATCTCAGGCCATCACAAAGCTGTCCAACCCACAGGAACCCTGCTTTCCAGCAAGTGTGCCTGGATGCGGCACCCCCACCACAACGCCTCTGCTCCTCAGTTAAATTTACACTGTCCAGCACTGTGGGAAGGAGTCCGTTGCCTATCCTGTTGGACCAGATGGGTTGAGAGTCTCTGTCAACACCGATACTATTTTGTACTACTGACTAAAATACTTTCAACATTATCCCTAAGGAATTTTTTCATTATAGAAGTAAAATTCTGAAAACTTAACACGGTGTTTCTTCCAAAATATTGGCATTTAAAAAAAAAAAAAAAAACCTCCATTGCTATTCTATATAGCCATTGACAAAATGGAGTGTTTGTATTAGGCAACCTTGAATTTGAGCCCAAAATATTCTATTTTTGGTTTATGGGACCTTAAGCAAGTTATTGGGCCTCACTAAGCCTTATAATCTATAAAATTGTACATATGTTTCAGGATCTTAATGAGTGTTAAATTAAGGGTCTGTGTGAGTGTGTGTGTGTGTGTGTGTGTGAAAGAGAGAGAGAGAGACAGAGAGATGGAGAGAGACAGAGAGAGAGTATGTATGTGGGTGGGTGGGTGTAGAGAGGTGGGTGTGAGTGTGTGAGTCTGTGGGGAGGTGTGAGTGTGTGACTGTGTATATGTATTAGTGTATATTGTGTGTGTGTGTGTGTGCAGCTGTTAGCATAGTGGATGGCAGTGGATGGATACAATAAATAATAAATGGGTTTTCTTCTACAAAGTACTCCAGTATTCACGAAGGTGTGAGCCTCATTTTCTCAGATATAATGAATGAATCTAAATAACACACTGGGTAGTTAACTGTCACTGATTTTATTTTTCCCATCTCATGAATACTGATTGAAAGTCTGCCATGTGCTAAATCTTAGGTGCTTTGAAGACTAAAATACCTTTCACTTTAAAGAGTTTAAAGACAAATGGACACATGATTAAATTGTATTAAATTGTATAAATTGTATATATATATATATATATATATATATATTTAAAATTTCTACATAGAGGCTCACAACTGTCTGAAACTCCAGCTCTAAGGGATGTGACCCTCTCCCTTCCTCTATAGGCCCAAGACCACCCAAGTGCTCAGGGCTCTGCATCCCACACCCCCACCCTTCACCGCCCCTCCCACACATACTTAAAAATAAAAGGAAGGTAGTTGTGAAATGCTGCCCTTTGTGACATGGCCGCCACACATCCACTCACAATGGCTACATGCAGGGCTTCGAACCAATAACAACTTCATCAGAAATGGTGGAGGGCCCCTGAGGCTCTACTCCTAGACTCACTCTCCTTTGGGGACACAGACACTGGACGGTTGCTCATGTCCCTCAGGATAACCTCACATTCATGGGCATAGGGCAGCACTAATTGGACGCAGGAAGTTATTAATAATGATAAAAAAGAATATGATCAATATGCAATATATAAATGTATAGGGAACTAGTAAAATATTAATAAAATATATTTCTAATAATAAATGTACTTATTACAAAATCTGCCACCTCGTGGTGACCCAACTGGAATCTACCGATCCACATGACTGAAAGAGCCCAGTATCTCCTTGGCATTAGTCCTGGTCCCAATGAAATCCATGTATACTATTGTCAACAGATGACTTCCTCCAACAAGCGTTCTAGTCAACAAATATTCTTAAGCATTAACTATCCCTCAGTGCTAGGAATCAAGCCTAGGGCTTCATAATACACATTGAAAACACACATCTTCTGAGCCCCATCCCTGTCAAGGTCATGATCCTTTAAGATCTCTCAACTAAATACTGACCTAATATCAAAGATTAGCATCATTTCTGGGAAAAAAAAAATCTGTGGCTGAGAGATCATGGCACAGGGTTCAATTTTAAAGCTAAAAGTTCATAACTTGTGCCCTTGAAAGGGGACTCACCCTCTCTCATGAATGCTGTCTAACTCACAATGGCCCGAGTTTATCATATGCATATTCTACTGCACAGAAGGAACAAGAGCAAGTGAAAAATTAAAATCCATTGACAAAAGAATATAATTCCACTAGGTACCCAGAGCCTTTAGCAATTGATTTCAAGTAGATACTGCTTGATTGCTTGTCATCTTATTTATATGCAGGAATCTCAACTTCAACTCCAGTTAGAGGCAATCTTATTAGCATTACCGCATCCTCCATTAGCAACTGTCATCTCAGCTCACTGTGCTTCAGAGGCGCTCAGTGGCGCATAGGGCTGAGAAAATGAGCTCACTGGTTCTGGCACTATCCCAAATATTTGCCACTTCCATTGTCCGTGACACAACAAATAGGCATGTAGACATCCCGGTTACATACGAAGACCCACAACCGAACATTAATTTTCCTAAGAAGAGACATACAACGAAGTCACAGAGAGACCAGCTCACGTTAAGTCAAGTCCCACTAATTGAAAGCTCATCTTCTAGTAATCAAGCATCCCATTCTGAAAAACTCGAGTTTCCGGCCTTTGTTTTCTTTCTTTTTCCTAATTGGGGTATTAAATTGAGCAGGAAGACTTGAGACCTAGTAGCTGATATGTGACAGATTCAATACATCAGTTATAACACCTGAAATACAAATATGCATTGATATACATTTATTTTCAATAAATATTGTAACAGAGTCTTTAAAAAAATAAAAAATGTGGTTCAAAGCAATAGAAGACAGGAGGACAGGTGAGGCTATCAGGCCAACTGCTGTGATACCATAAAGTGCAATACAGTCAAATTCTTGTTCCCAAGCAGAAAACATTTCCAGGGTGGTTTGTTTGAATAGCTTCTGAAAGTGTGAAGTCTAACAAGATTTTCTATGTATGCATATATACAATAGTCCCCCCCCCGGTTATTTTCTTATATTTAACAACTAAATAATCCTGGTATGGAATTCAAATCAAGATGCGTATTAAAGGCAGCTGAGGGGCCGCCTTTCTTCTACAGACGAAAACCTGCTGTAAATAATTCTCATTTTGAGTACAACCAACGTATTCGCTCTCCTGACTTTATTTCCGAGTTCAGGTATGAGTCCTTTTATAATTGCAACAGTGACGGAATTTCAGTAAACATGGGTAGAACGTTGTGTAACTCTTTCCTAGGTACTGAAAGACATAAGGCTGCGACCTCTCCTGAGAAAGAGCAAGGCCTTATTTATTTAGTTAAGGAATAAAAATAGAGAAATACTAAATTACTGTGCATGGTATATGTAGTGGAGGAAATGCAGAAAAGCAAATCGCAAAGCTGTTCAAAGCAGGGGAAAATCACCACTATTTGTCAAGACTAAAATAGGCATCATTGAGGAGGCAGCACTTACATGGGTGCTGATAGACGGAGAGGGCTTTGAGGGGCACGGAAGCATGGCTAGAAATTTGATGAGAGAAAAAGCAAAGGTCTGTCAAGGCTAAGAGCATGGACTCAAGCCTGTGTCCCATTTCTGGCTCTACCATCACTTAGTTCTGTGATTCAGGATAAGTCACTAAGTCTCACCTTGGTGTATTATAAAATTGAGCAAACAAGTTTACATACATCTTAAAGTTATCATAATAGTTAATTAAATTAATTAACATATACAAATTGCTTAGATTATTGCCTAGAACATGAAAAGTACTATAAAAGAGTTTGCTATTGTTATTCTAGGTAGAGCAAAGGCATAGTTAAAGTGAAATGTCTAGGATAATGAATCCTTGGTTATAATGGAGAACATAAACAGAGTAATAATAAAAAAATAAAACTACAAGGACAAATTGACAATTTATTATAGAAAGAACTAAATGCCAGAGAAGAATGTGTTCTTAATTACACAGAAACTATGGCATCCGTGAAATTTTGTTTTTGATTTTAATCTGGATCCAGGTTACATTAGGAGTACTTCTTGGGAAGATGAATCTGGCCTTGGTGCAGCCATGGATTGATGGTGGGATGTAAAAATGTGGAGATGGGTTTTCTTAGAAAGCAAAGAAGTTGCAAGACTCTATTTAGGGTAGCAGTGATAGAGATGGGAAAAGAAGGCGTTCCCTGATCTGTCCATGGCAAATATTATTTTCAAGGATTATTAATGAATTAATTTTGTATCTAGCTTATGGTATCACAAAACAGAAAAGTTGAGGTGTGCCCCATAAGGGCATGACTGGTGAGTAGTCAACTATTTTTCTTATTGGATTTGAGGCCTGGTACTGTAAACTTGGTCAACAGCCTATGAATAGAAAAGTCACACGTCTGGGTTTTAGGAACAGAAGCTACTACTGTTGTTTTGCTAGGCAGACATAGAGCTAACCTGCTTTCTAAATATCCATATTCATACCCACAGGCTAGTGTTAGTCTCAACCTGGCTCAGAGAACCTTCTTCTCAGCAGGGGACCATGGTTAACACCATGATTCATAATTGGTCAAAGCTCTGAGGATGACTGACTAAGGCTCAACACTAAGCAGTACATTTACTTTGCCCCTTTGAAGGCCCAGGGAACATTGCGGAAGAGTGGGTGGAAAGGATGTAAGAAAGTGGAGGATGGGGAGAATGCTATGAATTGCTCCCTTCTGATAATGGAATGGTTTTTTACTTGTGTACACACACCAGCTGTGGCTACCTACACAAGTCCTTCACAAGTTTTGGAACTTGACCCTTCCATCATGATTAGGAAGGAGCTCAATAAGCTCCAACCCTCCTTGAGGAGCTCTTGGCAGCCAATGTCTGCCAGAAGGGGAGTCATTGTCTTTAACCATGTGGCTACTGGTACCTAGTAAATAACCTCTACCCATGTACCTGTAACCAACTTTGATCAAGCTCAGTGGTCAAAAATTTAAAAGATACAGAACTTGTGTAGGATTTCCTTCTGTCTGTGTGTTGCTTTCATTGGTTAATGAATAAAGAAACTGCTTTGGCTTAGTTGATAGGACAGAATTTAGGTAGGTGGGGGAGACAGAACTGAATTCTGGGAGGAAGAAAGCAGAGTCAGAGAGAAGCCATGGATCCTCTGCCTCAGATGGATGCTGGTTAGAATCTTGCTGGCAAGCCACAGCCACGTGGTGATACATAGATTAATAGAAAAAAAAAAAATCTTTGGGTGACTGTCCAGGCAGCAAGATGTCTCTGTCAATTCTAGAGTTTTGGGAGTTGCTTACAATGCACTTCCTGTTTACTTAGGTAATATTATATCCTTCTGGAGTCTTTAATGAAGTTGAAGAATAGGTAGTTATAATTATAGCTTTCCTGAGTTATGATAAAAGATAAAGTAGATATAAATATTGTAACTATAATTCTTGCTTGATTACTGTTTTGCTGTATGTAATCTTGCTTTATTAAAGTTAAAACCTTTCTTTTTGTTTAGACAGAAAAGGGGAAGTGATGTGGGATTCTTCTCTGTATGCTGTGAATACCATTGGTTAATAAAGAAGCTGCTTTGGGCCTATTAAAGCGCAGAATAGGGCAAGGTGGGAATTCCAAGCAGATAGAGAAGAGAGTAGGCAGAGTCAAAGAGATGCCATGTAGCTGTCAAAGGAGAAAGATGCCCATGCATTAGTACCAGAAAACTACCAGCCTCATGGTAAAATATAAAATAATAGAAATCGGTTAATTTAAATTATAAGAGCTAGCCAATAAGAAGCATGAGCTAATAGGCCAACCTGTGTTGTATTAATATAGTTTCTGTGTAATTATTTTGGGTTTGTCAGCCAGGAGACAAATGAGCAGCCTCCAACTACACATCAAATCTCACTTACAAAAACTGCTCTTGTGTGGATGTGCAAAACTAAAGACCACTCTGTTTCTACCCAGATCTTTCCCAAATAATGATAATTATTTCTAGAGAGATAAATACCTTCCCTTATAACATTTTCGTAGTTGTTGCTTATATTAACTTGCATGAAGAAAACATTTTCCGTATTTTAATCTTTTTATTAGTGGTGTTGTTGCTACTGCTGTTTTCAACTGTCTTGCTGTGTAACACTGACTATCCTGCTACGCACTATATAGTTCACACTGTCCTTGAACTCTCAGAAATCCTCTTGCATCAGTTTTTTAAGGGCTAGAATTACAAACATGTGCCACATGTCTAGCTCAATCTCTTCTTCTAATATAAAAGCTACGTAACTTTTTCCAAATTAGATCCTGAAATAAATAAAATTCTTCTTTTCAAGAAAATCAAATTATGTGTGTTGCCAACTCCAACTGGCATGATCTCTCTCTCTCTCTCTCTCTCTCTCTCTCTCTCTCTCTCTCTCTCATCCTGTGCCTGTATTTCCTATTAACTACATAGGCCAAGGGTTTTCTTTTTTTTAATATTTATTTATTTATTATGTATACAATATTCTGTCTGTGTGTCTGCCTGCAAGCCAGAAGAGGGCACCATACCCTATTACAGATGGTTGTGAGCCACCATGTGGTTGCTGGGAATTGAACTCAGGACCTTTGGAAGAGCAGGCAATGCTCTTAACCACTGAGCCATCTCTCCAGCCCCGGCCAAGGGTTTTCATTGTCGCATTACCTCCATCGTATCTACAGCAGTCAACACCAAGCTTTAGGATTTATGCTGCAACACAATTTTATGCTATAAATTGTGTGTGGAAACACAGCCTCTTTATTCTTTATTAGAAAGAGGTCTCTAATTTAAAATGGCCCTTGAAACAAAAATGTTCCCTTAGCTCGTGCCTCTGATCAGTTTTTATTTGTGTGACTTCAGCTTTGACTTTTCTCTTTTTTGTTGTGTTTTGTAGTTCAGTTTGATTGGGTTTTGGTTTATTGAGATAGAGTTTCTCTGTGTAGCCCTGACTGTCCTGAAACTCACTTTTTAGAATAGGCTGGCCTTGAACTCAAAGAAATCCACCTGTTTCTACCTCCCAAGTACTGGGACTAAAGGTGTGCACTACCATTGCCCAACTTGGTTTTTGTTTTCTTGCAATTCTTAGTCAACCAGAATTTATCAAGAATGTACTATAGTAGATTTTGATTTTTTTCTTGTTATGATTAGTACCCATTTTAGCAGACAGTTATTTTTACATATGTTTTTTTTTCCTTTGGGAGGTCCTCAAATTTTACTTTGAAAGAAATAGTTTGTTCCCATTTTCCATTCAGTAATTATGTAGAAGGCACAAAGAATGAGTACATGACATTGGTGTAAAGCAACCACAGCATCTCATGACCTGAAACACAGTTCTTGATACAAGGATGAGAAAATGACCCAATCCGAGTCTGGGAAATAAAATTGCCATGGGAACTAAAAGAGAGTGTCTCTGTTCTTAGAGCCTGGATGCTAAGAAGGATCTAGAGTTGCTTGGAATCACCTGTGAGATTTATTAGGAAAACTAACCCGTACCCTTCAGAGAAAAATGAATCCAGTTTGAGCTGGTTTCATATCACATTAAACCATGCCTCCTACTAAGATAGCTACTATGGGTCAAACACCACCTTAGACACTAAACAGAAATAAAATAGATATATTTTTACAAATGACTTGTAGTATAGTAGATTAAAAAGATGTACATAAAGATCACCAGAGACAAAGACTGGAAAGAACCATGGATTCAAAGGTTTAGATAACTTGGTGGTTATGGTAGTTCCCGAGTGAAAAGGTTGAGGGTGTTGCATGTGAGGGTTTTTAAATTTCTGGTTTGTACCATCCAATAAAAATGCAGAATAAGTAAATAGAGAAACCCCAACTAAAGAAAAAAAAAAAAAGGAGAAAACCTAATAAGACCATAAAATGAATTCTAGCTCAGCAGAGAGTTCACAGCTCTGTGGCTAACACTGGATTAAAACAGTCACAGAAGAGCCCTGCTCTGGTTTGAATCTTAGGTACTCAGGGCTTCATTATCAGCCTGTGGGCTAGTGACTGGGGTAGAACTTCATGATGGGAGATTAGAGGAAGTTAGGTCTTAGGAGGCTTAGATGTTCTTGAAGAGGACCAGAGCACCAGCTTCTCTCTCTCTCCCTCTCTCTCTCTCTCTCTCTCTCTCTCTCTCTCTCTCTCTCTCTCTCTCTCACACACACACACACACACACACACACACCCTGCCTCTGTGAGGTGAGCAGTTTGCCCTGTGCAGTTGCTGTGCCGTAGTCTGCTGCTACAAACCCAAAGACAACAGGGTTCAGCCACCGTGGACTGGAACTTCGGAAACCACAATACAAAACAATGCTTTTCTCCTCGTGAATTGCTTATGCCACTGTTGGTTATAGTGACAGAAAGATGACTAACGCAGACTCATAGCGTATGATACTACTTATGTAAAACTCCCCACCGAGGGAACGTGAAAAGAACTTGTGAATGAATGTACATTAAATTAACTCAAAGCACCACTGAGAACAGCGGACACTTGGATGAAGGATAGCTGCCAGCACAGGGAGCTCCAATGACACTGCTAATTTCCGTCACTTAAGTTGGATGCTAGGACTCATGGGTGCCTGTCCTGCTTATAACTATGGCCCATAATTTACACACACAGCATACATTTAGGCAACAGATATTTTAATATGCTTTTGAGAACTATACCCATAATGTGCTAACTCCGTTTTGTTTACTTTCCATGTCTGTAATTTTACAACCTATCTTTAAACACATTGCCTCGGAGTTTTAACCTGATTCCTTACTGTTTGTTCAATGAATCCTTCTAGACTTAGGCAGTGATGAAGGATGGCTTTCACTTCAGAAGGCTGTGTTGTCTACTTAGTCCCATGTTTCCATGATGTAATTCATATCAGGGTGACTCAATTAGGAACAACGGAAAGGAGATTTTAAAAATTACATTTATACCAGTAAGCTAAATGAACATACAAACATGCCCAAAATATTTATCTATGAGTTCCCAAAGCTCCCAAGCAATAATGGCAGCAGGATGAACCGATGACAGCTACAATTGCTTGTGGCTGTTGAGTTGAACTCCTGGGTTTGTTTCATTTGAGTTTAATTATTCCTAATGAACCCTCTCCTTCTATTTGGCCCAAACTAAGGTGTAGCTCACTTGAGTTGTGCCGGCAGGTCTCAACTTGGGAGCACAAGTGGCCTCTTTAGCCCACAGGCATGCTGCCTTACACCTGGTACAGGCAGACAGAGCGCTTAGGACCGGTGGGTGTAACTCCATTGTATCTGTCAACACCAGTCAATGCCAAGCTGTGGCAACAATTGTCAAAAGTGCGGGATCAGGTTCTGCTCTGAATTAGCTTTTCATCCCGTTTAATCAGGCTGCCAAGTACCTACCTACCACATACAAGGCACTCAAGAGCAGGTGTCGGGAGCGGGGAGCAGGGTGAGGCTCCCCACTCAGGCATATGGTGAAGCAGTCCTTCTCAAACCCTAGCTAGCACCTGAGTCATCTGGAGGACTTGTTGAAACTATTTCCTGGGGCTTTAAGAATTTGCATGTCTACCATATTCCCCAAAGGCCAAGGCTGAGGGTGCAGGGGAGCACACTGTGAGAAGCCCTGTGACTGTTTCTGGGGCCCAGGAAGTTCCCCCTGTTGCTAGCATATTCGACAGTCACTAAAACAATTGGCTCCAAAGCATTTCCCTTCCACATGCACAGCAAATATTTTGGAAAGTATTATTGGCACGGGTAACTAGTACAACAATGCTCATTACTGACACCTGGTAATTCTTACGGGCCAGGCTGTGATCACTGGTTCTGGTTCACACTCATTTTGTTCCATAGATCCTTGCCAAACGCCTGTTAGGTTGGTGTTAGCGCCATTGTTTCAGATGAAGCAACTGGGCCATAAAGATGTTTCAGAATCTTGCCCTAGTTTGGGCTTTTCCAGTCTAAGCACTTGACATTTGAGGCTGGAGATTTCTTTGCACATGAGGGGCAGGAGGTTGACCTGTGCCTTTAGCAGCTGATCTGGCTTCTACTCATTATAGGTCAGAAAAACAACAACAACAACACTCACTTACAGCAACCAAAAATGTCTGCAGGCCTTGTCAGCAGCTGCTGACTGCAGTCGAGAGCCACCATCCTAGACACCCAGTTCAAGGAGTGGCTAGCCATTTAGCATCTCATCTTCCAGAAGGTTGTTTGTGTTTTTGCCTCAGCATCTCAGAATGCTAACACTGGAAAAAGCTACAGAGCTAGCTGAGTGCATTCTGTTGCTTTCCAAGCAGAAGCATAGTCCTAGGAGATATCGAGGCTGAGACGTTACAGCTATCTGCTAGGAACCAGGAGGAATTGAGATCGATACTGACTTCTACTGCACAACGTTTCCTTCATTTCTGTTGCCCCTTTTATTTTTTCCTCAAGAAATCCTCCCAGCCCATGCGTGCCTATGACAAGTGTATTTTGCTCTCTGCCAGTAAGTGCTCACAAAGCAAACGGCCTGGCTTCTTACCATTGCATGCGGCAGAATGGATTCCTGGGGAAGTTTTCTAAAACGGCAGGGTCCATGCAGAACAAATTGATGGGAGACAGAGACACTCCTACAAACCTGCCCTTGTCGGCCTTTGAAAGAGACAGCTTTATCAGTAGAAACGTAGAGTTTGCCCAATATGAGAAAGTCTTTTAGCTATACACTATTACAAAACCACAAAGACTAACAACTTAAGTCACTCAGCCAAATAGTTCCCCTGTCCAGAGTGCAAACTGCAGTAATTGGATGAAGACATCTGCACTATTTTAACCTGTCATGTTAAATATCTGTATTTTGTAACTCATCTTGATAGCTAATTTTCATGGAAATATGTGTTAATTGAGCAAAAAAAAAGAGATCTTTAAGATGGTTATCATAAGATAATCACACCCTAGGGCATTGTGAGGCAAGAGGTACAGCTCTGATCTGTGATTCTCCAAGGATATGATTATCACATGATAGCTGCCGCACCTCCCAAGTGCGACCTCCCTGGGCTGCCGCTCGCCCGACTCAGGTGCCGGTGCTGTGTCCTTCTGTTTCTCAGTGTTACACTCATCTCTTCCCAGGAGGTTGTGCACTCTCAAAAACAATACCTTAGGGCAGGGCACAGCCAGGAAAATGATGTTCTTTAGAGCAAGAAGCTCCTAGGAAATATTAAGCTTGTTGGTTTGGAAAAACACATTGCAGACTCCCAGATTCTGATCAGAGTTCCATGACCTTCCTTCCCAAATCCCAGAATCACGGAATATATGCTTTGTCCCTGCATGGGGTTCAATAACTCGCATTTTGGTGCCCTCTGTTTACAAAGTCTATTTTGTTTGGAAGAAAAAAAGGGAAGGAGGAGGAGAAGAAGAGGAGGAGGAGGAGAAGAGGAAGAGGAGGAGGAGGAGGAGGAGGAAAAGCTATTAGATTTCTATCAAGCACACCTCCAATGGTCCCTCCCTGAGTATCAGGATTTTTATTTGCCATCACCACCCCGCCCCCACTCTCTTGCTTTATACACATTTCCATTCTTAAGAACATGCTGCAGAAAGGCAACTTAATGGATCAAATCTAAAATATCAATTAGCAGTGTTGAAAATGACCCTTATTCAGTTATGACAATTAGCTTCCACAACCAGCCAATTTACCCAGAGATGATTTCTAGGTGTTATCGGGTCAGTTGGTTCTGTATCCCGAGGACGAGAACGAGGAGAGAGGATGCGCTGGCAGTACCTCTTGCCTTGGGAGTTCTAAAATTAACATATACGCAAGAGCAATATTTCTTAGAGGTGACGCTGCTGAAGTCAATATGGAATGAAGACCGCATTTTCTTAATTTGTTATTTAAGCCTTCGGTTTCTTCAAATGAAGAGTTGCTATTATTGTAATGTTTACTTTTGAATACATAAACTGTGAAATAATGACAAAAACACTTGAAAAGTCGCCAGAAGATAAGAGGAAAACCTCTCCGTTGACTACATCCCTGGTTTAAAGAAAAGGAATGCTTTAAGGCTGATCTTAAAACTCCGGTTAGAAAAAGGGAGAAAGATTGTCAATCTTCAGTAATGTATAAAGATTTGAGGTGCTGGGTGCGTTTTCCTGGTTGAGTGCAGGAAGTCGTCTTTGTTTCGGGTTTCCTTGGCAACCCTTCTCAAAGTGTGTACAGGAAGAGCAGGACCTAAATGGAGTCTGGTCTTAAGAGGGCCTTAAGGGGGGGGGGGGGGGGGGGAGAGGTCTAAGTTCCCTATTTTTATTCCTTTACAAGTGCGTGTGCGAGATGAAGGCTGTGTGGGACAGAGAACACCATTTTCTATGGCAGGGTACCCGCGTGAGAGCAAGACAACGGTGATCTTTGAAAGCCTGCGTTGTTTTTCTGGCTCTGAGACATCTTCGGAGGCATGGTCTTCTTAGGCGGCTCCTTTTAAAGGCCATTTTCTTCTCCAAGCTGCTTCAGCAGCCAGAGATAAGTAGAGAGCTGTCTGCTTTGGGTGAGGCTCCAGCTTCATGTGAGGTTTCTTGGTAGGAAATTTCCCTGGTGCTGAGGAGCAGGGGGGGGGGGGGGGGGGGGGGGGGGGGGGGGGGGGGGGGGGGGGGGGGGGGGGGGGGGGGGGGGGGGGGGGGGGCGGTAGCTTGTCGGAATTTTTAACAACCGACTTTCTCGTTTCTAAAACAGTATCTTGCTTAATTGTTATCAACACCTGTGGTTTCTACCCAATCTCAAATTCAGACCTCCACTCCCACCTAGGCTGGATGACAACCGCTCTGGCGCAGCAGGCGCCCGTCGGGTGCTGCCTGCTTGGAGGCCCTTCATCAGAAGCCTCTTCCTTCTTGGCATGTGACTCCCCATTTCTGCTCTCCCGCTTTCGTATTTGCTACACAAGTGGAGAATGAGGAACGGCAACTGAGTGTTTGGAACAAAACTGAACAGAATACCAACCAACTCTGTTATCAAAAGGAAAGATACTTTAGGGCAGTATTTTTAAATCAAATTAAGTGCAAAAAAAATCTGTGAGGAATAAATTATCAAAATTATAAACAGGATTCACTGACTCCGTCAAGTCACTGTTCATCCCAATGCATCTCCTTCCTCTTTTCCACACTCCACCTGCCACGCCCACACCCCTATTTCACATTAGTACTATTTCAAGAATCCTTCGCTAGCACTTACATAGCTTGTATCCTTCATGCTATCATTGTCTATTCACACACACATACACACACACTCACATGCACACACAAACACACTCATACATCCATGCACAAACACACACGCTATCACATACACTTTCACATTCACACACATACAAACACAATCACACAACTCACAGTCTTTCCTCCCTTGATATCAAAGTTCTCTTGAGGCTTTTCCCCCAGGTGTGTTTTAAAGACATTCCATGACAGTCTCTGGCTCAAGACCCTCCTGTCTCAAACTCCCAAAGGCTGAGTCTGTAAGACCATGCCACCATAGCGGATTTATATTCAAATAAAAGTGCATGCTCTTGGCTGAGAGTAGTATTGATCGAGCATTTCAGTTTTGTTAGTAGTCTTCACTATCCCCGCTGTCTTCCAACCTCTGGTGCTTAGAACTGGTTCTTCCGGTTTGGTGTTTGTTCTTTATTGGGAACGGTGTGTACCTTCTCTTTGTGAGAATATGTCATTTACTATCAGGCCGAGACTATGCTATTTTGTTGGTTTTTCCCCCTCCCCATAATTATTCCTGGAGCTCAGTGAGCTCTTTCGATGCCTGGCTCAAATCTCCCTTCAACACAGAGGAATTGTCCTCTATTATTTGTTTAGTTACTCTTTCACCTCTATTTCCTATTGTTTTTCCTTATGGGTTCCTTTCATTTACATCTCCAGTACGCTGTCTGTCCATGGACTTATTTGTTTTCCTCTTCTAGTCTCTTCTTTCTATTTCTGTTTTCACTGTGTTCTTCCCATACTTAATTCTCCAACATGCTGAATCAGAATTTTCTGGGAACTCTCGTCTCCTCCAGTCAAAGTATTGGAACTTTTAGTTCCAAGAGAAATGCTGTATGGCAATTGATCTTCAAGTTATCCCATTAATTTTTTTTTACAAGTTGTTTTGGCTTCACCAGCAATTCCATTTTTGTAAAGACTACAGTTCAAATGTTGTTCTTCTCCTAAACTAGTGCCATAAATTTTCTTACTCAACTTGCCCCTCAATCTCAGACCGAAATCTGGAGTGTAAGGAGCCATCAAGAGAAGTATCCTACTTGCTCAGGCCGCAAGCTGTCAGTTTGCTGACTGGCCATTAGAAGAAAGACCTCATCTTCCACTGTCCCCTGTAGTCAAGCTGTAACAGTTCATGCAATGTGTCCTTTTCACTGGGTCAAAGGAAACCCAGATAGCCGGAAAAATAGAGGGAATTCCGAGAAGAGATTAGCACTGAGTCTAAGTCATTAGAACAAGGAAAGATCTGCCCTCATCAAGTTGTGCAGCCAAGAAAAAAAAAAGGAAGAAAAGCAAATTCATTTCCCCCCTGACTTTGGTTCTGAAGACTAACAGTACCATCGCTGTTCCTGGGCCGCAGACTTCTTGGTTCTCCAGATTGTACATTCAACGTTTCAGGTCTTCTTGGGTTCTGTAAGCAACTGATGCAGTTCCCATAAGAAATTACATGCATCCATTCTGTTTATAGAAGCAAACCTTGATTAATATACAACATTTGAGTTTTCTCAGCTTCCAGGGTGGGATGCCCACATTTACCTTCTCAGTGTCCCCTCAATTCCTGAAGCATGGGATCCAATTCTTTGGAAGGTTTCCCGTTCTCAGTAGATGGATGAGGGTAACTCATGGATGCCCATGATCTAAATACCTCCAGAATGAGTGGCGTTCTGGTGTTTGCACTGACTGCTCTGTGACAGTCTGTAGGCTTTTTGACCCCCAAAATAATATAGGATAGCTATGTAAACAAAGGCTTGTCCAAACACGAAGAATGTGACCTTCACAAACTCTGAGAGGAGTTACTATGCAGAGTTCTGCGTTTTATAAGTTAAAATAATTTCCTACTCCACATCAGTTTGGGAACAAAATACTCAGCATTTCTGGTCTGCTTCTTATATGCGAAGGTAAATTACGAGAACATCTGGCTCTTTAGTTACACAGAGGGCTGTGGGTCTATATATTCCAGACACAGAAGTTATTAGTTAGCTATGAATCTTCTGGAGCTCATAGAAAGGAAAACCAAAGTCAAAATTCCATTTCAAAGATTTTGGGAAAGCTGAAAGTCAGGGGTGGGGTTAGGGCATGTTATTAATTGCTGACTGTCTGAGCCCAAGACAGATGATTCTGGGTTGTTTTGTCTACTCTCCACCGCTGTTTGACGGAACACACAACGATTCCCTCTCCAAGTTCAGCCAAGTGGACTGATAGACTATGATCCCGAAAGCACTGGAACTGCATTTGTGAAGGAAGAAATGGGTTAATGTCAGGAAGCCACTGACTCTTTTGAATTCCAGTATCTAAGTGGCTATTGTTCCTCTCAGAATAGAAGACAAAACACATACTCAAGCGCTATAAAGAAAATATCCATTAAAGACACGGAGACCGGGGTTCCACTAATGTAACAGGAAAATCCAACTTGCAAGAAAGATGCCAGAGCTGGATTGATTGCTGTGTACAACAGTGACACGAATATAAAGGCTCCCTGAGGTTAAATTGGGCTCCTGCATTGAAATTCTAATTAGAAATATGAGTGCCCCAACTCTGTGCGAGTACATGTGTGTTTAATTATTCCCCCTTTCCACCTTATCTCTCCCATTATTTTAGGCCCCTTTCCCTCCTCCTTCCTTGCTGTTTCCCAGCCACCCGAGCTCCTCACTTAATCTAAGTGTAGGGCCTTTCTTTAAGTTGGCATTAATTGACAAGCAGTGTTTAATTATTATTTTTCATGAGTGAAGAGGGCTAATATTAACTCTCCATGGGCCTGAAGGTGACTTCAGCCCTCTTGTTTCTGGTGGCACCACTTCGCCTTCATCGCTGGCATTTCTTTAGTCGGATAGACATGCCGTGCATTCTTCTTCCCCTTAATGGTGTGTGCCGATATCTGCGCTAATTGAGGCTGCTGGCTGCTTCATTTGTCTTCTGCTACTGCATTTGTAAAGCTGGCACTTTGGACAACTGAAGATTAAATCAGCTTTACATAACCCAAAGACTGAAGAAGGGGAAAGGCAGCCTAGAGCAATTACCAAAGGTCTCCCTAAGGCCAGGGGTCTCTTCTCAGACTGGCATGCTCACTGAAGATCTGGGACCTAATATTGCTCCATATTTTATTGACTAATAATTAAAAGCCAGAAGAACCTGTGATCTGTGAAATCAGAATGGTCCACCTGAGTAAGGGTCAGGTTTCTGCATCATAGCTGAAAAAGCCTCTATGGGCTTTAATGGTTTTAATGATGAGATGATTTGCCTTTTAAGATGAAACCGAATTCAACATCTTTACCACTCTATCTTGTACTTAAATCCAAGAAAGAATTATGTTCAAGGGATGGGGTTTTCTAACTCGGGAACCAAAATGGGTTGATATCTGAGATCATCTCATGTATTCTTTCAGTATAAGGAAGCCTCGACTACAGGGCAGAAAGTTACCTTAGCAAGTCAGATAAAACAGGAAAGTATCAAAGATTAAGACAAATGGATCAAGTAAGATTTGAAATCCAAGTCCAAGTTCCTAAGCCCAGGAAATTCAGAGGAGATAGACCAAAGACTGCTTAGGAACAGTGGTTAGGGTGTCAAAATAGAGTCATATGCCCTGTGTGACTCATATTCAGCAAGGAGAAAGAACACAAGGTCAGGAGTCCCCAAGTCTGACTGGAGAGATGGCTGGATGTCTCTCTGACAAGAACCGCTCCATCAAAGACCCAGAGTTCAATCTCCGCCATTCACGTCTGTCTGTACCTCCAGCTCCAGGGGGATGTGATGCCTCTAGCCTCTGAGGACATTTGCACACACATGCACATACTTGCCCATATGTAGGTGTGTATGTATGTGTTTGTGTGTAAGTGTAATTAAAAATATTAAACCTAAAAAGGATCCCAACAGCCTTAGCCTTTGACTCGATTATATACTAATTATACAAGTTAGCAAGAACATATCCTTAAAGTTATTGTAATGAAGATATTATAAGAATATTGTGTAGGACTAAATGGAACTATATATATACATATATACATATACACAAACACACACACACATATATATATAAGCCCTTTGGAAATGTAAAGTTCCTTTACAAACTTTAGCTGTGATTTACTTGGGACAAATGTTTTCTTACAAGCAGTAGATAATAAGAGTTTAGTTGATGCCGCAACTCAGACACATAAAATGTTAATTCTCTGTATACACATGAAGCTGTTCTACCTTCTGTGAGACACTCAAAAGAAAGTTATCCACATACAATGAACTGCCTACATCCAAGCTGGGATGGAAACACTGTTAGAGCCCACAAGGGCAGAAACTCAGAAGGAGTTCTTTATTGAATATTCTCCTTTGGATCTAGACCCATATACACTTGCCTTATTAGTCAAAAAAGTAAATCAACACCAACTTGTCCCTGCTGGGCTCAACGAACACCAACTTGAGTGCTAGTGCTTGGAAAGAAGTCCCTCCCTCCCTGCTCCTAAAAGTGTGATCGTGACCAACAGCTTCCTTGTCACTGGAGTAGTTGGTGGTTCCTAGCTCCGGGCTCCCCCTGTAGCAGCTGCAGCAGAAAGTTAGGCCTGGAGCCCAGCAGCCATATTCCCACAGTTCTCCAGGAGACGGTGGTGTGCATTGCAGAAGTTTCACCGGGTGGAGAACAAAACCAGCAGTATAAACGCCATGTTTCCTTTGTAGACTGCTGAGAGATCTTGACGAGTTTAATGCATTTTAGTGTGAATGATATTTAAATCCAATATCTGTAATTAAGATATCATTTGTGCAGGCACACCTAGGACCATATTCTTTAATTTGTTCTTGTTCAGTAAAGTTCAATTTTCCATGCTTGATTTGAACAGGCAAATGGCTTGGTCAAGTCTAATTTCCTTTAATACATGAGAAATTCAAACACTCATAAAATCTGAGCATATTTTTGTTTACTAAGGATTCTAATCAAGGTGGGAGCTCTTACAATTAGCCTCGGTAATAGAAATGTAAATTAGATTCAGTCCATTAATTTTAGCAAAATCCTTTCTTATTCTGCTTTTAATAATATTTAAGCCTAGCTATTATGTTGATATCATTGTGAAATTTACAATAAGCTTTATTAATATAGATCATTCAACCACAATATAGTAAGATAAGTACAAAATAGACTTTTGGGAAAACAGAGGTAATATTGTTTTTATAACTTTAGTAGAAGAAAAAAATATTGACTAGTAATGAGAGAGGAAATGTCCATTTCCTTCTTTTATTCATTTTGCAACAGGCAGCTACCTAAGCATTAGTGCAAACATCGCCTAAGAACCAGTATCCCATTTTCCTAACTATTTGAATATTTTATTGTTATAAAGTTATGTAAAAATGTTTTGCTGCACAGGCGGCACCATGTTCATTTAGCATCGTGTCCTGGCATGAGCCAGAAAGTGGGTGGGCAGAAGGACCAAGATCTCTTTGTTCAGGAGTCCCACCCTCTTCCCTTATACTCTGGGGCTCTGGAAAACATACCCGAGTGGTTGAAAAGAAGCATTCTGCAAATATTTTCAGAGTAAGTTGGAATTTCCTGAATTTTCCTCAACAATTACTGACACCAAATGCAAATCTTTCTACCAAAAGGTCATAGTTTTCAGTGTCAAAAACAGAGCAGATCACAGCAATCCCTTCATTAGGTTTCTTTCACTGCATCCCCCCATCTAAATGCCAGCGTTGAGACTCTATGCCTTCCTCCTCCTATGTCCATTAGCGTCCACCAGGGGAGGAAGGGGCACCCAGCTACGCGCTCCAGCCTGACAGGGTTCTGTCCCCAGGAAGGCTGCAGTAGAATTTTTAACCTTTATCCTCTTATTTGAAATGTTGCTCTGCACAGCTCGGCATGACACTCCTTGCTTAAGAGGAAGTTCTAATTTTTTTTTTCTCTCAAATGAAAACTGAAAACTAAAGACTAACATTTCTAGCCTTACAAAGTCTACTGATGAGAAACTAATGACCTAGGATTTAACATGCAAATCTTGAGGTTATTGGACCAAGAAGAAGGTATATGACAATACCTCCGACCACAAATTGTATAGATTTAAAACTTAACATAGCTAGATATTTTAAATAACCTTTTATAATAGCCTTTTATAATTACAGTGGGACCCTCCTGTGTGTGAATTATGGTGTATTCATGTTTAGTTGCATTGACTGCACTCAGCTTTGAGCCATGTGCCTAGCAACACACTGGGTATGAATTAATGTGCAATAATTCATGGCCTGTTGTGCCATATTAAATATAGCATTGATTCAATTTTAGAACTGCAACATAATGCCTCAAATATTTTTCAGAATGCTAAGTACCCCATACGATTTTCATTTAAGAGCCTGTTCACATTTGCAACCTCCACTTACAACAGCAATGTTTTCCTGCTGCAGAGAAAAAAAAAAGATTGCCCCCACCAAAAATTAAATAAAATGTCAATGGGAATTAACTCCTGAGTGACTCTGTTTCCTCTAATAAATCTAAGTTTAAAAAAAAACTGATTTAAATGTAGAAAACAAAACTGGGAATCTGTCATTGGTTAAATCATTTGAGAAAGTCTTTCCTGCAAATTGTGTGTGTCTTTGTCCTCTATTATTCTGTGGTTTACAATGGAGTAGTAACACGTCACATTTGAAGAGAAAAACACCTAGCAGCACGAAGAAACAGCTATGGCTTTGTTTTAATTGTGCTAATGAATTCCAAGAAGCCACACCACCCCCTTTGTGGCTCAGCTTCCTCACCTATAAAATAGGTTTGATCTTATCTTTTTTTTCTATTATAGATTTTGTTGTAAAAATCAGCAAAGTTGTTGTATAAATACAAATCAGGTCAGGCAGTGGTGGTGCACACCTTTAATCCCAGCACTGGGGAGGCAGAGGCAGGAGGATCTCTGTGAGTTCAAGGCCAACCTGGTCTACTGAGTGAGTTACAGGACAGGCTCCAAAGCTACACAAAGGAACCCTGTCTCAAAAAAAAAAAAAGAAATTGGTAAAAAATAGATAGATAGATAGATAGATAGATAGATAGATAGATAAATAGATTGATAGATATCAGTGGGCTGGGGATAGAGCAGTTGTCTAGATTGTATTAGAACTTGAGTACAATCCTTAGGATAGATGGAAAGGCAAAAGACAGAAGGTGGATAATAGATGAATGGATAGATAGATTAATGGATGGATGGATTAGATATGTTAGTATAAGGACAGAGACAAACACAGAGTAACCACTGAGAAGTGCTAGCTAACTTTAGGCTAGAGAAATTATTAAATGTTAGGTTAGACTTTAGAAGGACCACTGTCATCCAGATTTGGAAACTAGATTCTATGTTCCATATTAGAGAAAAAAAAAAACATTTATCACCTTTGTTCTCATGGTGGAGATCTTCATTACAGGAAGTTACAGAATGTATCAGTTCCTAGTATTCTCTTGTTTTACCACTGTACATAATTTTCATCATCCTCAGGGTGTGCCTACATCCAGGTTATACTGTCTCACCAGCAGGAAATGGAAATCCTGCTCAAGGGACTAGGTTGCTGCCTTTGAGCTGTCTAAGGTGGAAGCCAGTGAAGGTCAGCTTTATTGCATCGAAGGTGACTAGGTGACATGGTTGATGATGTAAGGTTGGGGTTAGGACACTACAGAGGCAACACCCACCTCCCATCTATACTTGCCCATCACATAAACAAATGTCTTAGTTGATACAACCACTGCATTCTCTGTGTAAGAGGCCTAAGTGCGGACTGCCCATGAGTACAGACATGAGGAGGGTTCGCTGAGCTGGCTTAGTTCTATCTTAAGTGAATGTGAATGCTATTTGGGGTCAGACTTTTAAGAATTCCAAAATATTCTTCTGCTTCCTAGAAGACAAAGGGTTAGAATCCTCATGATTCTGAACACCAATGACTTTTTCACTCTTCAATGCAAAATAATAACCCATTTATACTTTCTTCTGTAATTATCACATATTTGAATTCTGGTAACATTTAGTTAGCAAACTAGCTCCTTTCCCTGTTTAGAAAAAAATAAATAGTTGAGCTGGGTTGCCTTTTCATTCTTATATTAATATGAGGCAGCCCTGATTCCGATGTTGAACATGATGGTAAAGCCTTAGTTAGCTGCAGCTTACCTTCTGAAGTCTGGATTCTCTCTGTATTCGGAAAGGAGAAGAGAGGAGGGGAAGGAAAGACAGAACCCCGTGCACAGGGATGAGGATGCCGGAATTGCCTCCTTCCTAGGGTTTTGTCAATAACTGTGTCTGTCTCCACAGGAGTCCTGAGCACACGAGAAGAGTTGAGTGGGCTGCAAGGGGGTTGATGAAAGTCCTCAAACATCCCTCGTGTCTGTTTCCTGTGGAACACCTTGTTATTCTTTCCACCTGTTATTCTTTCTACCCTCCTCCTCATCAAGTGCATCAACCTGCTGATTTCATAACCACATCACAATGTAACTGAATAGGTATTTTTTGTAGATTATATATACAGGTTATCAGGAGGGGGGGAAGAGAAGATGTGCCAATCTGTCAGCATTATTCTTGGATCAGAGAAATTTTATGCATGAACCACAGAAACTCAAATGACATTGCCTTGCCACCTTGGTGAATCTCTACCCTCTCCCTCAGAGCATAAAGGACCTGTTGGAAAGAGCAGCTGAGAACATCACCAAAACACTTTGACAGGTGTGCATGTGTTTTTCTCCTTCCCAACTCCACACACATATCAGCATATAAACATGCAT
The DNA here is from genome assembly GCF_014885135.2 of Alexandromys fortis. Taxonomy (NCBI): domain Eukaryota; kingdom Metazoa; phylum Chordata; class Mammalia; order Rodentia; family Cricetidae; genus Alexandromys; species Alexandromys fortis. Next base: position 10,250,621 of record NW_026067913.1, on the reverse strand, counting down.
ATACACAAATTAAGCCACACACACAAGCCACAAAGACAATTAACCACATCTCCATTCACTAAAATCTTTTTCTTCTTTCTCTGCCTCAAATTCAACCTAGAGCAATTCATGCCCTTAGTTCTAGGAGTTAGGAGACCGAGACAGGAGGGATTGGTTAAACCCAGGAGTTTGGAACTATCTAGGATAACACAGAAATCAGCGATTTAAGGGCCACCTTCAATTGCCTGTCTAGTTTAACACTACTTCCTGCCAGTTCTTTTGGGGGTCATCCTGTGAGCAACCAGAGGCAGAGGGTTATGCTTGTGGAGTATGAATCCCAATAGCTAGGTCTGGACCCTGCTTCAGTCACAAACTGTTCATGTTGTGACAACTTTCTTACATCTTTTCACATCCAATTACTCATGGGTAATAAATTTTATGTTAATGGCTTCCATATTAAATATATAGATATCTGCTAAATATTTAGAAAATGACAGGGAAAGAGTAAGACTTTAGCGAACGTTAGTTCCTGAAATGTTCTATTTCCCATCATCTCTGTGTTTCATTTAATATGGCTGCTTCTGGTTTGTTTTTAAATATTAATTTAAAATTCTGGATTTCAGATTCATGTGTGAATTATTCCTGGTACCCTCTGGTTTTCTTTCTTATCGGTGTTTGAGGTCCTTGGGTTGTATAGACTACTTGATAGAATTCCAGTCAGGAAGGAAAGCAGAAAAAAAAAAAAAAAACCCTGCCCTCAGAGTAAAATTTCCAGACTGAATAGAATAAAATGTTTGCAGGTTTAAGTGGTCTACCGGGTATAGCAATATGTGCTGAAGCAAACAAAAGCGTTCCCTTTACTCACTGAACACAAAGCGGGAGGGGTGAAGTCTCTCTCGTCCCCGTCCTACAGCAATCTCTTTCCCACTACCACGCTGAAGGAAGGTTTTTAGTATTGACTGCAAGTGACTTACCTCTCCAACCTGGCTCAGGAATAGAACAGGGGTCTTATAACCGGCTGTATTAATTGATCACCTCGTAGGCTGTAGAGCTGAATTTGTTCATTCATCTGCAGATGGAAATGGGATATCCCACTCCTTAGATTACTTCCTTCCCTGGACCCATAAGCACCTAACTCTTCTCAGGCTGTCCCTCCTTCCACAACCACAGCTTGGCAGTCTCACATAGACATTCTTCTTGGGTTTAAGCCCCAAGTGATGGCTTATCCGAGACCATGGTCTTTAATACTCCGACTCCTACCTTTATACTTCTAGTTGGTTACTTTCTATCCATGTTCCAAAGTCAACCATCCCCTCTAGCAGGACACATCCCCTGAGCTCCAGATGTGAATATCCAACCACTCACTTGTCTCCCCATTTAGATCTCTAACACCCATTTCAAGCTCAACACAACCAAACTGGAAGTCTTCAAATCCTGTTCAAAATTGTTCCTCTTGCTTCTCACCGAAACAAATGACATCATCATTTCTCCTGTTCTCTAGATCCGAAGCTAGTCTTTGTCCCTGGTGGTTCCTTCACACGTATTTCACATACACATTCACCAACAAGTTCTGTCTCTCTCTCTCTTCCTTCAGTATGTGTCCCAAATCCAAAACTCCCTCAAGACTTCCTCTGGTACCAACCCAACCCCAACCACTATCATATTTCAACCTCAGCTATTACAATGGCTTCCGGTCTCTGGTCTCATCCCCTTTCTCCCTAATCCTAAAAATGCATTCAAGGCAGCCACAAGGGTGGTATGTATGCTTTGAACAGAAATTACATCAGGCCAGAGGCTTGTTAAAACCCTCCATTGACTCTCATACCTCCCCTCTCTCAGCCTCCGGGTCCCCTTGACCAAGATGCCTACAGAAAGGGCTCTGTATTTCCTCTTCTTTCCGTATTCAATCTTCTGTATAGTTTGCTCAAATAACCTCCCTTTAGAAAGGCTTTTCTAAATTAACTCCGGCCTCTGCAATTCCCCAGTTCCTTGTCTTGTTTTAGTTTCCTTTCTATCTAATGTGACCTGAAATCTTTACAATTTTTCATTCTTTAATGGAAGATCCGAGAGGGCAGAGATGGCGTCTGCCTTGTTCACTGTTTGTCCTTGACAATATATGGAAGTACCTGGAGCATAATAAACATCCGATCAGGCAAGTGCATAAAAGAGCAATACCATAATTAAACATTCAGGGAGCATCTACTTCGACCTGAATTCTGGGAATATCTAAAAAGCATGACACACTTTGTGTCCTCGCGTGGTGTGAGAAGTTCAAATATTCCCAGATGTCAATATTCAGAGATGTGATCATGTTACACAGGGGAGATAAACGGTTTTCTGTGTTAACCTGATGGGACTATGGTTCCTTCTGGATGCTTGCCTAAGGATGTTTCTCAGATGGGGTTAATATTTATCAGTGGACTGTGAGTAAAAAAGATTACCTTCCATAATGCAATTGACTTCACCCAATCATTTGAAGGTATTTGATAAAACAAAGTTTAATCTTCAAAGAATAAAGAATTCTCTAGTAAATGGCCTTTGAGCTTAAAGTACTCTTTCCTGAGTCCACCTCTAACTAACCACACCCCACTCACATGCCCACATGTATGTACTTGCAAACACACACACACACACACACACACACACACACACACACACACACGTTAGCCCTGCTTAAAGCCAGATCTCGCTAGAAAGGGAGAGTGGAGGTTAGGAGGGTTTTACACACACATTTGGGGGTTTTCCTTACTTAATTTGGAAAGTTAGTAACAGCGGTCAAGGAAGTAAGCCAAGGTCATCCAGGATGCTGATGAAGGAGAAGGCAAACTTTCCAGCAAGGGAGACAGTCTTTTCAGTGACTCTTTGGGAAAGAAGTGTTGCATTAAAAGAAGCCAGCTGCACTCCGGCTGGTGGACTTGCCTTGCCAGAGAGGTGCAGCCTTGCATTACAAAAGTCAAGCACACTGTCACACAATCCCTCTCAGCAGAGGTCACAGACAGCATGATCCAAAGAAAAACACAATACATATTCATTCCTCCTGCTGGCAAAGTTCATGCCTTCCCTCTCTGCAGAGCAGAATCGGGGAAGTCTGACACAACTCCAGGCTGCAGACACCCCCAGAAAACAGCAAAGTCCTCGTGAGGAGAGACCTCATGCAGCCTGGAGCAGTCCAGTCAGTCCTCACTCTGCTCTGAAACCTGTCAGACACCCGTGCTGCTCCAGGCTGTTGTTTTGACATTAGCTCGACACATTCACATGTCGCTCGCATTGTGTGAACTCCTACTCAGTGTTTTGTAATAACAGCAAAGACATCAATATTTAAAAACAATCAAATGTATGTTTGGTTTAAATAGGCAGTTGAGCCACAATCACTTGAGAAGAGCCCACATGTATTTGCTCATTAAATGCAATTATAATAAAGCACTCAGAGTGGACAATCGCTCGGCAGTGACAATTCACCACAGAGTCAGCCATCTAATAGATCCGGAGTCCGAGTTTCCTGCTTTCAAATATTAGAGTCTGGGGGTTGGAGAGATGGTTCGGGAGTTAAAAAGCACTTGTCGCCTTTGCAGAGGACCTGGATTCTGCTCCCAGACCCACATGATAGTTTTCAACCATCTGTAACTCCAACTTCAGGAAATCAATGCCCCCTTCTGACCTCTATGGACACCATACATCCATATGATACACATACATTCATGTAAGCAAGACACACGTGTGCATGTGTGTGCATGTGTGTGTGCGTGTGCGTGTGTGTGTGTGTGTGTGTGTGTGTGTACGGTGAATCCCACTCACTTCTCAATTCATTGTCCAGCTTTCGTCCTCACCTTGATGATGGCCTGATGATCCACAGGTGAACCGCTCACAACCATCTCTAAACTGCAAGCACCTCCACACATGTTGACTGCATGAAGGCACACTGCTAAACCCACACAGTTTATTTCCCCTCTTCTCTTAAGCCATTGCAAATGAGAAATGGCAACCGGTATCTATGGAAATAGTTGCAGGCACTCAATCCTAACGCTTATTTCTCCGAGGTCCCTACATTTTATTACAGAGTATATTTCTTCTTCCTGAGACACTGTGGAGTGAAAACTAGTCTGGAAGTTGCTGTGTGGGCTGAATTAGCTTAGTAATTCTGTGTAAACCAGTGTAGTCAACATTCTTTTAATAATGTCAAAGTCAGAAGCATGAAATAAGATGGGAGCAGTAAGAAAATCGTATGAAAAACTAAGTTTGTTGGTTGCCTAAAGCCAGCCTTTGACTTTTTAGACAGGGCTTCTTAGCTCATGTGTACCTAAGGAATAGGTATGCCCTGTTGAGTCCTCCGTGGCTTGGTCCTGGAATCCTGACTCAGGAGACTTGGGAATGAAGAAAACAGCAGACACTTAAGAAACAATAGAGGCCCGTGAAGAAAGCTGGGACCGAGCTGGCTGGGCTCTCTCTGAGGGAGGGTAGTTACTATGCAACCTGGAGACTAGAAGCATTTATTCTGCACAGCAGAAGGAAGAGGGGTTTGCTTGACTCCATGGGAAGCCTCTGTAGATCCATCTCAGGTTTCAGTCACCTGAGAGGAGTAAGCTGTGGTTGCTAATCCTCCTCCCCACCCCCTGCCCTGGGGGCAAGGGGTCAATCATTCATAACATTTCATGTTTGGACCCTAGGGCTTTGCCATTCCTCTGAGCCTCACGCAAGGGTCTGAGGCACTGTGGTCCTTGTGCTCACGTCAGCAACACCCATTCATTCACTCAGGACTTCATCTGTTCCCCCGGCAGCCCCCTACCATTCATCCTCAAAATTGGCTAATGCCAAAAGGCCCCAAAGAAGTCTCCAAAAACCATAATGCATCTCTCCAGACATCCTTAACCCCCTTGAACTCCAAAATCATTTTTCCATCTTGCCCTCCTAAATTTTTGCATTCTTCAAAAATTAAGTAAAGATAGTAACCAGCACTGTGAACTATATTTAACATTTTTAAAACCTAATTGAAAACATACACCTAACTAAAATAAACATAAATATGCACGCCAAGTTTTCTTTCAATTTTTGCTGTGCCTAATTTCATGGCATTATATCAAATCAATAACACTGTTTATCATGTGTCAATCAAAACTGATTGGCAGTTTTCTCTAGCTTATCTTAATAAACAAAGAAAACAAAGCAATTATTACTTGATAGATGCTGTTTGGTAAATAAATGTGTTGAAACGTCAGGCTCCTGAGGGAAGAAGACCGACTTAGAAGACCTTATGGCAGCCCACGTGACTTCTGTCTCCAGATGTCTGCACAGCCACCACAGAGGCACTTCATACATGACAGTGACACAGGTCAAGTGACCCTGCCGGAGTCACCAGCTGGATGAATGAGTCCCTTTTCAGTCAGTCCCCATTTCCCCCTCTCACCTTACCCACAGAACAAAAACAAAGCTAAAACAAAAGTAGCCTTGATGAGGGGACGTGTCGTGACAGTCTCTTCGGAGTTGACCTTAGGTCCTTATAGCTGCTCTCGGAAACAGCTCTTAGACAGGACACAGGTTGGCAGGCCACAGCACAGGAACTGAAGTCACATGACTTAGAGAAGCCTGCTTGCAATCAGCAAAGGAACAGCAATGGTTCCTCCAGGGATTTCTGCCCTGGTTCCTTGAAGTTTTTTACCCGGATTCACTGTTAGAAAGGTCAAACACTAAAGCAGAGCGTACAGGAGACTGACACACATAAAAATATGTAAACTTCTAAATTTTTCCTCCAGGATTTGCACTACTAAGACTACTGTTCCTGGCTGCCATGGAGACTTACTAGCGCTGGGAATGAGTAGTACCATCTTAAGGTGCATCTGTGGAACCATGCAGGTTGACTTTAACACTGCGAAGCCTTTGCTAGTCCACCCCAGTTTTTCTTCTGCCAGATGGTTCATGTCCTCCAGGTCTCCTCTCACCCAAGCACGTTCCCAGAAATGTCCTAAAACTCATCCAAGATAGGGTGGTGTCTCACACCTGTAATTCCGGAACTCCGAAGGCTACGATAAGACAACTTCCAGGCCAATCTGGGCTACAGGGTGATAGTATATCTTCCCAACACACACAAATAGCAATACAAGTCTTAACAGTGAGAAGGTTTAAACTGTCAATATGATTTCATAGGTTCTCATCCTAAAAACACTCGTGTTTGTACTGGAGTCCGGATCCAGGTGCATCTGTTAATGGACATTGGCAGCTCTCTGCATGTTGATAATGTTCCGTGTTGGAGGGATCTCCCTGGACTCTGGAGAAGGAAGGCTCCTGGGGAGGAGTCACATGAGATCTGTTGTCCTAGCCTCATCTCTCGCCTTGCCGCGTTCACATTAAGCCCAGCCTAGGTACCAATTCTGAATCCCTATGAGTCAGAGGTTAGCACGAGAACAAGACCTGCTTGTGAATGAAGAAACTGTCATCTCAGCTTTGCCTCAGACTGAGGTCTTCACGGCGGTCCAGGGAGCCCCGTGAGAGGGCAGTCACACTGGCAAAGCAGTGTTCCGACAGGGCCACTGGGACCAGATAACGTCAAAGTCCTTGGATAAGAGACCAAACCACCAGAGAAGAATTTAAGGACACTGGTAAAGGTTGAGACCGATTTAGCCAACTTTAAATAAAAATTACTTCTGATTAGATTCGCCTCACGATTGTGGAAAGTAGCAGAAACACCAGAGGAGACTGGCCACCTTCAGGGTGGTGTGGCCGTAGACAAACAGAAGTGTCCGGAAGCCACTCAGTGGCCTGAGTTTACCCCGTGTGAGCCGATCCAGTGTTAGGAAAGCGCTTTCACCTCCTGTGCCTTCTGGAGAGTGCGCATTACCTGTCGTCTGCCATTATCATCAGTTAGCATGTATAGTTACATCCTACTTTCCAGTATTTCTTTACGTTTCTTTTTTCTCAGTTACTCTACGGTACGGCAATAAGAGCCTTTGAAATTGGCATATCACTTTCCTTCTGCGGCAATTTAGTTGCCTGGTAGCAAAGCTTGAATTGAAAATAAAATAACTCTGACTGTACATTGGCCCTGCCCATTAATGCCCGATGAATGCAGAGCTCGATCAGCAAATAGCGAATTCATTACGGAGTGTTGCTCAGGCTCACACAAACGAACCACTTGATTCGGCTCGGCTCGCCGTCCCTGTGCCTGCCTTCGCGTGCCATCTACCTCGGAAGGTGATGCTCGGAAATCGTGTTAAGAATTTTAATCACAGACATTCTGTGCGCATTGTGCAGAGAAGAGAAAAGGGGACTCCTGCCTCCCCAGACTCGTGGACCAATCCCTGCAGTTTTCCTCACCTTGGATGATGTATTCAGGACTTGGAGTCATTTTCCATATTATAACCATCTCTTTCACAGCTGGGGTGAAGGCAAGGAGAGAGTGTGTTAGATAGCTACAGGGAGAGGCATAATTTCAGGGTCAGAACCCTTTTAAAATTGTCCTGGTGAGATTCGGGGTTCTTTTTTTTTCTGTTGCGTCCAGAAGGGTTGCACTACAGCTTTTGATCCTCAATGCATCCTGCCTTGAAACCTGACCGGCTAGAGCAGAGCTTTGCTGGAGCTGAACGGCCCGCTCTGCCCTTCTAGCTATTGTCAGTCATTTAAAAATTGTCGAGCATAATGGGGAGTATTTCATTTAATCCGTCCAGCGGCACTAAGAAAAACAGGCACTATGATTAGCCCCTACTTCACACGGGAGAAGAGGGAGACTTGGAGAGCTTAAACAGCCACATCTGTGGTCCCCCTGGCAATGAGTAGATGTTCAAACCCACATCCGTGTGCTCCGAGCCTGAGTGCTTAACACTGTGCTGGCTTCAGATGCCCGGCCTCTCCAGCCAGTGGACAGGGAAATGGAGGAGCCCCCCAGCCACTTAAACACAATTCTCTTCCCCACCCAAGGTCTGTGTAGAATGTTCAGGGCAGGCCAAGCACTCATGCTTGCCTGTGGGCTGGCTCTAGAACCTCTATCTCTCATGAGAGATTGGTCGGAACAATCCTTTCCTTCTTCCTGAGCATGTCTTTTGGGAGCCTATGTACAGCTATAAACTTAGCAGAGGTAGCAATCAACTGGCTAGGTCAAAAAGGATATAAAGTGTATGGTAATCGTTGTCAAATGCAGGCTCTCTTGTGCTATACAGTTTAACCTCGTGGGGTCCCTGTAACATAGGAGCAGTGTCTGCATCAGGGGAGTTTAGTGTTCTACTCACACGGGTGACAGGTACACAGCTGTCACCGGTCTACCATGCAGGAATGGAAAAGGAGAGGGGAAAAACTTTAAGACAACCTGACAGGATCATTTTAAGTCTGTTGGATTTAAGAATTAAAAATTTAAGTTTTTCTAGAAATCCATTTATTAATCTATGACAGACTGAAATTTAAAGCAAAACAAACAAACAGACAAACACTCAGGTCTTTCAACACAGACCTTTGCAGAAATACTGAAATTCAGATAGCTGTAAAATGCTAAATGTATTTACTAATGAGGTTCAGTATTTTAACTAAAGACACACTGCCAAAGGAACGGGGACCTACAGTCGTCTGTGAGCCCTGCCCTGGTGTTGGGGTTGTAGAATTTTGTTATGTGTTTCTTTCCTTTGTTGAATCCTTGACTCACAGACAACAGGAAGTGGTCTGAGACACTGGGTGTGGTTTGAGCATATATGAGACCTCAAAGCTTGCCTCCACAGTAACACACGTCCTCCACCAAGGCCACACCTACTCCAACAAAACCACACCTCCTAATAGTGTCATTCCCTTTGGAGAGCATTTTCTTTCAAACTACCACACCAGGCATGAGGCAGAGGCCAGGCCAAGGTGACTCCTCCCCATATGCTTTTAATTTACTGAGGGCAAACCACCTTTCCTCACTGGAAGAGATACAGCAGAAGGCCTGTGGCTGCTTTTTCAAAGCACTGGTATTTCCACCTCACCCCTGCCTTGACTTTGGACTTTGACAAAGGCAAAGACCAGCATGGCCAATGTAGCAAATTGGAGTACAGCCACTTTTAAAGACTAGGACATGTCCTCCTGATCTGAGAGTCCCTGGAGGACATCCGAGTAGTCAAGCAGAAGAACATTAGCGCCAATAGAATGAAACTTGTCTACCTCCAGAAGCACCGCTGAATGCTGGGTAGAGCACAGAGAGCGGAGCTGTCAGATGATAGACGCCATCTGTGTCTGCTGACTCAAGCCGACAGGGTTAATGCCCTATGCAGAATGGGATCCTTGCCTTTTCACCTTCATTCCCTCAACAAGAGATGAATTCAAAGGAGCAACTGAGCCTGGGGTGCTAGCGAGTTTCTGTCTGAAGGCCCTCTGGCTTCTGAGGCAGTGTGGGGGTCCTGGAGGAAAGCAAGCAGTAAATGCAAAGATCAGGGAGGGAGGGAGAGAGGGAGGGAGGGAGGGAGGGAGGGAGGGAGGG